>NW_017731388.1:4331355-4440159 GCF_001890085.2 Hipposideros armiger
AACTTGGGCCAGTGAAGCAACATCCTCCACAACTAGATTGAAGAACAAAACGACAGCAACTTGTCTGTTCCCCTTCCCCCAATTCCCCAGCACTGTTCCTATTCCCCTAATTCCCCAATAAAAATCTTTAAAAAAAAAAAAGCCCCCCCTCCCACTTTCTCTTCTCGGATAGCACGCATTCCAGTCCACAGAAAATACTCTTGGGTCTATCTTCCAGAATACCTTGAGTCCAGCCACTTCTCACCATGTGCACTGTGATCAGTGTGATCCAAGCGACCATCATCTCTGGTTTGGATCATTGGAAAGCTTCCTAAATGGTCTCCCTGTTGCCATCTACATCTCTTAGCATGTGGCGGGGTTGGCTCTTATCATTTCTTAATTTTGTTTAGATTATTTAGAATTGCTGAAATTTCGAGTCCTGAACTTTAACAACATTTGTTTGTGTCATCGCTTCTCTTTGGCTACACTTCATGGCCATGTTTCCTACTTTCTGACTTTTATATCTTTTGGTAAGGAAAGCATATACTCTTATTAGACATTATCTTCCTTTATGGAGAACCCACAAAGAATTAGGCAATGAGTTATACACTTAAAAAATAATATTTAATGATCATTTTATTCTGGGCAGGTAGGCAGTCTATCCCCATTTTACTGAGAAATCTCTAAGGAGTGGTTCCCAACAAAATTCAGAAATGTGCTTTATGATCTTTGGCTTGAGGAATTCTTTTTCCTTCCAAATTTGAATGGTTGAATGTCCTCTGTCACCAAGAGATTCTGAACCAAAACTCAGACATGTTACATCAATCAAACAAATCCTTATTCACCCTTGGATTATATGTCTGTCATTTGATGAGCTTTTATTGAACACCATCTTTATTCAAGGTGCATAAATACACACTGAGCTAATTCAGAGAATAGTAAAGTTGACCTTGTCCTCAAAACAGTAATGTTTCTGTGGCAGAGATAGAAATATACACAACTTAAATTCAATATAACGAATAAAGGTCTGTGTGTGTTTAGGTCATGTCAGAAGAGTAAGCAGCTATTAATGTCCATGGTATGAAAAAAATAATTTTAAAAATGATTCTACATCAGAGTTCATTTACACTTTCACTGTGAAAGAGAATCATTTGCCAGTTTAACGAAAATGTTATGATTTGATAACAGGTGTTGAAACAGAAAACTGTTAATAGGATCTGGGTCCCTGCCATCAAATATAGAGGTTATGAAAATTCAAACACAGTTTACATTTTTTCATGGCACTAAAACATTTTTGAAGGCATGAGCATCCTTTTCCTTAAAACAACTAGTCATTTGCCTAAAGAAGTGACATGCAAATAAAATCCTTATTCTAAACTTGTCTTCCTTGTGTAGATATGAGTGTGGAAACTGAAATTTAAGCTTTGATATACATAACTTTGTTGTACAGGTTAACATCCTCCTTTTATTTTTTTAAAAGATTTTTATTAAAAATATAGCTAACATACAATATTATATGAGTTTCAGGAGTACAACATAGTTGTTCAACATTTATAAACCTAAAGAAGTGATCACCATAACTCCAGCAACCATCTGACACCATACAATGCTATCACAATATTATTGACTATATTCCCAATGCTGCGTGTTACATCCCATGACATATTTCTTTTATACCTGGAAATTTGGACCACTTATTGCCCTTCATCTTCCCCCCTTTTTAACTTTTCAATTACAGTTGACATTCAATATTATTTTATGTTAATTTAAGATGTACAGCATAGTGGTTAGACATTTATATAATTTAAGAAGTGATCCCCCTGACTAGTACCCACTTGGCACTATACATAGTTATTACCATATTATTGACTATATTCCCTGTACTGTACTGTACATCTGCATGACTGTTTTGTAACTATCAATTTGTACTTAATCCTTTCACCTTTTTCACCCTGCCCTCCAGCCCCCTGCCACCTATCACCCCAACAAATCTAGCACCCATCTGACACCATACATATTCCTTATGCTATACCCTACATCTTCATGACTACTTTGTAACAACCAATTTGTACTTCTTAATCCCTTCCCCTTTTTCCCCCAATGCCTCTCCCATCTGGCAACCATCAAAATGTTCTCTGTATCTATGAGTTTGTTTCTGTTTTGTTTGTTTATTTTGTTCTTCGATTCCACCTATAAGCAAGATCACATTGCATCTGTCTTTCTCTGTCTGACATAGTCTGCTCAACACAATATTCTCCAGGCCCATCCATGCCACTGCAGATGGCAACAAAACATTCCCTTCCATGGCTGAGCAATATTCCACTGTATATGTGTGCCACCACCTCTTTATCCATTCTTTCATTGACGGACACCCAGTCTGCCTCCATATCTTGGCCATTGTAAACAATGCTGCAATGAACATATGGATGCACATGTCGCCTTGAAGTAGTGTTTTGGGTTTCTTTGAATAAATACCAGGAAGTGAGATTACTGGATCCTTCATTGTCTCTTGTTATAGCCTTTGTTTTAAAGTCTATTTTGTCTGGTATAAGTATGGCTACTTCAGATTTTTGTTTTGTTTTGTTTCCATTTTCATGACATATCTTTTGCTTTTTTTTTCTGTTATATGCTTTTTTTTTAAATTAAAGTTTATTGGGGTGACAATTGTTAGTAAAGTGCAAAAGTATGAAACTAGACTGCTATCTGTCATCTTGTACCAAAATTAACTCAAAATGGATCAAAGACCTAAATGTAAGACCTGACACAATAAAGTACATAGAAGAAAACATAGGTATTAAACTTATGGATCTTGGGTTCAAAGAAGATTTCATGAATTTGACTTCAAAGGCAACAAAAGTAAAAGCTAAAATAAATGAATGGGACTATATCAAACAAAAAAGTTTCTGCACAGCAACAGAAACCATCAACAAAATAAAGAGGCAACCAACCAAATGGGAGAAGACTTTTGCAAACAATGCCTCCGATAAGGGGCTAATATTCAAAATATATAAGGAACTCATACAACTTAACAACAACAAAAGAACAATCCAATTAAAAAATGGGCAGAGGACCTGAATAGACATTTCTCCAAAAAGGACATACAAATGGCCAGTAGACATGAAAAAAGGCTCAACATCACTAATTATCAGAGAAATGCAAATAAAAACCAGAATGAGATATCACCTCATACCACTTAGAATGGCTATCATCAACATGACAAGTAATAACAAGTGTTGGAGAGGCTGTGGAGAAAAAGGAACCCTCATACACTGTTGGTGGGAATGCAGATTGGTGCAGCCGCTATGGAAGGCAGTGTGGAGGTTCCTTGAAAAATTAAGAATAGAATTACCATATGACCCAGCAATCCCTCCCCTGGGCATCTACCCAAAAAATTTGAAAACATTTATCTGTAAAGATATATGTATGTGTTCCTATGTCCATTGCAACTTTATTTACAGTGAAATATCTTTTTCTATCACTTTACTTTCCGTCTGTGTGTGTGTCTTTTAATCTGAAGTGATTCTCTTGTAGGTAGCATATGTAAGGATTTTGTTTTCTTATCCACTCAGTCCTCTTATGTCTTTTGATTGGAGCATTTAATCATCCATTTACATTGAAAGTAATTGTTGATAGATATGTAGCTATTGCCATTTTATTATTCATAATTTTGATCTCCCCCCCCTCCCCCACACACACACACTTAAAGAAGTCCCTCTAACATTCCTTGTAATACTGTTTTGGTGGCGATGAACTCCTTTAGCTTTTTCTTGTCTGGGAAGCTTTTAGCTGTCCTTCAATTTTAAATGCTAGCCTTGCTGGGTAGAGTAATCTTGGTTGTAGGACCTTACTTTTCATCACTTTGAATATTTCTTGCCAATCCTTTCTGGCCTGAAAACTTCCTGTTGAAAAATCAACTGACAATCTTATGGAAGCTCCCTTATAAATTGCTAGCTGACTTTCTCTTGCTGCTTTTAGTATACTCGCTTTGTCTTTAACCTTTGCCATTTTAATTATAATGTGTCTTGGTTTTGGCCTATTTGGGTTCATCTTGTTTGTGGCTCTCTGTGCTTTCTGGGCTTGTGCATCTATTTCCTTCACCAGGTTAGGAAAGTTTTCAGTCATTATTTTTTCAAATAGGTTCTCAATCCCTTGCTTTCTCTCTTGTCCTCCTGGTACCCTTATGATGTGAGTGTTGATATGCTTAATGTTGTCCCAGAGGTCTCTTAAACTACCCTCATTTTTTTTTTATTCTTTTTTCTTTTTGCAATTCCAATTGGATGTTTTCTTCTACCTTGTCTTTCAAATCACTGATTTGATCCTTTGCTTCATCCTCTGATCTGCTATGTCTCCAAGTGTTGGCAGGGTGGCATTATGTAGTATGTGTGCTATGGGGCCCAGTGGCACAGTCTCCCTAGTTACCTGTTCTAGGTGCTCCAGGAATGTCCCTTGTGTGGGTTATATGTGCCCTCCTGTTATAGTTGAGCCTTGATTGCTATTGGCACCTCAGGGGGTGAGATTGACCCTCAGGCTGACTGGTTGTAGGGTTTAGACATGTCTATGGCTTATTGGCTGCTGTGCAGAGGGCTTACCCTAGTGAGTGGGATTCAACCCAGTGGGCTCTGGTGCCTGTTGAGAGCGCCCTTTGTGCCTGCAGCTTGTGGGATTAATTGGGTGGTGCTCTGCTGTGATCTGAAGCCAACCTCCAGGTATATTTGTTCTGAGGCCTCTTGGGAGGGGTTCTAGTGCAGGCCCAGGTCACCCACTGCCTGTGACCAGCTACGGACTACTTGGTAGGAGCTACATAGTGATCCGCAGTTTTTCACTACCTGTGCTAAACCTGGAGGCACATGGGAGAGGCCATGCTGCAAACCAAGGATGGCTGCCACTAGTACCCAGCCTGGTGTAGCGCCACAAAAAGCCAGGACACCTTGACAACTGCTGCCACCTGCTGGTTGCCTTAAGTTTCAGCCATTGATAAAGCCTTGTGTGGTATGCGAGTTGGGTGAAGCAGGGTCTCAGGGAGTCATTAGAGTGGGAAGAGTTGTGGTTACCAGGTTAATGTAGACTCCGGTTTGGTGCCAGTAACTGAGCCTGGAGCTACTCAGGAAAGGTCTCAGAGCACACTGAGGCCAGTCACCACTGGCATGGGCCTATGGATTCTGATAGTTTTCTTAGAAAGAATGCAATGCCTGTGGGGCTGGCTGCTAGCTGAGAAAATGCCTTTGGCGTTGGAGGAGTTGGGTGGAGCAGAGTCACAGTAAGTCAGCAGGGCAGAACCTGGAGCTCATCAGACTGATCAGATTCAGATTTGATTTGGCCGTAAGCGTAGGGGGAGGGCTCAACACATTAAAGATGGCTGCTGCCTTCCCAGCTGCAAGAAAGGAGGCCCTCTCACAGAGAAAATGGTGACTATACTCCAGCCCTGGTCTCAAAGCCACACACCTCAGCCTGCTCTCCATATGCCTCTGACACCTTCCAAGTCACTGTCCCTCCGCTGGAGCCCAAGGTAAGTGCCTGCGAGCAAATGAGTCTATGTGCCAGTCGTTTAAGAGGACGTCTGGGTTTTTGCAGCCTTCCGTCCCACCTGAATGGTTGGAATCCTCACTTTTTCACAGCCAGATGTTGTGGGGGCTCCTGTGGCACATTATTCTGAGCTGAGGAGCCTGGAGTGGGGCTTGGTTTCTTCACTCCTCTGGGGAGAACCTCTGCGGCCCAGGTATTCCTCTTTATTTTCAGCTGCCACACGGAGGCTTGGGACTAGCCAGGTTTGCGTCTCTGCCCCTCTTACCAGTCTTGATGTGGCGTCTTTATATCCTCAGTTGTAAAACTTCTGTTCAGCCAGATTTCAGGTGGTTCTCCAGGTTGATTGTTCTATAATTTAATTGTGATTTTAGTGTAATATCTTCCTTTTCTTTATTCTTCCTGTTTTCATATAAGCTCTCCCATTAGTCCCATATTTATTATTTAACTTAAGGAACATTTTTGAGCCCAACTTAATACTTCCAGTTATACTGGTTTATTTCCCATGTCCTGTCCATAGGCATATTTCAGACAGTCACATGCTTTCCCCTTTTACCCCATTTCAGCTTAGAATTTCTCAAGTACCCCCTAGAGATCAGGTCTTTTTTGAAATCAATGTGTAGTAAGCTTGCCTTTGGGATTCATTGATCATTTCCACCAAGACTACTGATAAATGCTGATTTAAATCTTGCTCTCAGCTCTATAAGGAGAATGAGTTCAATTAGTTATTTCCAAAGTGAGAGTTTATATCAATGCATATGTTATTCCATATTATGAAGATGGCTCATCATAAATTCTGTGTCTTTGGAGGCCATTCGTAAGAATTGTCGATGCTTTCACTCTGTGCACCAAGAGTCTCACTGGATAGATATATGTCTTTAAAAGAAATTTTGGGGGGGGGGAAACCCCACAGAATCCAAAAGAGGTAGCCATTAGAAAAATAATTAATTTTTGTGAATGATGTGTAAATTTACATCAGGATTTCTCATAAATTGCAATAGTTACCAAGAAATTTATAAACTGGATTTAATAATATACACAATATTTGGTAATGTGTAAATGGATGACATTGACTCCCAACACAATATATCCTGTCGTGTTAAAAGAGATAATTGATTTGGGCTTTTTAGCCCACAGGTGAAAAAAAGTACTATGGCAGTGACAATAATGTTCACCAAATATTCAATTCTTCTCTCCATTTGCTAACGTCCCTTAGTTGGTATGGAGCAAGATGACCAGTTTGCCCAATGACCAGTGAGGGAAAGTGATTCTTGTTACTGCACATTAAGGAACTGACGGTGGATATGAGTTCTCCATGCTCTTTTTCCCTGAGATGGCAATCCTGAGTATCATGTGTTGACATGGTGATGTAATAAGATGGTAGAATATCATCAAACCTGGGGTTCTTGGTGCATGTGGAGCAAAGCCTCCTGCTAACCTATGTTGGATACACAGGGTTAGCAACTGTCTTAGTCAGCTTGGGCTACTATAACAAATACCATAGACTGGGCAACTTAAACAACAAATATTTATTTTTCCTAGTTCTGGAGGTGGGCAAGTTCAAGATAAAGGTGCTGGTAGATATGGTGTCTAGTTCCTGTTTTGCAGATGGTTGTCTTCTCGTTGTATCCTCACCTGGCCTCAAAAAGTATCTTTTCTTATAAGGGCAGTAATCCCATTATTTAGAACTCTACCCTTATAAACTAATTACTTCCCAAAGTCTCCACATCGCACGGGGGATTGGGAATTCAACATGAATTTTGAGAGAACACAGCTCAGCAACTTATGAACCTTTATAGCATGGAATCACTGATTTGGGGCTGATTTCTCCCCAGCAGCACCTTGCCTAACACAGGTGCCTTCTGTAGAGAAACAACTCTTGTTGCCTGGCTTCTTTCAATATACTACCCAGCTATTTGCCATAGAATCAAGGTGCATGTCCTTTTGCATGGAAAAGAGGGGAACTGTGACATCTAAACTTATAAATAATTTCACTGTCCTCATCTGCATAGCTTATGATAATAATTACATTAATATAAAAAAACCTAAAATAAGAAATACTATGAATATAACATTTTCCATCTGATTTTTCTTCCTTTCGTAATATACTACACAGATGTAAAGGCACCTGGATGTGCTAGGACTCAAAATTGTAACTGTCTAATGTGGAATTCAGCATATTAACATGTAAAAATGCAATGGGATCTGTTTTCCTGCAGCTGTTTCTGATGCAGAGTTCATTGTCTATCTCAATTAGGAACTCATCTTTTGCAATACCATTTCCTTCTCTGTGGTTGATTTGATCAAACATCCTATTGTTTAAGCCCAAAACATAGCTTTACCAAATCAGCCATAGTATTGTTCAGAGCTCATCATTCATTTCATTATTCTTCATCAGTGCTTATGATACTAATATCTGCAAGGAGGAACTGCATCTTAAATGAAGCTTTTCAAATCCACTTGACTAGAAGTACTCTGTGAACACAGACTTTTCTTTTTATTTTTTTAAAGGAAAGCAAAACGATTCAGTCTTGTGTGGATCATGACAATACCAAACAGATGCAAATAAATATTAAAGTAATATATTTTAGTGTTGGATCACAGCCCAAATTCTTTGCCCCAGAAAATTACATAAATACTCTAGTGTGCATGTGGTTTATATTTAAGGTGTAATGAGCTGTTCAAATAAAGAAGGGCAGGCAACCATATTAAAAATAAACATCAAATTTTAACAAAGACACATCCACTTAGTTTGCAAATAGTCCTAATGGTTTCAGTTTATTGCAGCTACTCCAGCATACAACATCTTTGGTTGAAACACAATTTCTAATTTCAAAACCTCCCAATGAATCTGGAAAGGTTGTTGTGTATAATTATTTTATGGGATAATTGCTCAACTGTGATCATATTGCCACAATAAGCATAGTCTGTGATGAGAGGGTAAAAAGAGGACTAACGTAGGGTAAGCACATGGTATATGAACACTTAAGACTGTCTAACTGAGGCCACTGAATCGGAAGTCAGTTTCAGTCTATTTGTGGAATGCCTCATAATGGTACCTGACTGGCTAGGGCTGGGATGCTCCCCTCTGGTTTCTGATACCAGCATGTTACACATCACTGTTTAGGAAGCCTGAGGAGAATCAATAGGTAAATTCTTCCCTGATGACTTTAGCTTTAAAGACACTTACAATATGCTCATAACACACACACAGACACACACACACATACATACCCTCTCTTAGCATTTGCCATCTTCTCTGCTTATGATTACAAATCTACTTTGCTTTTTGCCTCAGTTAGTGGGTCTTTGTAACCAGGGAAATAATTCTGATTCTTAGCCCAAAGAAATGCTAGGGTGTTGTCTTCACAAAGGATCAAGAAGTGAGATCTGTGGTTCCAATAAACCCTTATGTTCTAGTTTATAGCTTATAAATTATAAAATGTTAACTCTCCTTGGGGTCTTCCAAATTTCAACCAATAAAATGCCAACCAACTTTGAAATAAAACGGCTAATCTCACAGTTTTACATTGCCAAGGGTTCAGTCATTGACAACTTCATCTTCCTTTTTGCTTGCTTGAGAATGGGGGAGCCATTGTATCACCCACTTGGGCTGGCTGATAAGTAGGCAAAGAGTACTGTGAATGGCACGTTTCTGAGTTAGCAGAAACAAGGTGATAAACAAAAAACTAGTTGAAATTATGCTCTCAAGGTCATCTATCACTAGTCAGTGCATTAATCAGATCTTTAACTTAATTGCTGACTCCAATATTTCTTTCTATTGGTATGATCATCAAGGTAAGCCAGGATTTCTTTCTTTTTTAAAAAAAATTAATTAAATTAATTTATTTTTAAATTTTTATTAGTTTTAGGTGTACAAAACAATGTAATAGTTAGAAATTTACACCCCTCAAAAAGTGATAACCCCCCCAATCTATTACTCTTCTGACATTGAATATAACTGTTAAAATACCATTGACTATATTCCATTTGTGTACTTTAGATCCCATGACTCACTCTCTCTCCATTATATATATAATTGTGAACTATATAATTATAGTTGACATTCAATATTCTTCTTCAGCTTCAGGTGTATAGCACAGTGGTCAGGCATCTACACAGTCTATGAAGTGATCCCCCTGATAAGTCCAGTGTCCATCCGGCACCCTACATAATCTTTACATTATTGATTATATTCCTGATACTGTATTTCATATCCCCATGACTATATTGCAGGTACCAATTTGTACTTTCTAATCCCTTTACCTTCTCCCCCATCCCTACCCCCCTCCCATCTAGCAACCATTAGTTTTTTTCTCTATATCTCTGAGTCTATTTCTGTTCTGTTTGTTTATTCTGTTCTTTAGATTCCACATATACGTGAGATCATATGGTATTTGTCTTTCTCGGTCTGACTTATTTCACTTAACATAATATTCTCTAGGTCCATCTATGTTGTTGCAAATGGTAAGATTTCCTTCTTTTTATGGCCGAGTAACACTTCATTGTATAAATGTACCACAGTTTCTTTATCCAGTCATCTATTGACGGGCATTTTGTTTTTTTCCATATTTTCGCTATTGTGAATAGTGCTTCAATAAACATAGGGGTGCATATATTTTTTTGAGTTAGTGTTTTGGATTTTTTTGGATAAATACTCAGGAGTGGAATTGCTGGGTCATAAGGTAGTTCTATTTTTAATTTTTTGAGGAAGGTCTATACTGTTTTCCATAGTGGCTGCACCAATTTGCAATCCCAAGCCAGGATTTCTTATTCTATCAAAATTATTTAAAATCCACTCTTATATTTTCTGTAGATTTTTCTTTCTAAAAATCAGATGGTACTTTTTACTTACTCATCAAGTGAGATTTTCCCCAATTATCTGAATCTTCTCTGGTTTCTGAAAACTACAGTGAAAAACTCATAAAAACAGATTTTCAAAAAAATACATAAATAAAATAACATGGAATAAAATTTAGTCAGTTACCTATGATGAATTTAACATCTGGAATTGCTTGGACCCACTTTCTGCAGGCTAGGTGACTGAAGGGTTTTGCAGAGAAATGGAGTTGACCATCCTGGGGTTACTCTATGGCATACGTGACTCTCAGATGTCCTGTAATAGTTTCATTGTTTCAGGCAGGAAATTCCATCATTCATCCCCAACAGAGAGAAGCCCAGGAGCTTCAGAGATTTTTGCATTTTACAAAGAGGGGAGAGCTGTGGAGGCTTGACAAGGCACTGGCTGTATGCAGGGTGGGGTACTAGGCAGGTGGCTGGAAAAAAATGGAAAGAGATCAATTTAAAGTACAGGCAGGAAAAGAGAAAAATAAGAACCTTTCTAGAAATTTTACAGTAATATTGAAAAACTCGTTTATATCAGAGAGAATGAGAGAAACCCACCTGGTTATTGCTTGGGAAGAGAAAAAAAATATTTTCATCTACTTGCTAATTATTAAAATCATCGCATTGCTCATGTCAAATGTCTATTTTGTTAATTACTAAGGTAATATGTATGCTAAAACAAATTCCAACAAGAAATATACGATGTTAAAAATATTTTGTGCTCCTTACTCTTCTACTTTTCACTTTTAATCTCCCCCTCTCTTCCTCATTTTAATGACTATCAAAATAAAAGGAAGCACATGTCCTCTAAACTTGCTACTCAGAACATGGCCCACGAGCCAACAGCACTGGCATCCTGAGAACTTGGTAGAAATGCAGAATTTCAGGCTGCGTCCTGGACTTACTGAATCAGAATCTGTATTTTAAAAAAGACCCCTAGTGATTGATTATTCATATGCCTATGAAAGTTCAGAAGCACTGTCCTGTGACACTGAAACCTCACTTGCTGGGATTCATTCTACATATATATATATATATATATATATATATATATATATATATATACACACACACACACACACACACACACACATATACATATACACATATATATGTATATATGACACAAATATATATTGTAATGAATATTTTTATATTCATATTTAAAATATATGAAACATTATATATGCATATATATATTTGCAATAGCAAAAAAGTTAGAAACAGCAAAAATGTCCACGAGTAGGAAACAGACAAATAAATCATAGTGCAGTCATAAGGTGGAACACAATACACAATGCAGAGCGACTTCTTTCTTTTAGTTTCACCCATTTATCATCCAGCTGATGCTTTGGGGATTTTCTTTTCATAACCAAGAGGCCCAACAATAAGTTTTGCTAAATGGAAGAATACAGAGATGTTGTTTGTATCCTTTGGGGATAAAAGCATCTAGAGTCAACTTTTTCAATAACTTTTTCCAGAGGTATATTATACAACGATACAGAATAATTTTCAGATTACGTAATACGTAATAATGTATGATGTAATGAATTTAAAAAATGGTAAATTAGCAGGAAATCCAGTATCTCTCTTGGGTCCCTCCTCACTTCTCTCTTCATCCCAGCCCCAGCCCCGTGGTTGACTAAGTGCCATAGGGTTTGCTTAGTTCTAAAGGATTCAGATCTGCTCTCAAACGCCAAGTTGAGGAATTGTTGTTGGAGAACAGGTTCTTGGTATCGGCACAGGAAAGAATTCAAGGATGCACCAAACAAGCCAAGCAAAGGTTAATTTATTAAAATAGGACAGTGCACTCTCCAGAAGGTGAGAGCAGCCAGGCCCAGGGATGAGCAGCTACCCCGAAAAACAAAGAGGCTTAAGAATTTATTACTCTTAAAATGAGGGTGCAAAATACTGAAGTTTTTGGGGTGATGTTATAGGTGTTTCTAGATGGGTCCTCGCTGACCACTCTTTCTGGTCGGAAGGAGGGATTTTTGCCCTTATTTGGCTCTCGTCAGAACTGTCCTGGTGGCACAGGGGTGGAGATTTCCCGTAACCACAATGCTAATAATATTATAATCCATTATAATTAGCCAAAGTTCACCTTGAGAGGCAAGACGGCATCTTGGATCTGCCCTTGGCCATGGAAATCTAGTTCTAGCCTGTCTGGTTGCTGTGCTTTCTGTAGTTTTTCTTAAGAATGATCTCATCTTCTCCCTCCTTTGTCTCCCCTCTCCTCTTCCTTCCCTTCCTCCCTGTCTCTCCTCAAGCCTCTATTCTTTCTGCCTATGGCAACAAAATAACCAGAACATGTGATCAGTCCAGCAGTGGAGCCCTGTGTTCTCCCATCCTTGCTTCAGTTGTTGAGTCATTGTCGAACCACGTGGCTTCGTGGAGGCTATCTTGTCCATAATTGCAAGGCTGCCACCACTGGGCCTGAATCTTTTCTGGGCCACAGGGATATTTGCTGGGCATGTGACCCACTCCCAGTGTTACCCGCCCACATGTAGGTTCTGTAGGTTCCCCTTCATAGACTCTCAGCCATTGTTCCTGAGATGCACTTTGTCCTCAAGTGTCTGGCTGACTGAGGTAGGAAGAGCTTCCTGTCTAACCACATGACATCCTGTGGCTGTGTATTTGTAGATCACATGTCTGCAAGAGAGAACAACCACAAGGGAGAGACTTGAACTCATTGGTCCTCAATCCTACATCACCTGGGGAGCTTTAGATAATGCTGTTACCCAGGCCCTGCCTCCTAAGATCCAAATCTAACTGGGCTATGTGTGAAAACATCTCAAGGTTATTTTATTTAATCATCACAATAAGTGAAGAGGGGAATAGATGAAGAACTTAAGCCTTAAAAATCCCAGAATGAAAACCCAGGGCTGCTGATTAAAGGCCCCTTACCATCCATGTTTTTTTTTTTTTTTTTTCCTTTTCTTGTAATGACGCTTGAAGTTCAAGGTCTAGAACATTGCTGAGCTCCACCTCTCTGGTTTGGATTTGACCACCTGAATGTGTGTGTTGTGGAGTGCGGCTCCAAAATGTGAGTGACAGAGAACATACCACATGAGCTGAAAGGGTCTGGATTCTCCATTCAGAGCACAGTCTGAGACCATCACACACTCTTTCTGGGAAGGAGAAAAAGGACTGCAGCGTTCAATAGTTTTTCTTAAAATATAAAGTTAATGGAGCAGTCAGACTAATGTAATGTATTTATTTTCATCTATAACATATTGTTTGGTATGTTAGAATGAATTTTAAATTAGATACAGTAAACAACAAAGAAATGTACCAAGATCATCTAGGAAAGCCTTTTTTTTTTTCCCATCACCAGAATAATTTTTCAATTTGAGATGGAATTCAGATACCAGTAGAAGGAGCCATTGTTGAATGGTTCTGATGTATAAATAGATGCTTTTTGGACAGGATCTGTGAGCACTGGAGGTGGATTACTAAGCCATTTACAATTCATTACTGCATTGTAGGTATTCATATCCCTTTCATTTATATCACATCTTGAGGCCAAAAATTTTTTAAAAGGTCATTTAGCTTTCAGAAAACTATGAATTATGGCAAAAGCATTGTTCTTTCTCTGACTTTAATGTGCTCATTTGGAGAAAAGTTACAGAAAAATACTTTTGCTTAAGCTCTGAATCTGACCTGCCTGCAATCCCTCACATAAAATCGCTTGTCATTAATGACTTCTTGGATTCTCTGTGCTCATTGCTGATTACATAAATATTTTCTTAACCTCCAATAGCATCCAGAGTAGAAGGCTGTTTGTCATTTTTAGAATTGTAATCAAATTGTAAAAACTCAGGTAGTGACTCACCAGAACAATTTAAGGTTGCTGTGGAATTCTTGAATCAATCAGAGAGGGCAGGAAGAATGTCACCTGGTAAGTGTCAAGTACAGAAAGTGAAGCCATTTGGTTTCGTTCTAACAAGAACGGAATAACACGTTGACCTGTTGTTTCATTGGGTGACTTCTGAAGGATACGTAAGGTGAGGAGTAGCTAATGGTCAATATAATTTAATAGTTATACAAGAAAAAACTTGTTTTAAAAATGCAAAAGATTAAAGCACAATGCTTCTCCACTGGCTGCTAAATATTTCCTTTTTCATTTCCATTTCTTAAGATGTGAAAGCAGGGACTAAGATTGAAAATGGAAGGGGTTTGAGGATGTATTGACTTGATCAACAGTCAACTTTATTTCAACATCTTGGAACAACCTTGTTCTCAGTAGTCATTACAGAATTATTTGGTTGCCATTATGTGAAATTCTAGAATTTGATCTTATGAATATCACAGTCATAATCACATTAAAGAGAACATTAATAAGGAGAGGTTGACAGCATAGTATTTATTAAAAATTGAGTCCAAACCAGGACTTTCTGGTCAAATGATTACTTAGGCAGAAGTTGTCATCTGTGGTCATCTTGGCTTAAGGATGTTACATGTCATAAAAGGAATATCTAAGAACATTTTGCTTATGATGAACACTTACGCTGGAACATATATTATGGAAAACACTTTTTGCATCATAAATAAATAATGAAATTGTTTAATTCCCATTGATCTGTGGCTAAATGAAAAGTGGGCTATAGCTAAAAACCTGTACATAGAAAAACCCTAAAACGTTCTATGTCCTGGGCTGGCAATTCACAAAGAATGGTTTCTGAACCATTCTTCCTTTTCTTGGGTTCTTATATCCCTGGAAGTGAGATGAGCTGAAAGAAACTCTATCACTCTTATAGTTTTTAAAGATCCAAGGTCAATAAAGTCAATAGACTACACTAAAGAAGGACAGTAAATCTTAACTGAATTTCTATTAATTAATAATGAAGAATGGTTAATAAACTCTCAGGTGTCAGATTTATGAATATTTTAAAATTAAATTTATCTTTTGGGGAACATCTTACCGTAAGAAAGAGTAGTTCCTTTAAATAATCTATTCATGTCCTGAAAGCAAACTAAAAATCAACAAAAGAAGATAACTACGACAGTCTAGTAGAATTCTGTTAAGAGGCAAGACACGTTAAGTAGGGGAAGAAGTCAGAGGACCACTGGACAAAAAAAAAACCAACAAAAAAACTTAGAAAACACAGCCCCCAAACCTGTCCTCCCTAAACTCACTCTAAAAGCCACTTTGCAGGACTACAGCTAGCCTGTAGGGAGCAGAGCACAAGCCTTCACCCCAGGCAGAGCTGCAGAGGCTTAAATCCTGCCTCTGACATGTGAGGATCAATGGGTGACCTTAGACTCATCAAAATAAGTCTTCCTTTCCACTCTGGGAAAGTGGGGATAATTATGGTAAAATAGTGTACAGTTGATTTTCATAATTTGTGGATTTTGTATCTGTGAATTCACCTACTTGCCCCAATTTTTATTTGCAATCCCTAAATCAATCCTCAGCAGCGTGTTAGTGGTCATTCGTGCACAGGGGCAGGCGCAGAGCAGCAAAAAGCCTCAGTCGTGGGGCATTCACGATCCCAGGTGATGTTCAACCAGGGAAGAGATGGTCTGTCTTGTTTCAGCTTTCATACTCTAAACAAGTAGCCTTTTCGGGGCACGTTTAGTACCATGTTTTTTTCATTTTTGTGCTTTTGTTGATAATTCAGCTGTTTAAAATAGCCCCCAGGCATAGTGCTGAGTGTCCTAAGCACAAGAAGGCTGTGATGTATCTTATGGAGGAAATATGTGTGTTAGGTAAGCTTTGTTCAGGCGTGAGTTATAGTGCTGCTGGCCGTGAGTTCAAGATTAATGAATCAACAATATATATTAAATAAGGTGTCTTTAAACAGAAACACGCCTAAAGCAAGGTTATGTATTGACTAGTTGATGAAGCTGTTGTTACCAGAGGTTCACAGGTACCTAACCCTGTATTTCCCCTAGGAGCAAGAGTTTAGAACCATATGTATTTATTTCACATTAAAAAAAAAATTAAAAACCTGCCTAAAAGTCTCTATTATGTTATTCTAGGTACCTGAATATGACCTCCTCACAATATGGCCCCAACTTCTCTTGCTGGGAACAATTGTTCAGTATTCTCGGTGACATTATAGAATGTAACTACTGCGAATCATGATAATCAACTATATGAAGTTATCTGTACACTTTGGACTTAAGCCTGTTTTCAAAACAGCGATTTCTTTCATCCGACTTGGTGGGCCTGGACTATGATTGTGTGACCCTGGCTTCTCTCCATTTTCTCAGCCTCCATCTGCCCCAACCCCATCCTCTTTCACACGGTAAATGGATCACACACATTTTTTTTAAGCGTATTTATTAAGTATAGAATGTATGCCAAGCACTTTGCTAAGAAATAAATGCCTTAAAGTTGCTTGGAGATACGCTGAGAAAATAGAGACATAAATATCAATTTACAGCAGAACAAGGCCAGGGGTATGATGGGTTATCGGGGCACAGGGATGGACCAGGTAAATCTCTTTGAAGGAAAGGGACAGAGGGCTCAGGGACCCTTAGCATGGGATGTGACATTTGGCCTGTGCTTTAATGAATGTGATAATACTCACCAAATAAGATAGGTGAAAGCAGACCATGCAGAGAGAATTTCAAGTGCAAAGACACAAAGGTGTAAAAATGATCAGTGAGGCTGGAAGGTAAAATGTGAGGGGCAGGAAGGGTAGAGAACCAGGGGAGGGGCAGGGAGTGCCTGGAGATGAGATTGGCAAAAGAAACTGGACCATTTTGTGAGGTTCAGGTATCTAAAATAATATAATAGGAAATTTTAGGCAGGCTTTTAAAATCTTTTTTTTTTAATGTGAAATAAACACCTATATCAAAAATGCAAAAAATATAAATGTATGGCTTAAAACTTTCTTTTGAAGTTAATGCTCACAAAACCACCACTTGGTTTAGGACACTGAAAATTTCCAGCCCTCTAGAAGCCTGTTTCTGCATGCTTCTTTCTAATCATAACCGCTTTCTCCCACGTAAAGGTACACTGTTTTGGTTTTCATGGTCATCACTTTCTTGGGCTTCTTTATGATGTTATCACCTGTGATGGCAGAATAATGTCCTACTCCCACTCCCCACCTCTGGTTTTAATGTCCTTGTCCTAGTTCCCAGAACCTGTAAACAGGTTACCTTACATGACGAAAGGGACTTTGCCGATGTGACTAAGGTAAGGATCCTGAGATGGAGAGATTGTCCTGGATTATCATTATCGGGTGGACCCAATATAATCATACGTGTCCTTATAAGTGAAAGAGGGAGGCAGGAGAGTCAGAGAATGAGATGCCCTGACAGAAGCAGAGGTCTGAGCGATCTGATTGCTGGAAGGGGGCCCACAATCAAAGGAAAGCAGACAGTCTCTAAAAACTGGAAAAAGCGAAGAACTGATTCACCCTTAGAGCCTCCAGAAGAAACGCAGCTCTGCTGGTACCTAATTCTAGCCCCAAAAGATCCATTTCAGACTTCTGATCTCCAGAACTGTAAGATAATAAACGTGTATTGTTTTAAGTCACTAAATGGTAATTTGTTACAGCAGCAATAGTATGCTAATATAACACCCAAGTGTGCTTCCAACACTACTTTTTTTTTTTTAAAACTTTCTGTAAGTGGAATCCTTGAGAATATTCTCTCATCTGGCTTCTTCTGGACTCTTTGTCATTGAACTTAGGCCACTTTTAAGGCAGGAGAGTAACATGGCTAGATTGACATTTTAGAAGTTTACCTGGATGCCAGAGTTCTCCCAATAGCCTGGGGAGCTGCAAGGCTGGGGGTGGCAAGACCTGACAAGAAGCACATATAACAAGCTTGGCAAGAAATACCCAGAACCTAAAATAAGACAGTGGAATCAGAGAATGGGAAAGAAGGCTCAGAACTAATAGGACTTTAGAACATAGAAATGTGAAGAACTGGTGTCCCAGTAGGTTGAAGGGTTGAGAAGGCAGCTAAGAAGAATTCCAAGTATTGTAGCTTGGGCAACCGTGGGGCTGGAGGTGGTGACCACAGGAGGAAAAGCCATTGAGGAGAAAGACCACATCTTGGGGTTGAGCTATCTGAAGCTCATGCTAGTGTAGTATGTTTTCAGATGTCAGGAAGTTTTATCTGTAGATAACATTTTCGCTGCTGGGTTGACCTTTTTTTTAGGTCACACAGATACAGAGTGTGCACCAGAAACATTGATGAATAAATCCGGTCTTAAAATACAATGGACATGTCCTATCTTATCTTCCATAATGGATAATGACTTTGTTGTTTGATGGAAGTTAATTCCTACTCCCCTTTTTGCTCCTATCACATAATAGGTGCAATTATATCTCCCAGTCAGGGTGATATAATTAAATATCTGCCTTTGTAGAGGTGCATTTCCAGAGAGTCTTCTGAGGCAGCTGATTTAGTGCTTGTCAGGTTTATCACACAATAGATAAATGCAGCTTAATATAACAGGATATCTGCCTCTGAAAGGGAGTGTTTCTAGATAGTCCAGTCAAACAGCCTGTGTATTGCATCTGACAGCTTTATTGCTTTATCAGTTATTTGCTTAGGGAGGATTTTATTATATGTAAAATACTGACATAAATTATGGGTTGGGGAATTGATTTTTTAACATAGGTTTGATTCATTTTTCATTGTTTGTATGTGCCAAGTTTGATATTTCCTCCTCGTGTATTTATTTGGTTTGCAAGTTATTTTCCTGGTTCTACAAATACTGATATTTGGTTCTCAATCTTTTATTCTTGTGACTGCTCATGTGCTCAAGCTAAGCCACACATATAGTTAATAAATTGAATATAGTTATATACGCCATTATAAATAAAATATATAGCGAATAAAAATAAATAAATTGACGCTAAAAGGAGTCCTGGATAATTCAAAGAATTCTGCACTTTGAAATTTAGAGAGATATGGTGCCAGTTTTCCTCCTGCCAGTGAGAGAGAAGCAGGAATAGAAGCTGGCTGGGGTAAGCCATGTAGATTACCCAGGTTAGGAAGATCCAGAGGTTTTCAACATAGAAAGGAGTGTGGGAGCCATTCTTATGGGGACTGGGATGTAGAAGTCTGGGTATGGACGATACATCAGGGTCACAAGCCAAACAGAACTAGGAATAGGCAGAATGTGGTCCGTTGGTAGCGAGATTCAAACAGGCAAATCTGAACATGGAGTTGGCAATGGATGGCACAAACTCAGTCAGAGGAAGTTGTGGCAGGTAACTGTTATCAGCCTGCCGCAGCCCCTCAAACCTCCTTCACCAGTTATGTGGACCCATGCTTTCCTGCTAAAACCTTCAGAGGATTGTCTTTGCGCTGCTGGTGTTGCTTTAAGTCAGTGGAGAGCCTAAAGTTCTCAGAAGTGATACCTCCTAGGGGTAGTTACCCATTCCCTCCTGCCCCTTAACCCATGACAGACAGGTGCAGGAGTGTAAAAAGCCCAGTGATTTTGCCTTGAGATTAGACAAACTCTGAGGTACACTTTATACTCCACAGTTCCTCCTTAGATTAGGGCCTTCACCTACCTAAATTCACACCATTTCTTAACTTCTTTTCCTATCTTATCCTGTTTCCCTAACTCCTGTGTTGGTTTCTCCTAGAAACATTGCCTTAATAAATCACTTGCATTTGAATCCTTAGCTCAGAGTCTGACTTGGGGAGAACCTACTGTCAGACAGTCAGTAAACCAAGAGCTAAGACAACAGAGCTATAAGAGAAAGGACAGACATTATTGTGATAATAATGACTAACCATGACTGACTCTCTTTCCAAGCATGCTTCTAATTGTCTTCTATACAGTTTTTCACTGAATTCTTTGAAGAGTCAAATGGGGTCGATGTTATTATCATTCCCATTTTACAGCTGAAAGAAATTGAGACTTAGAGATATTAAGCAATTTGTTTAAGATTTTATAGCTAAAAATTAGGAAATAAGGCTTGAGAGAGAGGTCAGTAAGACCATATGGTATATTAAGAGTTGAATGTTAGATTTTAGGACCACTCATCTTTATCCCTTCCACCCCTTACCTCCCACCCCAGTAGGAATTTGTCTGGCTCTGAGCTTGTATGTGGAGTGATGTAGATTTATCTGCTGAATAGGCGAACTCTTGGGATGAAATCATTTCAGTGATTCCAGTCAGCAGTCTTGCAAATTAATAATCTTGTGGTTATTAGATAGCTTAATAAGAGAACCTGGATGGTTTGGGGCAAATCCAATGCTATTGTTAGAACAGGAATGTTGCCTGGTACCTAGTAGACAGATATTAATTGTATTGAGCGACCACATTGAAGGTGTGAATGTATTCAGGTATTGATATAGGTAATGTGAATCGTAAATGGACAGTGAGGAAGATGTTGTATGTGTGAGGAGAAGGGCTGGAGAGAAACCTTGGATTTTTCAACCAGGATTGACCACTTGTTTCGGTGGGCGGCCAAGATGCCTGGGGCACTGGAATGCTCATAGTCCAGAAGTGTCATAACGAGGAGCTTTTTCATCTTGCAAAATTTTTTGAATTTTTATATACCTAGTGGAAGAATAATAAATTGAGTTAAAAAGCCTAAACTATTTTATAGAGAACCTCAAGATGTTTTTTTATCCAAAGGAATGTTGTGTGGTCAAAGAATGCCAGACTGAGTCATGGTATCTGGTTTCTAGTCTAACTCTACCACCAAATAGATTGTTAACTTTATTTTTTTAATTCTCTCCAGGGTCTGGTTTCCAGGGTTCCCTTCTGTAAAACCAAATTAATAGGTGATATTTGGAAAAGATGCCTCATCCCCTGTAACCCTCAACCTTTTTCCCAAATGAGAATTACATGTGTAGTGCCACCAGTAAAAACTTATGTAAGCACAGCACTCATTTGTATAAATTCATTCAAGTAATTCATTAAAATACACAATAATAGGGAAAAGTGCACAAATCATAAGAACACAGCTCAATGTAGATTCGCAAAATAAACACCTATGTAACCAGCACTCAGACCAAGAAATAGAACTTACCAGAATCCTGGAAGTGCTCCTGTATCCTTTCCAGTCACTAGCCAATCCCCTTCCTCGAGTGTAACCCTGGCTTCTAACATCATAACTTAGGACTGCTCATTTTTTACACATAATAAAATGGAATCAAACTACGTGCATTCTTGTATGTGAGGCTTCTTTCACTCAATGTCGTTTGTGAGATTTCTCCACATTGTGTGCAATTTTAGTTTGTTCATTCTCTTTGCTATATAATAACGCCATTGAATGAGTGTACCTCAATTTATTCATTCTATTGGAGGGGACATTTGATTTGTTTCCTGTTTTTTGGATAATATCAAGGGTATAACTATAAACATTATTTATTATTTCTTTTGGTGAATATTTGTGAGCATTTCTGATGGTTCTATACCTAAGAGTTAAAAAGCTGGGTCCTAATCCATGCATCTATTTCTTTTTGTGCATACTGCCAAATAGTTTTCCCAAGTGATTGCACAGGGAGAATGAACTTCAAAATGGAAAAGAAGGAACAGAAAGTCCCTGGTCGCCTCAGAACATCCCTCCCTTGGTGAGCTGGTGGGTGTGAACCAGGGGTGATCAGCACCTATTAAACTAAAGATGAGTGCCAGACTACAGAAATGAGAAAAATGTGCCTACTAGTAAAAGAATTAGTTGCTGTGGGAAGGCAGGGTGGACTTCCAGGCCAGGAATATATAAAGCGACAGTCTTCTACAGGTAAGCAGGAAGGGATCTACACATGAGGGAAGGCATTATCTGGTTTGCATGGGCATCCAGAATGCATGTAGCCTCTGTGTTAGTGTTGAATACTAGACCAGGAGCCCTGCCTTTCCCTGGGAAGGAGGACTGGCCAGAAATGAGCATGACAAAAGCAAGCCCAGACAGGGGGAGGCAGGTGATTTAGACCAAGGATTGCACATTAAGAATCGTGGATTGGCCATAATCCATTAGGTCTGAGAATCAGAGATGTGGTTAAGAAACAATTTGTAGCAAGGAGTAGATAAAACCACTGTCGTTGTAATTGTACAAGAATGTTCCTTATATTTCATTCTCCCCATAATTGCCCTTACTTAATGTTTTTAAACACATGGATAGCTTTTTGTGTGGTTTCTGAAGTATTGAAAGTAGAGTGAGTCATTTGCAGACAAAGCCAAAACAATCACTGGGCAGACACTGGCCACAAGGAGTCTTGGTGCACCTTCTGTCAACCCTGAAGCCCTAGAACTTTGAAGACAAGAAGAAAAAGGGTGGAGAATGGGGTAACTATTAGAGAGAAAACATTAGCAAATAGCAGGAACAGGGAAGAGAGAAGAGTGGGACCCCAGATAACATTTAGTGGGCTCTCTACTGCCCATACTCTGTTCAAATTGGTAACTCCCAGAGTGCATTATGACGTATTAGTAACGGACTTGTTTCATTGACCTTCTGATAAATCTGTTAGTATCAATGAGTTTCCACTGATCAGTCACAGACATTACAGGTGACAATTGCTATTATTTATAGGTTTGTTTAAACCTATTTTTATATATGTAGAAGTTCTCTACAGACTTTTATTTGAATATAACCACTATTAACTCTGAGTTTTTGACTCTTGGAAAGAGTTTGTCAATTGCCAGATACTGGCTTCAAAGGCCTATGTTGGTGGGTCCGTCTCACTTTTTACCCTGTTCTTTACCAAGGTCCCACTTGGCTTTTGTGAGTTGAATATGTCCTATGTTAAAGTGAAATACAGCAGACGTTTTTCTGTTCTAGCCACAGGAGAGGAAAGAGAACCCTTCTTCAGGAAGATAAGAATAATTAACGCTTTGCTCCCTCCCTCAACAGAGCTTTCCATCTAAAGCACTGTCTTTACTGTGTGTCTCCTACATGACCTTGAACAATGTCAGTATTTCCCCTTGAATTAGAGCTGAGAGGGGCTAGTGTAAGAAGGAAAGTATGTGGAGGAAAGCTGGGGAGATTCTGACAAGATTCCTCTGGCTTTATATTCATCTCTGTGGGAAGAAAGATGTTAGAAATGCTGGCTTCTCCGCATGAAAGGCTGTCTCAAAAGCCATGGGAAAATGGGCATGACTGGGTTATCCAGATATATGCATGTGATAGATACATAAAATGACTCCTTGATATTCTGAGCAGGTTTAGAAAGGGATTCGTGCAGCCAAATAATGATAAAATAGATGTCCTAAATATGTCATGAGCATAACATTGAAAAAGTATTTTTTTTTCCCACAGAACACAGTTCTTATCTCTACAGTCAATATTTGATACATGCTCATTGCTATTTCCTCATATTCAGTCAAAGAGGGAAAACGTAGATTCATTGCTAAGTGATTAATCATCACAGCTTCACTCTGCAACATAAGGAGAAAGAGAAATTATGGGAAAAAATATACTGAAAACAGCCATTCTGCTTAGTAATAGGCCTCCTGATGAAGTCAGAAGGATCAGAGTTGAGTTTTCAAAAGCACTGTTGTTTCTTCAGAGGTGTTAAGAATGATTGATACAACTTGCAAAAATAACATTAATGCTAGTTACTCAAACTAAATAGAGGGTAAAAGCAGCTTATTATTGGCCTTTTAAAAGGAATCCCGTGTACAAAGTCCATTTTAGTCTTATGGGGAGGTGTGTTGATCGACTGAATTGGAAATTTCATAAATTATAGTATCCAATACGTGGAGAGATTAGAATGAAAACATATAGACCCTGATTCATGGCGGGTGAGAACAACCAAGTGCTTTGGCAGAAATAAGACTTGGAAGAGGTTCCTACCAAAGCCACTGTGATTTGTCTCAGGAAGCATTTGCCAGGATCAATATTAACACCTGGCCATGTGTGATGCGCTGAGCTAGGGGGTATCGAAGGAAACATGAGGCATTCTTGCTGTCGAGAGACTCTGTCTAGCTGGACACAACCTTAGAAAGATAAGCCTCTCAAATGTGAGCCTGAAGCATTCTGAGAAGGTATAATGGAAGAGCTGATTCTAGAAGAAAGAACAGCGTTTGTGTTCTTCCTGTTGCTGAAAATGTTGAGCATTAACTGGATCTACCAACACACGTGAATTGAGTTACCACTGTGTGTTAAATAATATGCTAATAGCTGGTAACACAGCAATTAGGAAAACAATGAGCTCCTCTCTTGGAATTGAATTCTAGTGGGATTAATTGAACATCTAGACCCTTTTATACTTAAGGCAGAATTGAACAGAATAAACTTTGAAAACAGAGTAGGACAAAATATACCTCTTAAAAAAAAAAATTACTCTTTTTCCTAAACAGAAGAGCACTACAGCACCTTGAGACCATAGCTGCCATTTATACACGAGCTACTTTACCCACATCATGCTCCTTCCTCATAAACCATGTCCCTTCTTCCCACTTGCCAATGAAAAAAATAGAGGTTCAGTCAACTTCTGTTGTTTAGCTAAGGTGGGAAAGCTTGGAATCTACCCCAAATCTATTTGAGGCCCACACCTGTGTTCTTCTCAGGATACAATGCTGCTTCTTTAATTGGAATCCTTGCTTATTGGGTTCATTTTTCATGGGTATTTCAGCCAGCTCATCTTCGGTTCAGTTCACCATGCTCCTGGGAATCCTCTTACTCAGGCTCCTTGAAAGGGCACTACAGATCTTAGAAGTTGCAGTCTCCTTGCACTGTGGGTCGATGGGTATAAAACAAGAGACTAAGGGAAGTTAGGAGAAGGAAAAGTGAGGCATGTCCTCACGTCACCTACAGATCAAGGACACCACTTCCTCATCCACGATGTGACCGATTACAGGCACAGAGCGCCCAGAGAACGTGGCCTTGGCTCCTTGGGCCTGGGAGGCCCTCCGGGGTCAGTAGGGATGATTCATCAGGAAACAAAGCTCCCTCCTGCCAGTGGTTTGCAGAGCGCGGGGGATGATGATTGGACCCTTGCCCATCACTTCAGAATGGAAGCAGTTACTGTGCTCCTATTAAAAGCTCCAATGTAGGGCACAGGCCAGGGAATATTTTAAGCTTGCTCTCTATCCAGAGTGCTATATCATATAGACTTGATTTAATTGCCCTCAGGCCTGCTTAGGATGCATTTAAGCATGCATAAAACTTGGATGTTTTCCTGGAAGCCCATGAAAACTTTTCAGTGGCAGACTGCTGGGCTCTGGGAGGAAGGCAGAAGGATCTTCATGGTGGAGTGCTGGAGGGAGGTCCTTTCAATTCCACTGTCCGTCCCGCTATATTCCAGGTCCAAGGCAGGAGGCTGCAAGGCAGCTTTCAAGAAGCCATGCTTCAGAGCACCCAGGAGGCTCCTCAAACTAAAAGGAGTCCCATGACCAGTAGGAATCTCTTTAAGAAACTGTAAATGCATGACCTTGAGGAAAAGGTACACTTTCATGAAGAGAAAAAAGCCCCCATGGTAGCTGGCAGGATATTGAAGCCAGAGGAGCCTGACAGTGGCATCCAGCTGCGTTGTAAATCCTAGACACTCACAAGCCAGGGGCTATAGAATCCCTCCCAAGTTTGGCTTTGTTTCCTATCAATGGTGTTAACAGCTCTGCCAATGTTCCGCAATTGTGCGAGGAGGACAATACTCAGAGAGAAAAATCAGTATGGTATTGTTTTATTTTTATGCCATATCCAGACAGAAAGATCTCATCTATTCATTGTACTACATTTGTCGTTTTCAGTCGGAATAAATGCAAGGCTATGCGAAAACGCTGATATCAGTTGTCAGAGAAAACTATTTACCATTGTCCTTTCCTTCTTTCTTCAGGCATTTTCATTATAATCTTTTCAGCTTCACAGGGAGATGAACAAACCTCCTGCGCTGAGTATAAAATGGATGGCAGAACTGTGCTGATTATGACCTTCACTTTTAAGGTTATCCGTGCGGGGGAGACCAAACTGTTGACATTCCGTAGTTTGGTTACTATTTTCTGGAAGAGGAGGTACTTTTTTCTTTCCTCTTATGGTATCTCGCTGGATTGGTTCCTATATAAAGATCTTAAATTCATTTGTTCATTCATTTATTCATTCATTCTCTCATTTAGTACTTATGAGTGTTAAGTATGGGAAAGCCATGAATTCGTCCCTAGAGATAAAGCAATGAACACAACCTCTGAGGTCTTAGAGGCTAGAGGGTCTCATGAGAGAGATGATGGCTCCATAAAGAAAGAGGAAATTCTATTACCCAAATCAGGGTCTTTCAAAGCAAAAAAACTACCACGCTGCAGTCATTTGTAGCAGACAGTTTTATATATCCCTCCACCAAGTGTCAAGTGAGCTTAAAAGAAATCTCTGACTTTCGACCTTCCATTTCCAGTCAAAATACACTTATTTTTGTAAGTTTTAGTGTGAGTCACTTTGAATGGAATGCATGAGAGGCAAGGAATAAAATATTAACTCCTTTTTTTACTTTTTATTATTGCTGAACATCCTTTCTTATTTGGATAAAGAAAACTGATTTGTTTAATTAATAACAGGTATTAAAAGACCCCTAAAAATAATTCTGGAAGATCAGGTATTTTTTCCCTGTGGGCTTAATACTGATTTTATTTCAGTATATCCTTTTCATTTTCTGATATTTTTATCACCACACTAAAGACTTACCTCAGTTCTTGTGTGGTTTTTGACACAAATCCCTGCTAAACCAGCATTTCCCCAACTTCAGTCATTTGTGTGATCCTTCACAGTTTTTTTTCACATACTCATATTACAACTTTTCTTCAATTATTTTGTTATATCTGAGTATTATGTTAACTACCACTTTCATAATATTTTACTTAAGTTTACTTACTTTGTTTTTACTTAAACTAGGTTGTTTTAAAAGGAAACATCATATGACTACCATAAATGAAATGCTAGTTTTGCTTACAATAAATAGAAGGTAATTGCAAAAACAAGTGAAATATAAACTGACATTCCTACATTCTATCCAGGTACTATTAGAAGGTTCATAGTCTTCTCTCTCTTTGTTAAAAAAAAAAAAATTAGCCTATCATGGGTGATGTGAAAGAAATACTCGAATCACCTGAGACATACTCTTAGCTATAGAAAGAAAGACTGAAAATAAAAATAGTGCTTTCCTCACGATATGATTCAGGATTCTTAATGCCATGTCTGGTATCTCCTAAGGTCATCTCCTGAAGTGCTGGGGCATTTCAAAGGGCCACAATATGGCTTCACTCCAGGCTCTGGTGGGAAATTGTTCAGCAGGTTTGTGAAGGGGCTGCCTTCCCCATTGCCCAGGGGGGTTCTGTAGTAAATAGGGGTAGTGCTTATTTCAAACAACTGTTTCTTTCCCTTAAGATTTATAATGATTGACTTTACTCAACTATTCAGAGATATGGGATAATTTAAGGGAATCCAAGTATCTCTCCTCAGTAGACTTTTAGCACCTGCAGCCTGTGACATCTGTCACCACCTTTCTATTCATTCTTCCTGTCTTCATTAGTCTTCTCTTTAATTAACAGTTTAATTCTTAAAAATAAACTTTACAGTATGTGGTTATGAGTGATCGCTTCCAGTCAGCATAACAGCAGGCAATAACACTAGATCATGGCTGAACTCCCGCCAATAATATACGACTCGGCAATAATGACAACAGGAAGTCATTTATCAGGCCTAGGTTTCTCCCATTTCATCTAGAAATATAAATATCTTATTTTTAATAGAGAGAAAGATGAGCTGAGAAGATGATGATGGATCAAGTGGATGACACGGGGGGCCAGCCAAAGCTTTTAAACATGACATTTTTCAAATCATGGGAGAAGAGGAGAGCAGAGGGAGGAAGAGGAGAGAATATCAAACTACATTTTAAAAGAGCGGGGCCAGGCTGTAGTGCTCACGTATCTTCCCTGAGTCTAAGAGCAACTCTGAAGTTTCTTCAGGTCTATCCATCTCATGATATTGTCACATTGCAGAGAAAATGACTTTGAATCAGAAACGATTATTTGTTAACAGTGAAAGGAAATAGTTTCTAACTACAAATTCATCATGTGGTATCTTTACAGAAGGGCTTTTGTTTCAGGAATATGATAAGTGCCTAGGAAGAAATTGCTAAGGACACCCTAGGTCAAGAGAGAGAAAGGCTATGCAGGTATGTGCTAGTAAAATATGGGGTCAGGTCTCAACAGAAAATCCCAAGCTTTAATAAAGGTGGAGTAGCGATGATTCTTGGGATGTATGCTCGTGCCACTGAGCTCAGATCATAGCTTAAAAAATAGAGTCCCTTAACAAAAAGTACTTTCCTAAAGAAAGAATACTCTGAGAAACGTGAGTGGGTAAGAGAGAAGTTTGGAGCTCTGCTAATGTTTGCAGTAATCTTTCCCTTCCTGAATAAGCATTCCTGTGGATAGAGCAGTATCTTTCTAAGTGTCTCAGCTGTCTTTTTCCTTTTCCAGGATTCTTGCACTTAGAACGTAAAAACAAACAAGAAAACAAAAGATGAAAAACTATGAGAGCTTCTGAGAATAATCAAAGGAGAGCATTTTCAGTATCAATCTCATTCAACCATTGGCAACCATTGGTATCTGCTCCTAGTTGGCAAATACAAGAACCGCTGTAGGAGCTAATTCTTAACAGTTCTATATGATCTGTAGACTAATCAAGCTACCGAGGATAAAGGCAGATAGATAAGCTGTTACAGGAAACCTTCACTTGCAGGAAGGGGTAGGGGCTGCTGCTAAATTGTCTACTGATTTCTTAAAGATGCAAAGCTTTTGGTCAGGAAAACAGCCTCTAGCAAGCAATGAGTTTTACATAAAGGAAACCTTCCCAAGAAAGATGGCTATGAATTCAATTATAAGCTCCTCTCTTTGCATAAATTTGGTTCAGTCTAAATAAGACTTGAAACATGGAACAATGTCCGTGGAGTACAATTCACCAATTGTTACTTTTAATTATGTTCACATGCATAATTCATAAATACACTGCATGGACAAGAGGAAAGAAAGATAAGAAGGAACAAAAGAGACGAATTTTCCATCAAACAATTACTATATAAATAGACAACATATTTAATACATTAGGTAGCAAAGTGATTTCTTTGTTCTTGCCAGTCTGGGCCTTAAAAATATTAAAAGAGTCCCCAAACATAACATTGTTACATTTTACTAATGTCTCTCTTAAAGGAAAGAAATAGGGATTGTCATTCTTTATATTAAAAAAAAAATACAAAAATTTTCTCCCCAAATGTGGAGGTATGTAGCTGACATAGCATAATATTATAAAACATAAATATTATAATAGATTCTAGTGTGACTTTGTCACATGGAAACACAGTGATTTTTCTCTCCTGAACTCATAAAATAATCGTTTACATTATTTGGCATTACTACATCCTGTAAAGCAGTGTGGTACACTGTAGGAATACATGACCTCTCTGAGTTCTGGGCCAGACTAGGCCATTGATGTGGCCTCTGTCAAGATGCTTAACGTCTCCGGGCCTCAGTTTCCTCAGCTACAAAATGAAGGGTTTGGTTTGGATGGTCTCCAATGGCTTACCTAACTTTGTTGATTTTTGTCCTGGAATTTTTCTATTGCTTTTTCCATGTTATTTTTATTCAGTTTTGTGATGAATCTATATTATTTTCCCCATGGGATTTTTTAAATCCATTGAAGATGGAGAACTTTGGTACCGGTCCATCACCTAACCCAGTGTCTTGCAATTGTAATCATGAACTAAATACCTGGCAAAATTCACTGCTTCATATGTCTACCTATTTGCTCGTGTGAACCTCCTCTCCCTGCCCCTCCCACTGCTCCCCCAAATATCTTCAGTGTCTGGCCTCTCTGCATTATCCAAACAGCAAGTATTGCATATAGACTTTTAGTGAGCGTTGGTACTAGTATTTCACAAACAATGAGAATTAGTTAGCTATAACAAAGGCAGGCAGCATGAAGAGGGGTTGCCAAGGTGAGCCTGTCATTTGTCCTCATTCAGCAGGTATGACACAACTTTGTGAAACATAGTGCAAGAGAAGTAAAGCGCCTCAAATCTACAGCAAACCTCAAAAGTCCACCTTCCATCACAGCTGATGTATTGATTTCCACCATGTTCCCCCATTGGGAACTGTCTTACCCTTTGGGCACCAAACACTGTCAGAGTTTCAGAGAATTCTGTTTTTAATGCCATATCCTTTTTATGCCAATTAGCGATAATCTCCTTGGGCTCTTAAGTAATTTGTCTGTGTAATCTCAGTCACACTGAAAAGAGTCACAAATCCTTTGGTGATTGGAAGACAAAGTAAAAACTCCTCAGGCACAGTTAGAAATTAGTCAAAAAATTTTAAGTCAAGGTGATGTCTTTCCCCCACTTCTTTTATCAAATAAAGAAAGCTCCCTACGTAGATTTATGCACAAATTAATTTGAAATAGGTTCATGGGGACTTTTCTTGGAGCTCACACACACACACACACACACACACACAACTGAACAGTCTTAATGAACCTAAGAATTTTTCCCAAGGAAGCAAAATGCTTTGCTTAAATTTTGAGAAGTTTTTGCTTTCTCATGGTTCTTTACTATTCTAGGTATTTAAAAGGATTAGTGGCCGAGGGTTTATTAAGAACTCTTTCCTGCATTGGGCTGCAAACTTCTGTAGAAGGAGCAGACCAGAGTAGCTTAATTAGTTTCTCACCGATTATAATAATTATGTCTTACACCTCACCTTTATTTATTATTTTAAAACACCTGAAAATAACCCTATTACCATATAAGTAGTAACCCTCACGTAGAGGAATATTATTTTATGTTAACAAATTACCAGTTTTAACCATTTAAAAGTGTTTAGCTTTATGTCTGAGAGAAGGAGGGTGAGCTATGATCTAAGTGGCGCTCACTGCGTGTCCCATCGGTGCTGAGGGCACGTCAAAGAGCTTTGCCCTGTTTCCTAGTAACCACGGGTCCCAGAACGCCCATTTTTGTCAGATTTGTTTGAGTTGAACTTCTTGATTCAAAATGTGAATTTATCTTGCCTTTGAGTCTTGAATTGATGTATATCACAATGCAAAATCCCAATTCTGTCAACTGCACCAGACAGAATTCATGGATTAATGGACCAGTTTGATCAATTCAGCATTCTTTCACCTTTCATGGGGATAGCTTCCACTTCATCACTTTTCTGAATAAATATAAAATGCGATTTTATACATACAATATGGTTAATATTTCTCATTTATTGAAATTCTGTTTTGTAATTTATATTTATTCCTTTAACAAACATAAATTGAGGACTTATCATATGACATAAACTCACAATATAAATATGGTATCTGAAGACATGTATAATAGAAACAGGATTCAAAACATTATTCAACTTTTCCTTTTCTCCATACACACACACACACACACCGACACACACACCCGGGAAGCTCTCCAACTATTTCTGACATTATCTTTTCTTTGCTTCTGTCTTCCCTTGCATTGCATTTTTTTTTTGTCTCCATAAGAGATCCTTGTTCTCATCTTGCAAAAATGTGGGCTTGACTGAAGAGTTATTAGGACTAATTGGAGTTTAGTAAGAAATTAATAGATAAAACATAATAGCTTTCCAAGACACCAGCCATAACTAGTCTAAAAAATGAAAAGATCAGATTTCACTCACAAGAGCAAAAATTATAAAAATGCAAAAAAAAAATTTTAAAAAGAGGGATGGGAACTTTTAAATTTTATTAAAAAAACTATAGAACTTCACTGAGGGATTTAAATCAAACAATAAACAGAGATTTAATTCTAGGTGGAAAGACTGAATGCTTTTAGTATACAAAATTCTTCCAAATGTAATTATAGAATTGTTGCAATTCCTGGTCATTGCATAGGGGTGTATTTAATTGTGTAGGAATGTGACAGAGTGATCTACCCACCTCTTTTAGAAAAAGAGACTGGAAATTTACCAAAATCTTTATAATGAGATACTCTTAATACTTTTATTTTTTAATTAGTTTCAGGTAGACAAAACAACATAATAGTTAGACATTTGCACCCTTTACAAAGTGATAACCCCCTTCATCTACTACCTCTCTGACATCATATATGGCTATTATAATACCATTGACTATATTCCCTATGCTGTACTTTATATCCCATGACTATCTATCTATCTATCTATCTATCTATCTATCTATCTATCTATCATCTATCTATCATCTATCTATCTATCTATCATCTTTAATTATAACTGCCATTCAATATTATTCTACTTCAGCTTCAGGTGTATAGCACAGTGGTCAGGCATCTACACAGTCATGAAATGATCCCCTGGATAAGTCCAGTGCCCATCTGGCACCCTACATAATCTTTACAACATTATTGATTATGTTCCCATATTCTATTTCATATCCCTGTGACTGTATTGTGACTACCAATTTGTGCTTTCTAATCCCTTCACCTTTTCTCCTGTCCCCACCCCTCTCCCATCTGGCAACCACCAGTTTTTCCTCTATCTCTGAGTCTATTTCTATTTTGTTTGCTTGTTTATTCTGTTCTTTAGATTCCACATATAAGTGAGATCAAATGGTATTTTTATTTCTCAGTCTGAACTATTTCACCTAGCATAATATTCTCTAGGTCCATCTATGTTGTTGTAAATGGTAAGATTTCCTTCTTTTTTTATGGCTGAGTAATACTCCATTGTATAAATATACCATAGTTTCTTTATCCAATCGTCTATTGTTAGGAATTTTGGTTGTTTCCATATCTTGGCTATTGTGAATAGCACTGCAATAAACATAGGGGTGCATATATTTTTTTGAATTAGTGTTTTGGATTTCTTTGGATAGATACCCAGGAGTGGAATTGCTGGGTCATAAGGTAGCTCTATTTTTAATTTTTTAGGAACTTCCATACTGTTTTCCATAGTGGCTCTACCAATTTGCAATCCCATCAACAGTGCATGGCGGTTCCCTTTTCTCCACATCCTCACCAGCATTTGTTTGTTGATTTATTGATGATAGCCATTCTGACAGGCGTGAGGTGGTATCTCATTATGTTTTTTATTTGCATTTTTCTAGAGATTAGTGATGTTGAGCATCTTTTCATATATCTGTTGGCCATCTATATGTCCTCATTAGAGAAATGTCTCTTTGTGTCCTCTGCCCATTTTTTAATTGGGTTGTGTTTTTTTTTGGTGTTGAGTTGTATACGTTTTTTGTAACCTTTGGGTATTAACCCCTTATCAGATGTATCATTGGCAAATATCTTCTCCCATTTAGTAGGATGTCTTTTTGTTTAATTGATGATTTCCTTTGCTGTGCAAAAACTTTTTAGTTTGATGTAGTCCCATATGTTTATTTTTAATTTTTTTTTCTTCCCTTGCCTGAGGGGATATATCAGTAAAAATATTATTAAGGGTAATATCTGCGAATTTACTTCAATATTTTCTTCTAGAAGTTTTATGGTTTCGTGGTCTTACATTTAAGTCTTTAATTTTGAGTTTATTCTTGTATATGGTATAAGAAGGTGGTCCAATTTCATTTTTTTTTCATGTATCTATCCAGTTTTCTCAGCACCATATATTAAATAGACTGGCTTTACACCAATGTAAATTCTTGCTTCTTTTGTCATAGATTACATGACCATGTAGGCATGGATATATTTCTGGGCTCTCTATTCTGTTCCATTGATCTACTCGTAATACTTTTAAGTTTCACATTTCCAGAAGTAAACACCTTTGCCTACTATTTGTTGTTTTCTGATTACAAAAACATTTTTATTTTTGGAAGCAATTGAATGTAACAGTCAATACACCTTTTGTGATTTTAAATATCTGCATGATATAATGAAGGGTAGATGTATCTTGGTCGGCATGGAATATATGGGACATGGGCCTTCTGAAGAGTGTGCAGAGTGACCTAAAGTTGATGAATACAGAAAACAAATATTTTTAGATACCATACAAAGGAATGCAGATCAGCAAGGGACAAGAGAAGACAATAAGGGCAGAGGAGACACACAAATCATGAAAAACTTCTCTAGGAGATGTGCGGTGATGTTAAGAGGGACATGGGATTTATTACTCTTTTCCCAAACTAATTTGCATAGGTTATTATCCTCTGGATAGCCCTTGTGAAATAGAAGCCAAATCGTGGAAATGGCAGCGGGTCCCCTCCCACACATGCTGCTATTTCTTGTAGTAGGAGGACTTGTGTGCAGAAGATGGGATGAGGTATGAGGGGACTGCAGTGTGTGCAGGCTGGACCTTCCAGAAAAAGAGGTGACACTTTGTTTGTCTTTACCTGAAGTACTTTTAACCATGAGAGGGTATTCAGGCAGATATTTTTTAGATTGGTTATCAGAACAGCAAACCTGCAACGGTTTGTTCCAAGGACAGACGGTGCCTTGATTCTTTTCGATCTCAAATGTCACTTACTAATTTTTTTTTAAAAAGGACTTATCTAAGTAATAAAAACTTCAGCAGCGATTAATTAAAGGGAGAAAAATGGTTGGTTCTGAGATGTTCCACTCAAGAGAGCATATCACTAATATTATTTTGAAAGACAAAAAGTGAATCAATTTTTCTCTCCAAACCAACTCAACAAAAACAATTTCACTCATGAGCTGAGATGCTAACTGCCAGCTATCCATGGAAAGGTGAGCTCTACCAGCATTGACGTCACTTCTGAGAACCGAGGCTCAAAATAGAAACACACCCAGAACTTCAACAGTCTCCATTCTAAGTGATCTCTAAGATTTCATGTACTCATTTGCAGGTCATCTAAAAGAATAAGAAACCGTGTTCATTTCTTTCTGTTTGGGTTCCTGGAAGACCACTCAGTTTTATGTTGCACAAGAACACTGCAGTTGGGGATGGGCAGTCTTCACATCTCCAACAGGCTGCCTCTTTGGGGTTTGGAGTGCTGTGTTAGATTTTGGCTTCCTGCTTCACATTTTTGCTAGGTTTCCTGATGTTTCACCATCACCCCAAATGGCTCTTCAGAACAGAGTTCTGTTGAAGCACTTTCTTTTATTAAATGCGGTGCATTTAGTATGGCTGGATTGTATTACCTAAAACTATGTTGGCAAATTCATTACTAAGCATCATCTTGTCATGACAAACTTATACATGCACACATACAAATGTAATAAATCACTGGTGTGGAACAAATGAGTTGCTATAAAACACGTACTTCTACGGCCATACGAGTTGTAATTACTTTGTCATCATAGACCTCTTAGGTCTACCCAATAGTATCACAGCTGTCTGGACAGCCAAAAAAGCAGACAATCAAGTAGTTGTGTTGATATACACAAAACAAAAAGATCGGATTGAATTATTCTTCACCCACAATCTCAAACCTATAAGGTCCCTTGTTACCATATAGAAATTACAGAGGGCTGACATTGGGTTCTCTTTGCATTAAGCTTTCCTGCGAGGCATGCATCTTTTTTTTTCCCCCCCTAAGTTTTCCTGAATGATTAATCACCTCTCAAATAGGGTCATGGTTTTTATGCTTATTTTATAATACTTTGGTTTTCATGATGTCCAGAAATGGAAGAAAATCATACATATTTTGCAAGTTACACATTAATAGTAATTACTTGTTAATATGTTTATAACAGCAATTAAAACTGTACACATTTCTAAGCAACACATTAGCTAAAGCCACTTACCAAAGTTAATAAGACAGTATTAATTTTTATGCATGTTTATCCTATCTGATATATTCAACAGCCCAGTTGTCAAGAGAATTTTTCAGATGAGAAAACTGAGGTACAGTGAGATTAAGTAAATTATCTGGGCCACATAGCTAGTGAGTGATGGGGCCAGAATTTAGCCTTAGTCTGCAGCAGAGCCCTGCTCTTAGCCATTGTGCAGGGTCTCATGTGCTGGTCGTCTCTGACCCTAACACCCTTCATACTACCTTCATTGTTTACCTGATGTCCCAACAGATTACAAAGTCAGGAGCCAGTGGCTTGTACTGTGAACCGCTGTAAATTCAGCCTCTAGAACTGGGCCAGGTAGATAGTAAGCTCTTAATAAGTGTCAAATGAACAAATGAATGAATGATTCAAGTGTTGTGTCTCTGATTCAAGTGGTATGTCTCTAGTTCAAATTGTCTTCAGGTTGCTCCTTGCCATGAATCTGTGCTCGAGCCTTGCAAAGAGACATATGTGGGAAAAGAAGAAGGGATTGGAGACCTGGGGAGTGCTGCTTGGAGCTCCTTGATGTAACCACAGGTGATGTCAAGATGGGGAAAGAGGTCAGAGGGCATAGCCAGCCTGTTGAATACCATGGTTAAGATTGTCCCTATGGTGCTGGTGACTATGGTACCAGAGGGATTCAGGACCATAGTGCTGGCACCAGAAGAAAGAGCAACAATAAGGTATCCTCTCTGGAATGTTCCCAGCCTATCAAATTATGTCCCAGTGTTGCTGCAGAAATGGTCAAGACACCAGTGGTGCTGGTGACATGGTACTAATGCATGGCTTTGGCAGTGTGGTCCTTCCCAATATTTCTGAGGTGAGAGGTGCTTTCCTTATACTTTATGTGCTTAGAGGTGTTGTTAGTGGACATTAATGCAGAAAGATGGAACTGGAGGAGGAAAAGGATAGATTCCAAATTCTGGTAGAGTGAGTTGAGTTTGGTATCACTCAAAATCTATCTTTCAATGACTCCCAGGAAAGTTTGGAGGCATGAAGAGACAGGACAGCCTGTTTTAACAGGTCAAAGCGAGTTAGAGCAATACTTACCTCATTTTTACACCCAGGTTGATGTTGCCTGAGGATATAAAGATTAGATAACCCTTGATTATATTCTGAGACAAATGGCCTGGGGACAACAAGCTAACCTACTAATTTGCAGGGGTTGTGTAGGGTGTGTGTGTGTGTGTGTGTGTGTGTGTGTGGAGGTGGCAGGGCCACAAAATTAAAATAGTGGTTCCCACCCTGAAGCCCAAAGAGCTGTGTGTCTTGGAACCATCTGCTTCTGTTGCATGTCTATGTGTGTTGTGTTGGAAACATGGTGGCAGCAAAAAGGATACCTAAATAATGCGACTTCTTGGCTACATAAATAGGTGTAGCCTGCAATGAATGAGAGTTTAATCTATACAACCATAGTTCTGGGAAACACATCAAGTTTATCTTTTAATAAAAGCAGAGAGATTGCTTTCCCTTAATTAAAGTGAGTGGGGGAGCGTGCATAGGAAATGAAACAACAGTGTTGGATCACAGGAGTGGGGGTGTGAATTTTAGAGCCTGCGAGGACTGCACTTCCCCTGGGGTACCAACGTGGGGCTCTTTAGAAAACAAGCACACTTTGCTTGGTGGACAAAGGCTATTTGGATACTCCTCTTCTTGGCAAAATGTTTCCTCAGCTTTGAGTCTGATCAGAAGTCAAGAACTTTGTTCAGCTGGGCAACTATGTTTGTGGAAGGCAGAATGTTTTTGTTCTAAGCACAAGGTGTAGGGTCAGGAAAGAAGATAAAGATTTCAAAGGTATCGTGCTTCACTGGAAAAAAGAAATGTTTATGAGGCTTTTTGAGCATCAAGTGAAGGAGTAGACATCAACCCTCCCAACCTTCTTGCTCCAACCCTGTCTGATGTGACTTTCTACACAGTTGCCATCTACCTTCCCAAAGCTGGACTAGCCCCTGGTGAAAGCGTCCTTCATTAGGTAGTCACACAAACCCCCACTTTCCTCTAGTGCTGCTGACTTGGTTCTTCTGTTTCTAATCTACAATCCATCGGGCTGCCGAGAGCCCTGCTCTTGTCCTCCGCTCCCCACTCTTTCCCATGGCTGGTCCACAAGGGCCTGGGCAGGCGTCTGGGTGGTAGAACTGGTTGGAGGTGAGGAGTGAGGGAAAGGGGGCCCTCATGTCTTCTTTTTTCCTTTACTATCACTACTCCATTCCCAAGCGTAGTATCCTCTGCAGGTTTCCCAGTGTCAGCCCTTCTGCTCATGTTCTAGGACCGCTGTGCATGCCCGTCCTAGTATCTGGCCTTGACGTCTATGATTATTTATCTGGAGCAGCTAGGTCTGAGACAGCATTTGTTACATAAAATGAGAAAACACCTTAACTCTTCTCTTTAATGTACCCCACCCAGGACCTCTGTACATAAGAAAGAACCTTTCTGTTCCAATCCTTTTCCTGTTGCAAATGCCAGCACTACCATATTTAAAAATGGCAGAGACTGCTATTATACTGGGAATGGGAAGAGAGAGGCTGGGGTAATATGTCTTTTCTCCCAGTGGCTATAGGAGGACAGCCCAAGCTGGAAGTAGCAAATGGCAAAAGGGGAAGGGACAGGCCACATTCTGGGAGTTTGTTAAGGAAGAGAAGGATGCTTGGGGAGTTGAGTTTGGATGAAGGAGGTGCCGGAAATCCTTACCCTCTTACCCTTTACCCCATTCTTCCCTGCCGTAGTCTGGGGTTGCTGCTGCCATTAACTTGGGGCTGGAGGGGTTACAATCCTCATTTTGCAGGGGCTGGGTTGTAAGACCCTCCTTGTGTTTGAGGGTCTGGAAGATCTCTGGGGACCTAGAAACCCCAGGTCCTATTAGAAACATTCTGGACAGCCCAGAACAGAGAATTGTCATATATTATGATATCAGAAAGATGTAAACATAGATTTTATGTTCTATATTATTATGGGGTATATGTTATGGAATAAACAGGCTTTTTGTTAGCTTCCTTGAGAACCTAATTCTGTAACAGTTGTACTGTTCTAAGTTCTAACAAGCTGGCTTTCCAGAGAAGAACCATTTCTAAATCAGAGGCTGTCTGTGATAGGCAAAACAATAGCTTTAAAACAGATAACACTAATGATTACAATTTCTGATGTATTTTCTTTGTTTTTCTGTGTACAATTTTTATTTTTTTTGAAAATAGCATTTTTCTTTTTTAGTTACTTAAATGTTTTAGATTTATGGTTATACTATTTGCCTATCTTGAAAAAAATATATTAATAGACATACTCTAGCTATTCAGAAGTTGAGTCAAAACCAGAGACACATTTCCTGTGAAGCTATTAAAGCTCTAGCTTTGAGGCCTCGCCCAAGGCCCTGGAAGTGTAAAGTGTGTGAAGAATATTTTTAACTGTAATTGGTTGTGACTATCATCTCTGTCCACTCTGGCATCCCCTCCATGACAGGTCCCCTCCTGGCCGGTGACTCTGGGATGGCCCTGAGCATGTTTCTAAATAAATATTCACTTTCATACCTAACTTAGTATTCACAGTTTGATTTTATTTTTTCCTTGAAGAACTCTCCAAATTTTATAAGATTCGTCTTCCTCACAGTCTGAATCTGCCCAATTAAAATCAAGAACTAGGATTTTTTATATTAGATGGCGGATGGCAAAGGTTTTTATGGGCAAAGATTGAATTAAAACAAAATAATTCTTTGAAATATGGTGACAAACTGAACACAGATGTAAACATACTTTTTTGAAGAGTGTTTTCTGTCATACACGTGTATCCTATGTTCTGCATTGGAGCAGAATGCACTCCTCTTCATGTTAAGTCACCAACTAAGACCTGCTTTCAAAATTCTTCTCTTCTTCCTAGTCCATTCTGTAGTCACTCAGTCTGCAAGCTGGGCCACAACTGCACCTTTATAGCGAACAGGCTGTGCACTTAGTATGTACTTAAGGTTTTTCTTTAAATCCTTGCTGTGCAAAGCATGGTCCACGATTGAGCAGTGCTGGCATATCCTGGGAACTTGCTGGAAATTCAGAATCCTCCAGCCCCAGCCCTGTTGAACCAGGATCAGCAGTGTAACAAGATGCCCAGGTGTTTCTTACACATGTGAAGCATTGCTTGAAATGCTTGTTGCAGCTTTGAGTGACAGAGGATTCGAAAATTGATTATTTCTTTGAATTCAGATAAATGTCATAATTTTACTACTGGAAAACCACATAAATTTATCCCAGAGGTCTGACCTGTTACGTTTATGAGATTAAATTGGAAACGGTGAGCTCAAGCTAATTTTCTTTCCCCTTGAAATTCTGGTCTCCTTTCCTTTCTCCCCAGTTTTCAACAGGAAGAAGGGTCTCTTGATGTTAGTTTTTCAAAGTCTCTTGATGTTAGTTTGTTCCTTACAGGCAAATGACAGACACATCCAGTGAAAGGAGTGTGTTGTGTCTTGACTTTCTCCCCGTGGCTTCAGCTCCTCACTGCCATTGGTGTTCATGGCCTTTCTAGTGCTTTTCCTTTGTTCTCTAAGTTGACAACGGATCCTTTAAAAGTTGACATTTTCAGATCACAGAGAAGGTTGCAGTTAGGTAAGGGCTGGCAGCAAGTTTGACATCTGCCTCATTCTGAACTACCCGTGCCTGCTTCCTCTGTGCTCCCATGCCTTATCGCCTATTCCTGTATTAGTAGCATTTATTTTGTACTTTCCTTTATTATTTGTTATACACCTGTCTCTCCAACTGGATTATAAACTCCTTGGGGGCAGAAAGAACCCATATTCATTTTTATTCCCCAAACATCTCTACTAGTACAAACCTTACAGTGCCACATACTTAGTAAACTCACATGTCAGAAATTCACTATCTACATATCTGTGTATGCATTGCCAATGACTCTCTTTTGAAAGTTAGATTTGTTGTCATGGAGACATCAATGATTACAGCTTGTAGATTAGAGATCGGAATTGAACAATAAGTCTCGGTTATTGACTAGCAGAACGTAAAAGTTATATTTCCACAGCTCCAGTTATACCAGATGGACTATAGCACTTTAAAATTTGATCTAGTAACATTCATTAAAATCTGTGAATGAACCAGATGGTAAAGAGTTGTACTGGGGAGAATGGGCTTAGATGTAATAGAACAACAATTTTCTGATAACTTTTTTTTTTCTTTTCAAATTGTTTGTCCTTTCGCAGAGTTTTTTCCATCCTTCACTTCACTATTTCATACCATCATCAATAATGAAAGCGCAGGGTGGACTCCCTGGTTTGAATTCTGGCTCTGTCACTTACTAGCACTGTGCTCTGTGCTTCCATTCATTTTTGTAAAATGGTCATGATAAAAATGTTTTTCTAAATGATGATTGCATTATTTGAGTTATACAACTGTGTCTGACACATAATAGTGATACATACATGTTCGATGTTACTATAATTCTTCAATGAAAAGAATATAATAATAAGCCTTGGCTTGGGAGTATAAACACCTGCATATTTGGTGCATCCATTATGTTTCAGTAAAACCTGAGGCCACACACTGGCAGATAATATCCCATCCATTGAGCCAGAACTTTGGCCAACGGCTGAATGCTGTTTTTCATAGTTCTGAAGTTTCTCCACAAGGCTATGAGTTCTAGTGTGTTTTGTCTTGGTTGCTGTTATTGTCTTTGCCATCCTCTGGCTGGCCCATGTGGCAGACAGATGCTAAAGGACTTCCAGTGAGTCCCCACTCCTGGGGTCCACATCTTTGTGCAACCCCCTTTCCTGAGTAGGTGTGGGAGCTGTGACATTTCTAACCAATAGAATACGATGGCAGTGACGCAATATCACACTTCTGATCACGTTGTGCTACCTGACTCTGTCTTAGCTGACTGTGGAGTTTCTCCTGGCTGGTTTGATGGCGTAAGCAGCCACGTTGAGAGGGCCACGTAGCAAGGAGTTGTGGGGGTCCCTCTGGACCTGAAGGTGGCTTCTGACCAACATCCAGCAAAAAGCCAGGGCCTTTAATCGTACACAAGGAAATAACTCTGCCCACAGCATGAATGAGCTTGGAAGCACATTCGTCCCCTGTAAAGCCTCCAGATGAAACGTAGCCCAGTTGACATTGTCACTGTGGCCTGTGAGACACTGCACAGAGGACCCTACCTCTGCCATGTCTGGATTCCTGAGCCACAAAAACTGTAACACAGTAAACGTGTGTAGTTTTCCGTCGCTAAGTGTATGGTAATTTAGTGCACAATTATAGAAAAGTAGTCTAGTACAGTTCCTAGCACATAGTGGGGCTCACCTATGGCAATGGGCCGGTAGTCTAAGACCTTTGTTGTGTTCTCTCAGCTATTCTGTGGTAGTTGGGAACCTTTACATTGGGCTTGCAGGGGCTGGTTCAAACTATTGTTAAGACAAATTTCACTTTACAGTTAAGGAGCCAGCTTGGATTTGTCTGGGAGCTAAAATTAACTTTTCCTTAATTAGATTATTCTTTCAGTTTCTGTCACCTTTTTAAAAATGTAATAGACTTTAGTTTTTAGAACAGTTTCAAATTGATTGCAGAATTAAGCATTTAGTACGGAGAACACCCATAAGCAACCCTCCCCTCAGCTTCCATGATTTATTTAGATCTTGCATTAACGTGCTACATATGTTACAATTAGTGAGTCAATATTGATATGTTATTATTAGCTATATTGACTAAATGTATCCACCATTACAAAAGCACACAGAGGCGTTTCACCACCCTGTGCCCCACCTATTTATCTCTTTGTCCCCCACCCCCTCAAACCCGTGGAGACCACTGATAGTTTTACTGTCCCTGTAGTTTTATTTCCAGAATGTCATATGGTTGAAATCATACAGTATGTAGGCTTTTTTAGCTTCATTCACTTTAGCAATAAGCTTTTAAGTTTCCTCCATGTTTTTTTATGGCTCAATAGCTCAATTATTTCATTGCTGAATAATATTCTTTTGTAAGGATGTACTACAGTTTGTTGATTGATTCATCTACTGAAGGACATCTTGGTTGCCTCCAGTTATGGGTAATTTTGAATAAAGTTACTATAAATCATTCATGTGCAGGTAGGTATTTGTGTGGACATGTTTTCAATTTAGTTAGGTAAATATCTAAAAAGTTGATTGCTGAGACCATTTTAGCTTTGTAGTAACTGCCAAACATTCTTCCAAAGTGGCTATAACATTTTGTGTTCTCACTGGCAATAAGTGAGAGTCTCCATTGTTTCACATCCTTGTCAGCATTTGATGTTGTCAGGTTTTTTGGATTGTGGCCATTCTGATAGGTGTGTAGTGATAGCTTGTTATTTTAATTTGCAGTTCCCTAATGGTAACATCTTTTCATATGCTTATTTGTCATCTGTTTATCTTCTTTGGTGAGATGTCTATTCAGATCTTTGGCGTATTTTTAAATCAGATTGTTCATTTCCTTACTGTTGAGTATTAACTATTGTTTGTGTGTTTCAGATAGCAGTCCTTTATCAGATATGTGTTTTTGCAAATATTTGTTTACAGTATGTGGTTTGTCTTTTAGTCATCTTAACGATGTCTTTTGCAGAGCAGAAGTTTAACATTTTTTATTAGAACTGATCTGTTTTTCAGTGTCATGACTGAATTGGGATGACTTTTCAATAAAAAGAAGCTTCTGGTTTTGAGAGCTCTGAGACAGAATGACAATGTGTTGTGACCTGTACTTGTTCCTGTTGGTTTGATTCAGAAACCTACATTATATTTTTAAGTATGTGGAAGAATGGAATGTTTTGTTTAAACTTACATTTGAAGCCTAACATGAAAAATATATAAGTCCCCAAATGGCAAATATATAAAAAACACTTATTATTATGCCCTCTTAAGGACATTTTTTTCCAATGATTTAACTGTAATATGATCATATGTAGCAAAACCACATATAATTTCATTTGTGTTCTCAAAATTTGAATCACTTCAGCTTTTAAAGTAGTTATTAGAGAGAAACTGAGTAATTTACTATAGAATCTTTTAGAACAATTATAAATCTTTTCTTTTAGAATAATTATATATATATATATATATGATCAATTGAGTTCATGAAATTTCAACTGTGTGTTTAATGATCTATATACATATACATACATATATACATATATATATGTGCATATATATATATATACACACACACACACACACACACATACATATATATGTTTCTTTAACTAAAGAAGGTTATTATAGGTTCACCATGCAGCCCCCTTACATAAATCCCAAGCTTCTTTTTATGGCAAAAGAAGCTCTTCACTATGTGGCTGTAACTTTCCTACTCAGCATTATTGACTTTATTTCCACTCTCCTCACACATATTTGGTAATACCCGAAGCTCTCAGTTACACTTTGGGCTTTTATAAGTGCTATTTTTGCTGCCTGACATGCCCTTTCCACCCCAACCTTTTCTTCTCCTGGGAAATCCTACTTATCTATCAAGGCCCAGTTCAGTGACCACTTCAGAATAGAGTAGACACTTCCATATAGAATTTAACTCTATTAAATCTCTGATAACCTTTCATGGTAATTGCTTGCCAGTCAATCCTTTCTCCTGAAGAGGAAATTCCTAAAAGGTGGAAGATATTTTAATTTCTTTCATTCTTTGTCTCTCCAGCATCTAGAAGGACATTTGACTTATAATAGTTGCTCAGTAAAATACTTGTTGGGATAGATGGTAGAACTATGTCTTGCAATCCCTACCTGTTGCTAGGGAAACATCTGGTTGTGCTATTAGCTCAGGAAGCCTTCACGAGAGCCAATCACAGCAGAAAGAAAATCTTTTCCAATGATTACTTACTGCTTTTATATCATTAAAGTAAAGAGGATGGATTATTTTTCTCTTTGAGCCAGTTGTTCAACAGATGTTAGTCAGGTTGCACGTGGATGCCAAGTGACATGCAACATGTACCAGTTTATTGCTAGATCTTATAAGGCAAAGAAAGAAACTACAAAGGATGACTTTTCTTTAGGGATCTTTATATATCACATAACGTGCTGTTACATGATAAAATAAATAAATGCCTGTCAACAAATTTTCTTTGGGGAAAAAGTAAGTAGGGGAAAAGATTCCTTTGTGATGAATTATTTTATGGTTAATAGATGTCCTTCTGAGTACGATACTAATCATAAGCTTTATTATAATTTTGTGAGAATACACATAACGCCAGTCCTGGCTACCTCAGAGTACAGTGCTTGACATATTATAGATAGTCACAGATCCTCAATAGGTGTTTATTGAGTCAACAGAATGAATTAAGTTAGGGAAGTCCTTCACATCCTACTACATCATTTCTAAAGAAGTGTAGCAGAATTATTTGTAGGTTTTCCCTCAGTTCAAGGTTCTTTTGTGAGGTCAGAAGGGTTTAGATAAGAGATGGATCAGGAATAGCTTTATCTTTCTTGCATATTCAGCCATGTATTGCAGATTAATGTTCAGGCCCAGTAATGAGGGTGTGTTAGCAGGGGCTGCTGAGCTGGCTGTACTCACATGGAGTAAGACCCGAGTTCTATGTCTGGTCTCTGTCATTTTATAATATGTACTCTGTGGGATTCAGAAGGTTGACGCCTGGTTACTACTCCCCTGAGTTAATCACTTAGCAACAGGGAACATAAAATGACTTTTGGAACAAGTAGAAAACCATTGCAGGAAAGAGTTGGAGATGGGAAATATGGCAAGTAATTGGATGGAAACTCTCCCAATCCTATACATTGTCCATCTGACCCAAGTTCATTGCTGAGCATTTATCCTTTTGTTTATTTATTCATTAATATGTTCATTCACTAAGTAAATATGAATTGACCACTGCTGTATGTCAAGTTCCTTTCTTGATCCAGGGAACACTGCAATGAGTAAAAACAGACATCATTCCTGACAATAAACAAAGAGCTATATCAATAAATGTGAAATTACGATTGTGGTAAGAGCTGCAGAGGGAGAGGCAGCAGCAAGGCCAGAGATCACAGCACATTTATCTTTGACCCTCAGAGTCCTGAGTGTTGCCTGGTGTCTAGTGGGTACTTAAAAGGCTTTAGGGATGAATTAAAACAGGCTTTTGACAGAAAACTTTATTTACTTGGCTCTGTACCTAATCACCCATGTTCTTGGAATGATTGTTCATTATCCTGAATGTAAATTAATACCATCTCAATTTTTCTTTAAGAGTCTTGAATTATGAGACCTGAACATTCAAGCCCAGTGAAAGCCGTTTAGGTTTGTCTGATAGGAAGACTTTGACTGAAACCCTCATCTCTGGGCCCACTGACCATTTCCACTTTCCCTAAGACTGTGACATGTTAGAGGCAATGTGCTGTAATGGGAGGGTGTGGGGCTTACAGTTTAGCCTAGCATTTGCTAACTCTGAGACCTTGGAATAATAATAGTGGCCCTATCATCTAGTGTTGTAAGAATCATTTGAGACTATGTCATGCAAACATATATATATATATACATATTTAATATAATTATTATATATATATATATAATAATTATATTAAATATGATAGTCATTCCAGAATACACAGCAATGCATAGGGAGAATAAAACGGAACGAGTAACTTTTAAAATAACAGAATCCTGCCTAAACTAGGGTTGCTTTTCATTCATTTCATCATTTTAAGTTATATATGCAGATAGTTTACAGTCAAATAGTTCCACAAAACATATTATGGAAAGAGCACAATCCTATGTACTTCACATTTTCCCCACTTCAGAGGCAAGCACTTTCAACTCTTCCACATGATTATTTTGGTATTTACCCCATGTTTCTAAATAATATTCTTGATTTGGTATTTTAATTCTTTCAATTCTAGTAATTTTATATTTATTCCTTTCTCTGGAAAATTAATTAAAAAACCTCTTTCACCATCCCTTTCACCCATGCATGCACTTCTCATTTTACCATTTCCTGAATATAGTTGTGTTTTTAAAGATTGATATACAGGGTTTACATATTTATGACTATAAATGCTATTTGTAGCAGAGCCCCACAGCAAAACATAATAAGTTTCTTAACTACAATACTTCTTTCTTGTAGTTAAGAATCATCTTGCTTTAATATATGATAGTTTTCTATGTATTTAACCTCAAAACCTTTGCCAGTTGTCTTACACTCTTCTCAAGAGCTCAGACTCACCTGATATTCTCTCAATTTCTTCTTCCTGAGGATGTCTTCCCTAGAGTTTCCTAACCTGCTCCCACATGGATACTGTGCCCTTTATGCAAGAACTAGGACTATCACTGTAGTATAACTGACATCACGCCAGAATATCCCTTGACTTTTATCCTGGGAATTGAAGTCAGCTCCTTCCTGGTAGATTTTCTGTTTCTCTCTCTCTCATATCAGTTTAGCACCAAATTATGAGTAGGTCCACATGACAGTAGTTGTTCATCTCTTGCACAAAGGTTTCTGCAGGTCTGGACGACTCTGGAAGACTTTCTAGGGCAGCTTTCCTCTTTGTTGGACCAGCAACCCAGGTGACTTAGATATTGTGTTGCCACCACATTGACATGCATCTCCATGACTGCAGAGGCAGGGGGCCAGAGCGTGGAGAATTAGGCACCAGCTCTGAAGTGGTCCAGTCTAGAAGCATACTAGTGTCTTATGCTCATATTTCATTGGTCACACCACATCACGTGGCCATTCCCAGCTGCAAATATATGGAGAAACATGTGCTTGGAAGGAGAGGATAACTGGAAGTATTAATGCTTAGCCTGATATTCCCATTTCCCTTTTGCACCACTTCGGGTTCTCTCCACCTCACCTCTTTCTTAATTCAGCCACACTGTGACAATCAGTCCTGTGAGTGCTCCTACCAGCTTTACAAAGGAGCCACCTAGGAGTAACTCAGCTTGGACCTGCACTGCGTGCCTCTTGCTTCTGATTTTGAGGTTCTCTGACACCTCAGTGACCACTTGGTGCTCACACATATCACCTGGAAGGGCAGAAGAGTGGGAAACTTTGGGAGAAACTTAGACCAACATTGGCTAGGAACTAAATGACAAATCCTTCACCATTTCTCCCCCTGGATTCATATCTTGAAAAATCCCTCTTCCTCTTTGTCTAATTTTCTCCCCACACTCCTTACACCAGCTCCTAGGGTCACACTTCCTAATAACATATTACTTGTCTCAGGCTCTACTTTCTGGACAAACTGGGCTGAGATACCATGTCTTCTACTTACGTGATTTTCTACCTCGCTTTGTTGGAGAAAGGGTATTTCCTAAGAGGGTGCATGGGGGTAAATTTTTGGTTACCTTGGTGTCTGAAAATATTTTTTATTTTTTTATTATTAGTTTAAAGTGTACAAAAACAACATAATGATTAGACATTTACACACCTCACAAAGTGACAACCCCACCAAGTCAACTACCCATCTGACACCATACATAGCTATTATAGTACTATTGACTATATTCTTTATACTGTACTTTACATTCTGTGACTATATATGTATATTTTAAATTATAGTTGATATTCAATATTATTTTATATTAGTTTCAGGTTGATGTCTGAAAATATTTAAACAACAATTTGTATGGAATTCAAGGTTTAAGCCAATTTTCCTTTAAGATCCTGAAGGCCTAGTTCTTACTTTGTAGCTTCCAAAGCTACTGAGAAATTAAAAGCCATTTCTGACTCTCTTATGTAACTTGACTTTTATGTTTATCTTTTTCTAGAGGCTCTCTGGATCATCTTTATCCCAATCTGAAATGTATGAATTTATGGTATGAAAATATTGAGCAGAACCATTTGTGATGTGTGTACTGCTTGTGACTGAAATATTCACTTCTTCATTCGAATTTTCTTTTTTTGATTAGGCTTTATAGATATGTCAGCTAACTTGTTCAGTCACATGTTTACTTACTTTCCAATGATTGGACTCAGACATGGCAAAAATAATATTCCATGTCTGTGATGACTTTGGTGTGAGTTTCATGGGGGAAATTCAGAAAAAAACATTTTGTGAATCAAAAGCTGGAATGCTTCAAAGTTTTCCCCAGTGCCTTGTTTTACTTTAAATGTTGATCTGAAAACAAAACAGACAAAGAAAGAAATTTTTTTTTTTTGTTTTTCATTCTTAAAAGAACTTTTCTGGGCCAAGTCAATGGGTTTGACCATTTGCACAAAAATTCCAAAAGTTGACTTTCAGCATTTGTTTTTCCAGGCAAATGAACTTTATCATAACAAGCTAGAGATCTGATCTCAATCCCCGTGAGGTCTGGGCTCTGATGACTTAGTCTGGACATCCTCTAAGCCTGGGAGATGGCTCCAGTAATCAATTTGGGGCCACAGTGGCCAACTCCCAACTCCTATTATCCTCTGTTCTGGGGATTCGGTACTCTTGGATTACTTTATTGCTGATCTTTTTCATCTCTGTTTTTTTTTTGTGTTCTCTCTCTGAAAATTTTACTAGTTACATATTGAACCTTCTAAACTTGTTTTCTAAGTTGCTTATTCCTTGTGCATCTTTGTCCTTTGCTTTATATGCTGGGAGATCTCTTCAGTTTTACCTTTTGAATCTTCTATTGAACTTTTCATTTCTGCTTTCAAATTTTGAATTTCTCAGGACCTCTTTTCTCTTGAAAAATTAAAAAAATATGTGTCTGTGGTTGTTTAATGTTTGCAATATTTTTTCTGTCTCTGCCAGCATTCTTCTGGGTGTTGAGTAGGATTTACATGTGGTGTTGTGGGTGAGGTCTCAGCATCCTGTATGTACCTGTTCCCTTAAACCCCTGTTCTCAGTTCACAGTTTCCCACCTGATCATGGTCTGGTATGTCCCACTCTGTGAATCTGCTTTTACGTCTCTACTGGCTGGGAGAGAAACAGTGACCCATTAAGGGAAGGGATCTGAGCCTGTGATTGTTCCTTGAACAGAATTTCAACCAGTCCTCTGTACTTTCAGCGTTAACTTTAGTTGCCCTTCCAGAGGAGCTTGTTTTGCCCATTTCCAAGGCTTTGGAGAAATCTTTGGTGGAAATCTGGTTGCTTCTCAGCTTTCCTAAGTTTCAGTTTCTTAGGTTACCACTGTTTCATTTGCTTCCCGAAGTATTGGCATGATCTCCTCTGCTATCATTCCTATTTTTGTAGGGTTATAATGACAAAAGCTCTCTTTATTGTCATTTTAGTGGGCTTTTGAGAATATGTAAAAATAGATTATGTGTCAGTCAGCCACCTTTGCACACAAGTCTTTAAGTGATCTGTATTATAGGTTGCATTTGCATAACAATAGCAAACATACAGCCTGCAAATTTCCTTTTTGGAAGAAACAAATATTTTGAAAATCTAGTCCATGTTCCACTTACTGGTATAATAACATATACTGAAAATGCTAAATATCTAACCAGTCTCACAGAATTAAAATTGCGCATTTCATGAAGTTATGTCATGGGACTATGCAAGTTTCATTAGATAGAGGATTTGGGATGGCAGTGTTTTTCAGCCTCAGCAATACTGACATTTTGGGCTGAATAATTCATTCTTTGTTGTGGAGGGTGGTTATTGTAGGATGGTTAGCAGCATCTGTGCGTCCACCCATTAGGATGCCAGTACCAACCCTAAGTCGAGACAACCAAAATGTCTCCAGACATTGCCAAATGTTTTCTGGGGGACGAAGTTGCTCCTGAATGAGAATCACCATGGTGTCCAATAGTACACAAGTCAGCAAATATTTTCTGCAAAGGGCCAGGTAGTAAACATTTTCAGCTTTGTGGGTGCTATTGTCTCTGTTGTGACTGTTCAACTTTGCTATTGTAAAGTGAAAACAGCCATGGTCAATAGGTAAAAAATGGGCATGGCTGTGTTCCAATAAAACTTTATTTAAAAAACCCACAGGAGACTAGTTTTGCCTCATGGTTGCATTTGTCAATTCCTGGTGTTGCATAAAGAGCATAGACTTTGAAGGTAGAGTTGGGTTTACCACTACCAAGCTATGTGATCTCAGGGAAACTTAATAAAATAATAATGTTTATTTCATAAGGTTGTAGTGAGGATCAGATGGAAACTTACATGAGGAATTTTCTAAAATGCGGTAATACTATTCACATTTTTTTGGTTCTTGTCAAGAGGTTCATAACTAGAAGTGTTAATGCCTATCAGTCACCCCCTGGTATGATCAAATGTGCCTTTTCGCTGCACCAGAGAGTGAGCTTCTGGAAGGCAGCAAATAAGTCCTCAGCATCTTTTTATGTCTTTCTGCTCAGTCCCTGGCATAGTGATGGTGTTTATTAAATGTCTGAAGAAGGAACAAATAACTCAGTGAAGTCTACTGCACTCAATGCTGTTTTATTTCATATTTACATTTGTACTGTTTCTTAAGAAGAAACACATTTCCCATAAAACTTTTTCTTTTAAATCTCTGCTTCTAACACTAATAGACATGATAAAATATTTTGCCTGACAATTTGTAGATCAAATGGTTTCAGATAGACTTGTAAGACGCATTTTGTACTTTGCCATAGCCTCCAAAAGTGCTGAAATGAAACATTTTTCTATTAAGTGTATGCTATTAGGCACACAAAAACATATTTATAATATTAGAATCGATGATCTTTTACCATATTAAAACAAAGTCATGTATTTCTTATTGTTCCTACCTAAATTACAAAAACTGACCCTGCTTTTAGGGCTAAACCATTTACAGTAAATATTTGTGATGCTTTTCCCTGCTGAAATATAAACAACAAATTCTAACTCTTCAGAAGAATTGAGATATTAAGGCAGATTTAACATTCTGTTTACTACAGGTAAACTGAATGACTTAAAAATAATGGAACTGGGTCAAGGACTAGAAGACTTCAAGATTCTGGGGCCACAACTGGATTTTAATTTTTATATATTCCATTATGTCTAATGAAGGTATGGGAATGTGAAGCGTTTAGGATATTGTCAAGCCTTGGAAGAAATGAGTGACTCTCCCCTGAAACAACTTTGGAGAACAGTTCTGGGGGGCATTTGCTCATTCTAAGAAATATTAAGAGAGCTGTGCCTGGTCTTGGAAACAAAGGAAAAATGTTAGGTGCTCCAAAGAAACTCAGATATATCTAACTTCCTAAAAGTGGAAACAAGTTTTGGTATTGTTCACTTCTACTCTTTGCTTTCTTGAGATCTGTGACAAAGGAAAAAAGTAAACAGCACTAGGTATGGGAAATGTAAGGTATCAGGAGCCCAAGTCATAGCAGAACAACTGCCCACTGTATGGGGAGGGTCAGATTCAGGTGAGGGGTGAGTAAGCCAGACAGCTGCTTGAGGCACCATCTTCTAGGCGCACTGCAATATTATTGGGATCAAATCAGAAATGTGGTGTCATTTTTCCTCATGATACAGGAATAGTGGTGCGACCTACTGAAAATTTATGTTACCTTCTCTTTCTTATTCCTGCTCCTCTCCCCTTCCTCCTCCTCCCCCTCCTCCCCCTGCTCTTTCCTCTTCTTCTTCCTCTTCTTCTTCTTCCTCCTCCTCTTCTTCTTTCTTCTTCTTCTTCCTGTGTCTCTGTCTTTGTCAATTCCTCTCTTTCTCAACCTCTCTCTATTGTCTCTCTCAATATATCTCTATCTCTCTTAATCTCTCTCAATTTTTTAATATCTCTCTCAATCTCTCCTGTATCAATATTCCCAATACCATCTTCAGGGGCTGGAGCCAGCAGTGTGACTCCTCAGGTAGAAGTAGAAGTCATTTCCTTTCCCTTTTCTAGAAGAATGCCTTTGTGATCTTAATGCCCAGGACTGTCAAACATTTCCTAGGAGGCCTAAAGGCTCTCTTATGGGAAGGAAGAATGGAATGGACACTGTTAGTTTGGAAATGGGGTAAAAGGTGGCATGTCCCCTGAGGTAGACAAACAGACACAGGGATTCATCACTAAGGCACCACCCAGAGTCCTCACTCTCACCCCAGGCTGTTGGGTGATTACAATTGATTGACTCTCCAAGTATTACCTTTGACTAAGTGAACCTGCTTCTCTCAAGGCTACATGTCTCTTTGGGGAAAACCTGCATTTGATGTCTGGTGAATGCAAGGGTACAAATGTCTGGCTCTTTTTGCTCAATTAGGGTAACTCTAGTTCTAGAAGTTTCTGCTGTAACTGCATTATATTGGGTTGTCAGAAAAGTCATGACGTATTTTGTCTGTTTTTCAAAGGTCATTTATTTATATAAAGAACAAAGATCAATCAATGATATATTGCCCGTTTTGTGTGATAACCTTTTGCCATCTTTCAGTGAGCTTCATAATTCCTTGCTCATAGAAGGACATGTTTTTATTTGTGAAAAACTGAATAAGGTGCTGATTTACAGCCTCATCTGAATTGAACGTTATACTATGCAAGGAGTTTTGAAGAGAGCGAGACAAGTGGAAGTCTGACAGCACAAGGTCAGGTGAGTATGGTGGGTGTGACAACACATCCCATCCAGGCTCCAATAATTTCTGATGGGTGATCAAACTTGTGTGTGGTCTTGCGTTGTCGCGATGGAACAGAACTCCTTTACAATTAATGAGCTCTGGACATTTCTGGATGATGGATTCGTTCAAACTGTCCAATTCTCAACAGTACCCATTTGAATTGATTGTTTGGTTCCTTGGTAGGAGCTCGAAAAACACGGCACCTTTAAAATCCCACCAGACTGAGAGCATAACCTTCCTCTGATAAATGTCTGCTTTTGATGTAGTTTGAGGCGAATCATCATGTCGGGACCTAGACCGTTTGCACACCACATTGTTAAACAATCCACTTCTCATCACCAGTTATCAGTTGCTTCAAAAAAGGATCGTTTTCCTCATGTTTAATGAGCCTATTGCAGATGTTTCTACACGCCATCAAATGAACTTCTTTTGAGTTCATGCGGAACCCAAATATCGAGCTTGCTTACCTATCCCAGCTTCTTCAGGTGGTCATGAATGCTTGAATGATGGATGTTCAATGTTTTGCAATATTTCGTGTCATATAATGTGGGTTTGACTTGATCAATGCCTTTATTTTGTCATCATCAACCTCGGTGGGCCTCCCTGACAAAGGAGCGTCGTTGAGATCAAAATCACCAGCATAGAATTTCGTGAACCATTGTTGGCACTGACGTTCTTATAGAGCATTGTTACTGTAACCTTTATGCACTTTTCACAAGCTTGACACACGTTCTTCTCTTTATGGAATTAAACAGTAAAATATGGCGAAAATGCACAGTTTGGTCTTTCATCTTCAACTTGTTGTAAAATCTCCAAAACTCAACCAAATTGCTCACTTTTTTTTTAGAATGAAGCTAGAACTGTCAGCTGTCAAATGCCATAGCAATAACATAGATGTGAATGACTCTAGTACTTTCAAAAATAAACTAGTGCCATCTGTCACAAACATGTGTCATGACTTTTCTGACAACCCAATAGTTCAATTTTTCCCTCTGCACCATTGTCTTTTCTCATTACTCACAGGTGTGGTTCCCAAGAACACTTCTCAGTAAACCTCCTGCATGCAAATCTCAGGGTTTCATCATCTTTTCCCTGTTGAACTTGACTTATGGCAGTTGACAACAGAGTGGTCCTAGGAAAACTGTAAAGTGGGATTTTGGAGCTTGATCACCAACCAGCAGGAGCAATTGCATTTGTGAAGTATAGGGGAAATAGCAATTATAGGGACTATGGTATTGGATGACTGTTGCTGGGGGGCAACTGATGCATTAGTCAAGAGTTTTTATAGAGCTTGATTACCAGCAACCCTCCTCCCCCATCCCCTGTTTCTTCCCAGAGGCCAGTGGGTGGGGCTGAAAGTTCCAATCCCCTAATAATTTGGTCTTTCTGGTGAAGAATCCCATCTTGAGGCTATCTAGGGGCCCCACCCTAAGTCACCTTATTAGAACAAATTAGGTGTGCTCAAAAAGAGCTCCTTAGGAAAACAAAAGATACTCCTATCACTTAGGAGATCTGTGCCAGGAACCAGGGACAAAGACCAAAATATAATTCTTATTATGTCACAGCAGGGCAGAATATTAATTTAGATCACAGTTATTGACATAGCAGCAGTTTTCCAAATGCAGTATTTAACCCTCAGGCAAGAACCCCATGTTATGAACTGAATATTTGTGTCCCTAAAGCTCATGTGTTGAAGCCCTAATCACCAATGTGACTCTCTTTGGAGAAAGGGCCTGTGAGGAGGTGATAAAGGTTCAGTGAAGTCTAATAAGGATGCAGTTCTAATCTGATAGGACCAGTGCCCTTATAAGAGGAAAAAACATGTGAGGACAGCAAGAAGGCAGCCATCTGCGAGTCAGGAAGGAAGTTCTTACCCAGTACTGAATTTGCTGGCACCTGATCTTGACCTTTCTAGCCTCCAGAACTGTATTCCCCTTCAAGACTGAGGACTCCTGCAGCTGGCAGGAATGTTAGTCTCTGATGACCCACAGCTGAGTCCCCCAGCAGGCGTTGTTCTTGAGGGAAGTTCAAGGTTACACTCCCTCCATGGAGGCAACCTTCATCCTTCCACTGGTTGATGTTGGGGGTAGAAAACCAGGACCTTTGCCTTAGATGGAACATTTCTGAAGGGCTATTCTGGTGCCAGAGCTCCTCCTAGGACCGGCTGAGGTTGCTTCTGCAACTGGATCACATTTTAACTTTTCCCTCTGGCAGGCCTGGCGTCCCTCACCCCATGCCAGTGCTATCCCTGAGTGCACACCCCAATAAACCTCCTGATGCAAATCTCAGAGCCTGCTTTCCAGAAAAGCCAGCCTATAATGGCTAGTAAAAAACACTTTTAACTGTGTTTAGAAGAAGCTTTTGGAAATAGGCCCATGTTAGTTACCTCCACCCTAAGTGAGTGTGAGTGACTAATCCCATCCAGTTAAAGGAAAAATTGGATGAAGTGAAGGAAAAACTGACATGAAATGTAATTCCAAATTAAGTTAAAATGATATGTGACATTCATGAAAAGACCTTCATTTGCTCATAGATAAAGACTATAATTTTAAAGACTGGGAAACCAGCTCCCCCCCTCAAAAGTAAAAGTTGAATTTATCAAAGAGCCCCACTCCAGAGGGGAGAAACTGGAGGGGCTCTGATGGTAGATATGTGGTTCCCAAGGTGCCCAGAGCTTGTCCAGCATCTGTTCCCTCCCCCAGAACACCTAGGTTTCTGTATGGGTGACTAACCCTCTTCCACTGGGTGTTTGTTCTAGGGAGGAGAGGGACTCCCAGCACCTACCTCGCAATGCTCTAAGTATCTCGAGGCAGACCCTTCTATAGGAGAGAACTCAGCCCTAATGCTTGATGTTGTAATTCAGAACAGAGGGCAATATATACATATCAGAAGGTTATAGTTGCTTATACTTTCCTATGTGGACTTCCAGATTTCAAAGACTTAAAAAAATAAACACTAACATTGTCTGCATATATTGAATCTGAGATTCAGGAGAACCTGGGGTCCAGGGCTTGGAACGCAGACTCATTCAAGACTAATGAGGAGCCCGATGACTCAGAAGATGGGGCCCAATGGATGTAGAGTCCAAGGAATTCTCTGGACACTGAATCCATCACTGATGACAGCTTGTTTACTTGTCATTTGTCTCCTTCTCAAAAAAGAATGCAAACTGTACAAAAAGGCTTTTGGTTTCTGTTTTTGTAATTGTTTGCAAGCTGGCTAAATGGTAATTTACTGTATTTTATTTCCTGTTTGGAGATGCTACAGCTTCTTTCAAACATTGTCTCCGTTTTTCTTCAATTGTTGCCTAATACTAAGAAATCATGCACGTAGCCAAGATGGCATTTTCATCACATGAGGGACTATGTCCTAGAAGAGTCTGTTTCCTAAAGAAGAAGGCAAACGTGGGAAGTAGGCGGAATGTGCTAAGAAACATGTTCCAGAGTATGTTTCACCCACACAAATTGGAGTGGAATAAATGCTCTCTACCACAGAGGCAGCCAGCGCCGTTCTGTCCCGACCCACTCCACCTGCGTGCTTCAGGGCTCCACAGGGTGAGAAAATAGGGTGTGCAGTCTTTTTAATATGGATCATGCAAAATGAGGTTATTTTAAAATTCAGTGATGACATCTGGCCCAGGGATCTTAGATATCAATATTGCAAATATCTTCCTTCCTTCTTTGGTTTCTATACGTAGCTTCCATCGTAGGTAACCTACGGATAAATACAGTAAAGGACCGTCTAGGTAATTCTGCATTATCTTCACTCCGTGTAAGCATTACAGGACGTCACTGTCACCTTTCTGGATGTCATGGGGCAACATGACATCTACCAGGATCATTTAAAAAAAACTGATTTAAAAATGATACTTCTGCCTTGCTGAGCTTATCCTGTATCCTATGATGGTCAGGCTCCTCCTATGTCTAGCATTACATTTTGACGTTAGATGCTTTCATTAGCCTATGCGTCTGATTTTCCTATCCCTAGCTAAAAAGTGTGGTTATGTGCATTTTTAGCTGGAACCAAGGCCCTGCAGCTATCCACAGAGGGACACAGATATCTACATATGAAGAGTTTCCAAAGCCTTGCCCTCCTTAGCTTTGAGAAGGAAGGCTGGCTCTGGGATAAGGTCACTTCTGGAATCAGTGCAAAATAGTTCCAATCAGAGGAGCTCTTCTGACCAGGGAGAAGAGGGATTCGATTTTCTCCTCTAATTCTCCTTCAGGAATTTCATTAGCCTTGCTAAGTCGGGTAATCTAGGTGGTTTATCATGATACTGCTTTACAAATGAAATATGACTCATTCCCCAAATACCAATAAGGCAGAAGAGGACCTTCCAGAGTCATGCCAGGCCCTGCACTGCAACTCCCCATCTCCCTGCTCTTCCTGGGTGTTTCTAACCACCTCAAGATCCTTGGCCACTGTAGAACTATGGATACTTCGGAAAACTGTTTGGAAAAGTTTGCTCTAATTAGGTAATAATATCATATGTTTATAGTCCTAATAGCTTCATTCTGTGAAAAGTTTAGACAGGGGGAGACTGCTAGGAAGTGTGACCTGAGAAGTGCCAACAGTTGTCTGCCTCATGGGGTTCTGCTAGGCACCCTTCCTGCCATCACTATTTGGCATTCTCATCTTGGAATCACTTTTTTGGGTTAAGGCACTATTACTATTATGGGTCCTTGTTAGGAAAATAATAATAATAATAAACTTTATCTGAAAGTATTACCGTATTCCACTGGAATCCATCATTAAATGCCAAGTGAGGATGTTTCCATGATGATACAGAGGTGGGATCAGCTATTGGGCTGTTGAAAAATCATGACGTATTTTTTCTCTGTTTTTTGTTGTAAAAATGCGTCATGACTTCTCCGACAACCCAATAGTTCCGTAAGCAAAGGTGACTGTAGGTGAGAGGCCCTTTTCAGATTATGACTCTGCCAGGTTAGATAGTGGCAGGTGATGTGGAGAGAGGCACAGGAAAGAGCTTAGAGAGGACATACTGTCCAACACAGCAGATTCTGCGGCTATGATGAGTCTTTCTGTGTAATCAAATGGCAAAGGAAGAATTGGGAATTAGTGAAGACACGGAAGGAAGTTACCATAAAGAAAAGAAAGATGGTGGCACACAGACCAGGATTTGAGTGTGTTATGCTTTTGCTGAGGACTGGCTGCTTGTCATTTCCAAATGCCCAATGGAATTAATGGACATTAGTGAACTAATTTGTCACTAAATAGTGTGGTGGTGTGTGTGGAATGTGGGCAAGCATGAATGAGAAGCAGCTCTCCTATACGCGGAAGAAAATTGGATGACATGACAGCTAATCAAAAATTTCAAGCGACAGATTTATTAGATTTCGGGTAAAGGCACTTCTTTTGAATCCTGTTTTAATATTCTATCTTTATCCCTTAAAACAGTTATCAAATTTGTTTGCTTGTGTTTGCCTTTATTGATTACAAATGTTTTCAAATGTCAAGACCATGGAAAATGGTAACAAACTATTAATTCCTCATGTGAACAAGCACCACATTTACTCTAAAAGATTGTGAAGCCTAGGGAAAAAAAAAAGGACGCATCATACAGATGATTTAAATCATGTAGTTAAAAAAGATGTAGAGAAATAGACTTTGGTGAGGGTGCAAGCTGCTTGGATTTGAATTTAATTTAAAGATGGACAGTTTTTCTATAGCATTGGCATTCTGTCTTCTTGCAGCCAGAATAGATTCCATCCAGATGCTCATGTTTTTGCCCCGAGAGCAAACATTTACATGGGAACTGAGCTGAAGGAGCTGAACAAAGCAACCTTATAAATTCTAAATTTGGGTGATTGCATCACTGAAGTCCTAAACATATGAAGAGTCAAATCCAGCTTTTATTTTTATTGAGCTTTCGCAACTAATTCCCACTGATCAAAGACAATTTAGCCTCTCTCTCTTTTCCCCTCTGGTTTTTCCCTTTGGCAAATGAATAGTATTCTGTAAGGACGACTCTTTTTTTTTCCCAACAGCCACACAATTCTGTTGCTGCAAGGGGAAAGTGGAAAGGGGAAAGGCAGTGCATTTGGGGAATTCATTAAGTGGCTGAATTCATTAAATGCTGGAAGGAGATAATTTAGACCTTTTTCATTAACACAATAATGTGCAACTGTATAATTATCAGGGTTTGCTTCAGTCTGGGAAAAAATTTCATATTTGTACTTAAGTGAAAATTATCTACCACTTATACTGACAAAAGTATGAGCTTCTTAGTCGTGGTTAATGGTAAGATATGGGGCTCCAGGATCCCAGTTTGCTTTTTCCTAATTAGGTTTTATAGTCTGGGGGGTGGGCAGAGGAGGGAGATGGGACCCAGGGTGGAGCTGGTGCCTGTATAAAGCATGCAAACTAAGTAGAAGCTTATGCTTGAGGCTGGAGCTGAGAAGCTCAGGTCTTTCATTTCTGTAGCTGTAAAATCATGAAGATACTGTCATTATGGGAGTCCAAAGGCAGATCCATGTTCTTGAAGGTCCAAAATGTATACAAGTTGGGAGGCCCTCTTTAAGCAAAAGAATATTAATATTATAAATTCTAAGTTGGGTGTGAGGCATTGGAATGGGCTGTTGCAATAAAAGGACCCTAACCTTGAAGCCCTATTAATGTCATGGCAACTCCACCTCTGGGTGTGCTAATGTCCCCGGGGGGAAGGAATGATGGCTGTCACGGGTTGCCCCCGTAATCCATAAAAGAGCTGCCGTTTGTGCTGGTAGTGCTACCTTTCTTCGGGATGTGGTACCGTCTTTCCTAGAACTGGAGATGGTGGCAGCAGGAGATTGCTGTCTGCTGACAACGGGAGGGCGTTCACAGGAATGATGAGGTGTCCCAGGTGAGCCTCCACTAATAAGGCAACTATGTTTTATAAACATGATTGATGACTCCTTGGTGCGAATTCCCTCAGTGGGGACAATTATGTGTTTGAGCTCTTAGGTTTCAGACACTGGTAAACTATGGCTTGCAAGTCTCACAGCTGCCTGGGGAGTGTTTTCTACCTCAGTTTGTAGATGTTGACTTGATCAGCATCAGAGTGCATGAGGGAAGGTGGAGGGAGTTTGGATGGGTCTTGTCCTGTAGCCCATGTTCTGCTTAGCACCCCTCATTGTAGAGTGAGGTCTTCCGCCTGCGGGAGGTTCTGAGCGGCGTCACTGGCAAGCTGTCCCACCAGGCAAAGTGACACCCCCCTCCTGGAAGATGGCCCAGACACATTTCTACCGTGGAAGCTGTGCTCTCCCTTCTGGCTTGACAGCTGGACACTGTGAGAAAAAGTTTACTCTGCTTTGGGCTTAGGGAAACTCTGACCTGGAAAGCTGTCAACTTAACAAGAAATAATTTTGCGTTCTGTGGGGTAGTAAATAACCATAAAGTGGGTCCGTGCACTTTGTTGGAGGGACGTAATCTGGAGCCTTCCCTCGTTCTGATTCTGTTTACAAAGAGTCCGTTTCATGATTTCCAAATGGGCCAGAATCTCTGACTAATAATTAGGAGTCCTCAGTCTCGCCAGGCATGGGTATTGTGTGGGGACAAGGAGAAGTGTTGCTAAGAATGGAGACAAAAGATTCAAGTTCAGAGTGGGGCTCTTTTACAAAGAATTCTTCCACAGTCGCTGTGCCTCTTCTCAGCTACCCTCAGCCCCTTCCACTATCCCTTTCCCTCCCTCCCTCTCTCTCTCTCTCTCTCTCTCTCTCTAACACACACACACACACACACACACACACACACACACACACACACNACACACACACACACACACACACACACACACACACACACACACTCTTCATAGGTATTAATAAAAAAGTTAACGAGGATCCGATAGTATTTGGATGGTTAAGTTTCTTAAAAGCCTTCTCGAACCCTTGGGCGGGAATAGAGTTCTGTTTCTCACAGATTAATCGCTCCCAATTTCATATTTAGAAATGTGATCTGTTGAGACGAGCATGCATCTGTTATGCTCTGGATCCATAGTGATTGAATACATATTTCTTTTCTGAAACCATTAAGAACCATCATTACATTCCCCAAAGGTGGGACATTTCTAAAGGCAATTAAGTGGAGGCTTTTGAAGTAGAGGCTTATGTAAAGGAAACGGCTCTGCCTCCCTCACAGCTTTCCAGCCTGGTAATTAAACTGGACTCACCCCCATCCGTTTGGACGGCTCTTAGAGGCTTGGAAGCTCGCTGTGTGGGTGCAGCCTCGCTGTGTGGGTGCAGCCTCGGAATACATTGAAATAGGCCCGTTGAGCGTCAGTTTATACTGGAGGCGCTGGAGTATGCGCTGACATCATGTAATCAAAAGGAAAAAATTACCCCGCGTGTCTTGCCTGGGAAAAATAGACTGCAGCTTAGCATGTTGTATTTCAGTCTCCGTATATGGAGCTGCAAGCCCTTTGTTTATTCACCGAGCGCCTCCGTAACTACCTGATGGTAGTTTACAAATAATCCAAGTGTGGGGCTGTTTGGGGTGTTTGTAAAGACATCAGCTCGGGTGGATCAGATAAAATGAACCCAACTCAGCAGGTACTAACTTGTTTAAGAAAACCAGCTGTCAACAGGAAAGAGACATTCAGAGGGCTCACCAAGTTAATCATTCTTTTGGCAGGCCCTGAGAAATTCACTGCTCCATCTTTTTTTTTTTTTTCCTTTCTTTTTTTAGTGCCATGTTAGGCAAATGCACAAAGGCAGCACCTTCCATCAATTGGGAATCAATGATCAAGCTGATTGGGGTGTTTGTTTTTTAAATTAACCCAAACAGACTGAAATTCAGGAAACGGCAGAAAGCTTAAGGTCCTCACCAAACGCACACATAAAGTAGGAATAAGGAAGGAGTTCTGGGTAAGCACAAGGGTGGGGTAAGCTGAGTTCTCTCCTCTTAGACTGCAGGCTGAACCATCTCCCCTCCCGACCTGGCCCCCTGAAAGCCTTTATCTTCCGGTGACTGCCACTGAATTTCCTCCTTACCGGTTACCTGGCAGGGTCACAGGCAAACCTATTCCAGAAATTCCTTCTTTTTTGTTGCCCTGCCCTGGGACTGCCAGCCCCTCCGGGGGAAAAACCATTTCTCAATGACCATTAATTTCAGACAAACAATGCATATTCCAAATGCATACACCATGGGATGGTGCCGCTATTGTTTCTAACCATGGCGTTCATCCACCTTGAAATTCACAAGGCCTTTGTTCTGTAAGCCCCCAGCATTATCAGCTTGGTGTTAGATTGCCTAAGAGTCAGCATCTTCCTGGAAGGAATTTTGAAAGCATGCCCTCTTGGTCAGCACAAAGGTATATTTTTATACTACAGATATATTTTATAAATGGTTTAATTGTGAAATGTGACATACCTACCAAAGAATGGTGAAGACAATGCCTAGATATTTTCTTAGTTGATTCAGGAAGCGTTCTGGCAGGAAGGTGAAATAGAGTCATAATAATGTACCAACCAGGGGCTATTTTGCATTTTGTTTTAGTCAGTGGAGGCAGAAATGGGTGGAAAGGAGCCAGAAGAAGATAGAATTTGGACGGCTGATCTACTCTGTGAGTAAAAATCAGACCCCTCCCAAGCAGGATATTTCTCCAATTTGTGGGATGTTGTTTTAGTAAGCAAACTGGATGGCAGGCTTTTCATCTAAGAGAACTAGACCGAAGTCACAGCCAAACGCGGCAGCCAGACTGCACACCTCTCACTGCACAGTGTTCATGCAGAAAGCTGAATTCCACAGAAGGTTTTATTAGGTCACAGGGAAGATACAGGAAATGATGAGAAACAAGATAGATATGTTAGGGTTCAAAAGGTTTGCACAGTAAAAGTTACATAGGATGCTTAGTGGGCTGCAGTAGTAGTGTGGCAGGTAAGGAAATATGCTCTGAGGTCGGGGTGCTTGATTTAGAATCGAAGGCCTACCACCTTCTAGCTGCCTGACATGGGTGATTAGTTTATTATCCAAGCCTTGGTTTTCTTAGCTATCGAATAGGCTAGGAATCCACACATGACATGAGGAACGTTACGCGTAGAGAGTCCATGGAAAGTCTTAGCACAGTGGCTGGCACAGAGTAAGTGTGAGTTGCTACTACTACTATTACTCGTCTTAGTCCTGCTACTCCAGTGGGGCATCTCAGAGCCTGCAGGATGCTCATGAGTGCTCTGAGTTTGCAGAAGAGGCCTGTAGAGCTCAGCCTGTCCAGGACTTACTTAACCACTAACTCTTTTTCCATAGAACATCTGGCTGAATTCATGTTTTCTGGCATACCACTTAGAAAATATTGTGACAGACATATCCCCAAGAGATAGGTCTTTATTCTTATATGCTTTAACATTTGATAGAGAAATTCCTCTCACTTCATTCGACGTACTCAAACTCTACACATTCTGTCCCGCTCAAGTCCAGTCCCTTCTCCGAGAGCCAACCCGGGCCTCCCCAGCCAGTTCTCAGTTCCTTTCTCTCAATTCATTTGGCCCATGTCATCTGCGTTGTGTTGTCACGTGGACTTTTTGTCTTTGTGTTGTCGCTATTTGGATGGATATCTTGTCACACTTGACTTGTCTTCTTTGATTTTATTTTACATGTTAAGTCTTCAGCTTGGCTATCCTTCAGTGACGATTCTTAGGCCTACTGTGCTCACTCTCAACACCTAATAGAGTGGAGGTTCAGTCAACAGTTGAAGCCTTGAATTGGAACTAGATTGTCCTGCAGGTAAGTGTGAAGTCGCACTCATCACCCTCCCCAACTTCTTCCAGAGACAGCGTTAGTCTTTAGTCCATTGTGGGAAGTTATCCTTTCGTCTGATGTCTTTTTTTTTTTTTTTTTTTTTTTACTAATTAAAGTTTATTGGAGTGACAATTGTTAGTAAACTTACATAGGTTTATTCTGCCATAAGAAAAGGTGAAACACTGCCATTTGTTACAACATGGATGGATCTTGAGATTATTATGCTAAGTGAAATAAGTCAGACAGAAAAAGTCGACAGTCAAGAACCGCCTGCTATCTTTTCCTAACCTACAAGACAGTATCTACCATGCAACAACCTGGATTTGCTGAGGAAACCACATTTCCCTTTTTATTACATTTCTTTTCTCTGAAGTCAATAATTTATTCTGTTTCTTGGTAGTGTGTTTTTCTCTCTCTTCGAACCATTTTATTTTTTTCCTTATATTACCTTGTGAGGCTTTGGTTTAACCACATTTTATTGATCGTTATTTGATCTACTGTGCCTAAAAATGGTAACTGTTGGTGGAGAGCTGGTTACAAGAAGAGATGTAATACAGTTCATTGAAGAGATTCAGAGCACAGGCTCCAGAATGTAGACAATCTGGCTTTAACTCCATCGGTTACTAGCTGCGTGACCTTAGGCAAGTTAATTAAGCTCTTTGCTGCAGTTTTCCCATGTATAAAATGGGCTACCTCATAGTGTTGTGGTCAAAATTAAAGAAGACAACAAAAGTATAGCCTTTACTATGGTGCTTTGCATCCAGTAAGGCTCAAAGATACTGTCCAGAATTAAGACACATTCTCTGCTTTCTTGAATTTCTCCATCTGGAGCAGAAGCAGAGGGGGCTTTTTGAGAGAGGGTGGATTTGAGCAGGAGTTGCAGCTGTATAAAGGAGAGTTGGAATGGAATGGCTGATTCTACTGGGGGCAGAGTGAGAGATATAGGGAGCATAATACATTGGACACAAATAGTGGAGGGTTTTGAATTCCCACTTATGGAATTTTGTAGGCAGTGGGGAGTCACTGAACATTTTAAACAAAATAGTAATATGTTCAGCTTTGTGTTTCAGGAAGTTAACTTTGAGAATACTAAGGAAGAGGAATTGGAGCAGAGATAATCGAAGCACAAAGACCAATTAAGAGATTAAGGTCTGCTATTCATTTTTTTTTTCTGTTTCTAGTTTCCCTGGTTCCATTCCTTTTTACATATCAGGAATAAGTTTTACATGCAACTTCATTGATAATCCTTGACAAGGCTCTCTTTGGACTTTAAAATTTTTTCTTTATCTGACTAGGCTTATTTGGCTCACCTGACCCTCAAGGAATGTATTCAGAAACAAAATAGATCATGCATTTTATGTTTTATTTATAAGCCTCACCTCCCATAGCTGCTGACCACCACTGTAACACTGCTTCAGAGAACCACTGTCTCTTTTCTTCTAGCCTGTGCTATGTTTTCTCAGTTTAGTGCCCAGTTCCAAGGGTGCGTGCTCTACAGTAAGCCCTCACTTTATGTCTTTAAACAAAATAGCATATAACAAACCAGTTTTACTATGGGCTAGCTGATATAAGCAAGAGTTAAGTTCCTACAGCGTCTCATTAATATTATAACAGAATGACGTTGAATGAAATGGTGTGATCCAGGACCTGCTGTCTTTATACTCAGAAGAGAAAAACCATAATAAGAAAGATTTCGATAATTCTCAGCCTCTTGATTACAATAGATGCATAACAGAGCTGCCACTCTGTTCTGGAATCCTCTGAAACAATAAACCTATTTACGCCTGATGCAATTTCATGGTACAAACGTCCAATTCAGTTAGATGCACAGGAGTGTCTGCTGATGACCTTTCAGCTGCTTGTCAGCACCTTCCTATTAAACTCTAGGTCTGCTTAAAATAGAGCACCAATACCTCTGGGCACCTCACTTTTGAAAAACAAACTGAAACATCAGATAAGACCATGGGGACTTGGGCTTTATTTAATGCTGCACACTCTTTCTCAAATTGATTCAGTTTTCTGCCAACCCAGTATGTCCATGAAATAGCCTCGCTGCTGCTACAAGAACAATTATTATTCTGCCTCAGGTGACTCGCAGAGTCTCAAGGCCTTGCAACCATTCGTTTATACTCAGATGGATGGGAGATAAAGCAGACATGAGTGGGCATTTCAGGCAGACAATGATTGTCAGACGTGCCATGTTATGATAGCTGGAGAGCTGCCCAGTGGCCTGATGGGAGAACACACTTCCATATTTCCCACAGACCAGTATACATGGGGACATGCTCAATTTTGTCCAAAGGCAAATACTGTAAGTGTCCCAAGGCCTTGATATCTGAATTGTCTGACAAACCTGAAGTCTATAAGCATACATGGAAGTCCCTATGGAAACTTCAATTTACTTGTACTGTAGCTTTCCTTATAATCTAATGCCAAGTTGGAATTCAGTGTAATTCAAGAAATACATAATTGCAACTCATCCTGAGGAGATTATATTTTGTGAGCTTCAAAATGAGAAAATGTTCACATTCCTTCACAGGTTTCATTGAAATAAAGTTGATTTAAATAAATCCAACCTATATATACTATAGTGATTGACTTATCCAAAACAAAATGTACTATTGATGTCTGTAACAATATATGTACTAATATGTTTCTCAAATTAATATTAATCTCATTAGTGATATCATTAACTTAAAGTAGAAATATCATTTCAGTAGTGATTCTGTAATTTCTATTTAAAATTCCAGTTCATGTTTGACCTTATATGACAAAATAAGAGTTTTTATTGTTTTATTTTTTTAAATTTTGAACTAGATATATTTGTATTGTATAGTTACAAATTAGTTTCCTGTGTTTCATGAGACCATCTCAGGCAAAAATGAAAGATCCCTTTGGGACATTATAATGTACTTACTAACAGGGAAATAAGTATTAACATCTGAAGCCATGAGGACAGGGACATTATATTTAAAAAAAAATTGATACAGGAAATTTCAATCATACAAATGAGTTACAAGAAAATTATACTCCATTCCTTCCCAGAGTCACTGAAGGATATCTACATGAGAAAACTGGGTTAACTACTCAAAACATTAAAGATGAAGGTGGATGCTCTTCAATCAAAATGTTTATTTTGTTTACTAGTCAAACTGAACACTTCAGTGAAATAAAAAACAGCGTAGATGTTTGAATGGAATTTCAATTTGATCAGAATTATCAATCTCATAGGCTTATATTTTCATGCACAAACCATAAAAATGTCAAATTATGTTTTGTTCGTAGGGGTTCAGGTACAAAAGGTAAGAACAAAATTATGTCAAATTAAGTCCTTGACTTTGATTTCAGTGAGCCATACAAATCCCCCTTTGTCACAAAATGGAGAATTTTGTAAGTAAAGTGGTGAGTTTCATCACAGGCCAATAATTTAGAGCAGCAAATACTCATTCTGCCCAAACCATGCAGTTATCAGATTATTTGGAGGTTTGATATTGACCCTGAGGGTCGACTTGGGTCTTGAGAGGTGGGTGCAGGCCTCCCACTACAGTGCAAAATAAACCAAATCAGTTGCAGATTCAGGTCTTCTTGAAGAATTTAAATGTCTTCTGTGGTGCTTCAGGAATTCCCACTCTATTCTAGATTGGAGCCTTCCAAGTATCCAAGGGAAGTCTGGTGACGGGGTGAGAGCCATGGGAACCTACGGCCCCATGGGCCCCAGAAAAAGTCCAATTTTTGCTTTCAACCAGCCTGAACCTCAGTGACCTGCCTTCTACTTTTTGCATTCATTGAAAGCTGACCAAATTAGAATGTTATTACTAGTAATAAAAGCAGGTTTTTCTTTTTTTAATTGCATTTTGGACTTCAACTTCTGCCAAGAATTAGCTATTGAAGTGCACTCAACCTCCCCCATTCCCATAATCCCAGCGTACTTTGTTTCTACCACTTCTGAACTGCTCATTGCAGTGTGCAGTCATTAGTTTTGTAACACAGATCTGACCATATAATTCCTTTTCAAACCTTCAATATTTCTTGTCTCATTATTTAATACACTTCCTTCCATATTTCTTGGCTCATTATTTAATACACCTCCTAACCTAGCCTAGTCCTGTACCTATAATCGCTGTTCACTTTTCCCAAAACACTTGATTTCTTAGCCATATTAGGTTATTTGCTATTTCCAACTTTGACATCATTTTGTGCCCTTGCTTGCACTATTTGCTCTGCTTGGCATGCTCTTGTGCCATTGTCCATCTTGTTACTGGTACTCATATTTCAAGGTCTATCACGAATGTTAGCCACTCCCATACATACTTTCTCAACTCCATGGGATAGAAGTAATGAAATCCCTAGCTTTGTTTTTTTAGTACTTTAGACTTCTTCTATTGTAGTATTTACCACATAGTAACTAGTGAGATGGGAGAGCTTATTGTTTCCTGTGCTAAAGCTTGAAATCTTTGATGTCTGATAACATATCCCTGGTTAGGAGGAGATCTAGGATCTGCGAGGTCAAGATGTTTGATGATTCTTCCATGTTTGTGATAAGTCATGGAAATAATGATAGAAGACTAGAGCTAGGGACTAAAATCTTTATGAATGAGGAGAGTAGCCAGAAGGTTGGTAGAGGACCATAGCAATTAGAGAGCAAGGGTGATATATTTGCATGATGTGACCCTCAAGAGTTCAGTGGTTTGGGCAGGAATTGGGGTGTAGTGCTGGATTAAAAGTGGTCACAAGAATTAGAGCGGATGCTCTGACACATGAGTGAGAACTATAAAAGTTTCCTCCAGGTGAGCAGTACTCAGGGGACAACTGGGTTTTAGTTAAGACAAGAAGTGAGGAGAACATTCTGAGAAAGATCGGAGAACAGAGAGCAGTCTGAAACTGACCACGGGGCAATGGGTCTGAGAGGGAAGGCAAAAGACAGGGAGTGGTTCAGGCTAAATGCACAGAGCAGGATGCAGTGGGGTGAGCAAGGGGGGTTGGATTTTGAATGGCAGTCAAGAGAATGGTGGTGTCAGGCATAGTGATGGTCTTGACGTGTCTGCTGTGGGCCTGGACAACTGGCCCAATTACCATGGTCTCAAATGCTTCTCTCTATGATACAGTGGCTCACAGAACTGGGACACTCTGAGACTTCTTGTAATGTTGAGGGCTTATGTGAGCTAAGACTTAATTTTAGCTCCGTCTTGGGGTGTGTCCAGTTGTAGCAAATGGGTTCCCCTCATGAGACTTCTATCCACTTGCATATAAGACAAGAATATTAGATTCAACAATCCTGGAGATTGATTCTAGCAATTATTCTATGATAAGTTTTGTTTATCTTTTCAGTGAATGTAGGCAATTTGTATTTCTTGAGTTTTTTTGCCAGTCTAAAGAGGGCGACTTCCTAAAAACAAACGAAGAATATGTTATTTTATACCTTTAGGCAAGAAAAATGTATTGAGCACCTACTCTTGGTCTTGATGGGTTATAAAAGAAATGCAAAAATCCTGTGCTCTCTTACGATCTCTCAAACTATTGGGGGAGGTGACACAGGCTCAGAAGTAAACGGCATCTATTGAAATCATGCGCCATCATGCAAACGTTTAAAATGAGACCTTCTTCCCCACCCCAGGCCTCTTCCTGCTTAGACCAATGCCCTTAGCATTCACCATTTTTTATTTGGCCCCTAACATTAATATCTTATAGAGGCCAATTAGGCAGTTCATGTCCTTATATCTTAAATTCTTCAAGATTTTAGTGCCAGGGTCAGATTTAAAGTATCTCAGCCTCAAGATAAGCACCAGTTTATTTTTCCTGGAGAAAGTTCAGAAGCAAGAAGTGAAAAGATATTTCTTGGTTCCTGTTCACAGGGAGGGAACAACATCCACGCAGCCTAGAGATGACTGATCCTAAGAATGGTTGCTTATGTGAGCAGGGACATTCTTCTTACACAGTCGGTGCAGAGGAGCCCTAGACAGTTGGGGATCTTTGTTTTTAGGTTTTGCTCAGACATTAATTCATTGCATGACCTGTGAAAAGTCACTTCTTGTCACGGGGCCTTTCTCCTTGGGAAGAGAAGAGGTTTCGATTAGAAGGACTAGATGTCTTTCCAACTTGAACACCTGCGGTTGCAGAAGTTTACCTTAGAAGTGCTGTGATCAGTAGGAAAGCACCTATTAGGTCTTTGAATGGCTTGGCATTTTGAAGACCACTGATATACTGGACCTTTCCTATTCAAATTCAAAATTGCACTTTTTAGCTGTAAAATATTGCTCAGATATTTTTCGGAATTAGTCTTGTTCCTGTGCCTAGCCATTTCTGTCTAGAAATGGAGAGAGGTAAGAAAAGGGGCAAGATAGAGAATGTAACACTACCAATAATTTATGTGTAAGGTTGTTTTGTTTTGTTGAAAGCACATCCTTGAGTTCCTGGAAACCTGAGAAGGAAAGTATTATGTGTGTTTCAGAATGGGCTGAAGATGAATTGAGAACCAGCAAGCTCTGAGGAAGTACGTGTCAGCATTTGTTATCCAGGAGTGTCCAGTCCTTAGCGTGCCCTCCATCACCTTGTGTTTTGCTGTATCCCACAGGCCACCAATTGGTCATCTCTGATTAGGAAAACATTGCCGGTGAGCGAGGTTGTCTATTTGGGTCACAAAGAAAGAGCCTGTGCCACAATCTGCCCATATGTAATGAATGGTCATTTTTATGTATTTGTCTTGTAGTTTCAGCTGTTTGTAGAGTCATTTGTCTGGACCATTTTTGTGCAACTTCAGGGAAGTTATTTAATTGTTCAGAGCTTCCATGCCTTCATCGGCTAATGTAAGCACATCAGCTTCCCAGGGTTGTTACGACAATTTTATGAGATGATGTCTGTGGAAACATTTAAAATTGCTAAACGCAACGGCCTTGTTGGGTCGTAACCTCTTCAGAAGCTTCCTGGATGTAATCTGAAACCCGCCTCTGTAAACTGAGGGCCGGGAGAGATGGAAAAAAGAGGCAGACCACTGGAGAATGGTAGGTGGCAGGTTTAATAAGCAAGAGAACTCACTTACTCGGCTTGTCTTGTCAGGCACAAGACGAATAGTTTTCTGTACCTGCCCGCCAAATCTTCAAAGGTTATGTAAAGGCCTTAACAGGAGTTAGTCATGAACCCAGCCCAGATGGTCTTATCGCCACACTACTATCTCAAGGTCATGTCCTTGGGCACCTTCTATCTCGAGGGGAAGGAGTAGGGGGCCTCTAATTCCTGGGTCCAGCTCTCCTTTCAAGCCTGCAGTCACATCTTACTGGTTTTCCCCAACACATGTGGGCTATTATTATATCCAGTTGGAAACATAATGGCCAATGAAGTATTTTTCTTTCCCAAACCCCACAAAACAATTATTTCCTGTACACCAGAATTTTTTTTGTCATCATGGTCTTGTGAAGTGTAACCTACTCCATCTCCTTCTAGTAAATTTGCCAATTTGGTAGCTTTGGATCAGGCTGGCCATATTTTCTGTAAATCTGCGCTGAGCGGGTCTCTGTTACTGTTGGAACGCCAGCTCATTCATTGATGTTTGCAGCTGCCAAGACTTTACCACTGTTGAAGAAATAATCATGAAAATCAGACTTACACCTGAATTCCTTTACATTTGCTCATTTAAATCTGATCCTCAAAGTATTTGTTTTACTCATTATGCCACCTAATTTGCCTAAAATAAATTAGGACCCAGTCAGCACTTAATACTTGGGATAATTGGAGTTTTTGGTGTTAGCAGGAGCATTCTTCTGTATTCCATCATTGATGCCTGCAAGTGTGTGTGTGTGTGTGTGTGTGTGTGTATGCGTGTGTGTGTGTAGGCAATATTAACAAAGAGCATTACTTTGGCTTGCAATTACAAGTATTATTTGGGGATATTTTTAGTTCATCTATAAATAGATATAAAACGCTGCTACCTAATAGGGATACAATGCTATTTGTTTTCACATATTGGCCTTACCTTAAGGAAACAGGATGGGCAATAACTTGGATGAATATATTCTAATTTATCACCACAGAAATATGCATGGTATCTTTTGAAACGCATAAATGGTTTCGATGCAACAATCTTAGGAGACAAGTAAGCATATGGATATAGCTCTTAGACAAAATAATGTCTAGTCTGACATTAATTAATTAGTGATTCTTTATAAGGTCAAGTAAAAGAACACACATAAGACAGAGGACAGATTTAATTGTGTTGACTTGATAGTCAGCAATGCTTTCCTGTCTGTCGAAAGTCTGTGCAGCATTTTGTTTTGAAAGGCAGTCAGGAAACAAGAGAAGAGGTAGGGATTCAGGCAAGTAAAACTTTCATTTAGTACTCAGTACAATTGTTAAGGTGTTCGAACTTAGGGAGCCTTCTTCTTCTTCAGGGTTCTGAATGGAGAGGGCTTCGCACAAAGAATTGCTGGGCAAAGGGAAACCAGTCACTTTCTGCCAGATCTGTACTTTGGGACCTGGATCTACACTGTAGGTTTCTTCTCAGTCACCTACTTGGTCACCAGCAGAGATGATGATGAGGCTGGCTAACAATTCTGTACCCTAATTCCTACGTGTGGGTTTTCCTGCTATACCCCCAAGCAATTCGAAGATACTAGCTGAGCATTTCGGGCTAGTGCAAATGCCCTGAGTAGCCCCTACGGGATTCTGCCTTAGTCATCAGCTCAGGACCACAGATGGGTTTTCCAGATGCGCAAAAATAATCTTCAAATTCTAACCCAGGCAATTCTAACAACTGCAGGTTGTGATGCAGTAAATCTGGGGTGGGGACTGGAAATTTGTATTTCATGAAATGGGGGAGCATTTTAGGTTTCCCAGGTGCCTCTTTTTGGGAACCACTGATCTCAATCGAAATAAGAATGCCCTCCACGTATGTGGAGAGTCGTTCCACCTGTGCTTACACAGTTCCAGTAATGGGAAGCTATGAACTTTTTTAGAGAGTTCATGCCATAAAATATTTATAACATTTCATTAATTTATTCATTTATTCAACAAAAAACTGTGTTGCCTTCCTACTGTGCATTAGGTCCCGGGGATGCAAGAACCCATGTCTGTGCCATCATTGTTTTTTTGTTTGTTTCTGATCGTCTAAATGTCTATGTTTCTATTTTAGCCAGATTGGGAAAAAACAGTAAAAGACACATAAGGGAAAATTGCTCTGTATCTTACAGATAGCAATGCTAGAATTTTGGTTTATTCCATCTTTTTCTCTCTCTTTCTAGCTTTCTATGTTTAGAAGAAAAGGTTGGATCTCTTTACAACTAATACCGTATTGTGAATATTTCTGTTTCCACACATTTTTTCTACCATGTGCTTTTAAAATAACAGCTTAGTATTCCATTTTACATGTGCCATATACATATATAATAGCTATTTAGGTTATCTCAAAATGTACGCTACTACAAAATGCTGCAATTCATTTTCTTAGAAACTTTTTTTCAGCATTATTAATTATGTCAGTAAATGTCTATACGTGGGATTTCTGAATTAAAAGATATAGGCTTTTAAGTCTTTTGAATACATGGCCAGATTGCCTCTCCAGAAAGAAGATCCAATTCCCATCCCCATTTCAACTGTATAAAAATATTCATGTTTTCATACCCTTGGCGATACTGGTATTTCATTCTTTTTATTAAGAAGCTATAATTACCAGAAAGTTTTTTTCTTGCACTGAGCTCAGTTTTGTCTATTTAAAATTTCAACCTATTGATCTGATTTTTGTCTTCTGGAGCTTTGTGGAATAAGTTCAATCCCCCTTCATTAAAAAGGAATTTTACATATCTGAAAATAATTGTTCGGCCTCTGCTGTGCTCTGTACCCAGTTATCTTTCTTTTCTCCAATAATTACTCCTATAACCCACTTCCTGGAGTCTCCACAGTTCTGGTCTCACTGTTCTAGATAAGCCTTAGTTAATCAAAGTGTTTGTCTTAAAATGTGATGGCCATGATTAAACCAAGGACTGTCACTGTAAGAACCCTGCCTTGTTTGTTTTAGACAAGCTCCTTCTAACCGGTGCAAGATAAGCAGCTATGGGCTCATGAAGAGATGGCTATCAACCCAAATTCCCAAGCCTTTTAATCAACACTCTCATGGTCATATCAGGCGTCTCCTCTCCTTGACAGGTACAGCTGTTTTCTGGAGGCCCAAGTGCAGGAATTGAGTAGAAAGCAGCACAACCATTAATTCTGGTTTGTCAAGTTCTTTTTGGAAACTGATTTCATCAGCAGATGTATATCTTATACAAACTTGATAAGAATATCTCTTGGCTTGTAGTAATTAAGGAAAATAGATGATGACTATCTCAGAGTCCTGCCCCACCCTAGGAGACTTTAGGTACCATGCATAGTGTAACCATGCTACCTGCAGCTTATGTTGTGCATGCTTGTGTGTGTTTTCCAGTTGCTAAGGATATAAAGGAAAACTTTGTACAACAAATCACAAATGACATATTTACAATTGCTGAAATCAGCATATACGCTTTGTATGGTATTTCTTTGATCCCCCTGCCTATGAATCCTTTTTTTTTTTTTTAATGGAAATAAGTTTGGCATGACAAGTTGTCCATGTTGGTTCCCTAGTTTCAACTTTATTCCAGAACATGGCCAGGGTCAGCTTGATGTAGTTTTTAGTTTATAACTTTATTTCTCCATTTTGAAGTATTGGGGGTATTTATTCATATGACATGTACTGGAACATCTGACTTTTATGGATTTTTTTTTTCTAGTGCAGTGTCTAACATTTAGGTCTGATGACTTCTATTCATTTCAAGTCAAGAGATATTTTTCACTATCTCCTAACATCTTTAACTAAAGTTCCCTGAAAGCTATGTTGTTACCTACACTTTCCAATTTGAAAGTCATCCTACTTGATGTCGAAGATAGAAAATATGATCTTAAAGAAGAGTTGAGGACTTTTGCTTTTGTATTATTTGTTAATAATAGGTTATTTGTCTCAATTTGTAGATTTAAGCCTTCCTCATTTTTTTTTGTTTTTTTTTTTTTAAAGATTTTATTGGGGAATTGGGGAAGGGAACAGTGTTGGGGAATCGGGGATGGAGAACAATGTGTTTTTCCAGCACCCATCAGCTCCAAGTGTGGCAAAAAACTCATCTGTGTGTTTTAACATAGATTTTTACCTTTACCTATGAAAGGAATTGCCTTTATCATAGCTGATCTATACATGCCAAACAATTCTGATTACTACAAAAATAGTTTGGCACTTGTGGAATCCATATGTGCACAGATCAACAGCAGCATGGGCTTGCTTCCTTATATCTGTGCTGCTTTTAAGTTTTCAAAATGTTTTATATTTTTTTCAATCTTAAAAACCAGACCCAGTCATAAGATTACATGCATCACAAGTCTATGTTACTTCCTGGCCTATGCAACATGAGGTGGTGACGAGTAAATGAAGAAAACTACATTTTCATAAGAATAAGCAATATGTGTACATGTAGGTATATAAGAAGGAAGTTCACCATTTCAATGTAAGGATCATTTTAAAATAAAACAATGTGATATTTGATTATAGTTTCTTTTTTTTTTTCTTAGGATGACCACCCATTCCCGTTTGCCTGGCACTGGGCGGGTTCCCAAGATGAAGAACTTTCAGTATCAAAACTGGGAAAGTTCTGGGTGAACTGGGATGATTTGGTCATCTTACCTTACTCCCAATTCTCCCCAGATGGCCCTCCTCTCCCCGCTTTTAAACTTAAAATGGTTGACTACTTTCCAATTCTAATATGACCAGTTTTTCGCTGGCCAATTTCATTTTCATGGATTTCAAACTACATATTCTTCTTAAACCTGCTCTCCCTTCTCCCTCACTCTTTCCATCCCCTTTCCCTGCTTTCTTCCCCTACGGAAGAGGACCTAGGGCACCGAGTTCCCCTTTAGTGTTCCCATTTCAATGTCAGTCACCACGAAACGATCATTAATACCTCCAGATAACTTGTGTCTTTATTTCCTTGGGAAATTCATGTTATCCCTATACCAATGGCCCATACCTTTGTGATTTGGATCCCAAATTAAAGCAATAAAAGGGGAAGACAAATTTGATTATATAATTTTAAAGGCTTGAAGTAACCAGCACACCAGAGCTTTTTGGAGGTAGTAGCATGATCTTGCTGCTTCTATCCCCAGCTGCTCAAATATGGCAGACCCTTCACTAGGTTGACAGAACCAAGGTTCACACAGGGTCCACTTATATAAGCCTTGACACCATCCATTCTTACTTACATGCCATTGGATATACTAATCAAGGTTGGCAAATTGGGGACTTGTGTGCCAAAAGGAGTCCACAAGATCTTCTTATCACATCATGTTTACAACCTAAACAAAACAAAACAAAATCTTTTGCAACGGATCAGGTATTACTTCCTAATTTTTCACTAGCTAAACGTGAGATCCACTGAGCTTAAGTGGATTTCCTAATATCAAAACTCCAGTGAGTGGCAGAGTTGAGATTTGTACCACTGAGGGTCTCATTCTCCACTCTGGACTGTCAAAGGGGAGGGGAGGAGACAAAGTAATGAAGGCAAGAGTTGTTTCTCACACCATTGCTGGAGGAAACAGGCTTGAAACAGCTTTGTAAAGTACCTCCTTCCACCTTGTTCTTTTTTGGTCCACCTTGCAGTCCGAGGAGCTTACCATTGACCAGTGTTGGGGGTCACTGACTTTCATATTTTTATTCTTGCTCGTTATTGTCCAGGGTTGTCCCCTAATCTATGCCTTGCTCTTCCTGTCTTGACTCCCTTGAGCACACATTTTTAATTTGTGGGACTCCCATGTTATTTAGATTTAATGGCTGCCTAGAGTATTTACCTAATTGGCATTGGCCAAAACAGAAGATGGCTGATATGAGAGCCATCACTCTGAATTGCCTTAACCTTTATCTGTGGCTTTTAACCATGCTGACCATACATACACCTTATTGTCTCTGTTTATCATAAAGCCTCTGTAACAAATAATCACTAGTATGTATGTAAGTATGTGTGTATGTATGTATGTATTTATTTATTTTTGCACAATGTGCTCTAAAGCTCAACTATATAGGTCTGTATTTTTATCTCATTTTCTTTATACCATAAAAAAATTACATATCTTCTTTGAAAACATTCACTAAAAAACACTTGTGCTTTAAAATTTAATGAGATGAAATTGTAATCCACAATTATTATTTTTTTTCTGTTTACATTTCTCACTCAGTTTTTTAGAATCCACATATAAGTGAGATCATATGGTATTTGTCTTTCTCTGACTGACTTATTTCACTTAGCATAATGTTCTCTAGGTCCATCCATATTGTTGCAAGTAGTACGATTTCCTTCTTTATAGCTGAGTAATACTCCATTGTGTAAATGTACCATAGTTTCTTAATCCAGTCGTCTACTGATTGGCATTTTTGTTGTTTCCAAGTCTTAGCTATTGTGAATAGCACCTCAATGAACATAGGGGTGCATATGTTTTTTCAGATTAATCTGATAAGGGGTTAATATCCAAAATATATAAAATGCTCATGCAACTCAACACCAAAAATCCAAACAACCCAATTAAAAAATGGGCAGAGGATATGAAGAGACATTTCTCCAAAGAGGACATACAGATGGCCAACAGGCATATGAAAAAATGTTCAACCTCACTTAGCATTAGGGAAATGCAAATAAAAACCACAATGATATACCACCTCACCCCGGTCAGAATGGCTATCATCAATAAATCAACAAACAACAAATGCTGGCGAGGCTGTGGAGAAAAGGGAACCCTGGTGCACTGCTGATGGGACTGCAGACTGGTGCAGCCACTACGGAAATCAGTATGGAGGTATCTCAAAAAACTGGAAATGGAACTACCGTATCATCCAGCAATTCCACTCTTAGGTATTTATCCAAAAAAACACAATTATTTTTAAATTAATTTTTTTATGTGGGAATGAGCATAAATTAAAAACAAAAGTTGCAAAGATAGCACAGAGCACTCCCCAAGACTCTATCCCATTTTCTCTTAGTGTGGACATCTTTATATAATGGTGGTGCATTTGTCAAAACTAAAAAATGAACATCGGTTCATTACTACTAACCAACAGTAACAGTAATTACATTACTATTAGCTAAACTGCAGACTTTACTTGAATTTCACCAGTTTTCTACCAATGTCCTTTTTCCATGTCAGGATCTAATCCATGATTCCGCATTGCATTTAGTCATCACCTCTTCTTACTCTCATCTGATCTGTGACAGTTTCAACACCTTCCCTTATTTTTCATGATTTTGACAGTTTTGAAGAACCCTCATCAAGTACTTTGTAGAATGGCCCTCAATTTGGGTTTACTTGATGTTTTTTTCTCATGACTAGATTGGGTTGTGGGTTCGGGGGAAATATCCTGCAAGTGAAGTGTCCTCATCACATCATATCAGGGACACATTGATATCAACATGATTTATCACTGGTGCTGTTAAGCTTAATCACATGGCTAAGGTTGTGTTTGTCCACTGTAAATTGACCATTTTCCACTGTATAAGGCTTTTCCACTGTAAATTGATTATTTTCCCCCTTCCATGCTCTATTTGTTGGAAGCAAGTCACAAAATTCATCCCACATTCAAAGGGAGGGAGAGCTAAACTATGACTTATTAATCTTTTAACCTATTTCCTCTCTGCCTGTCAAGTTCCTTCATTTTGGACTCTAAGCAGCTCCACGGCTAGATGGACCACATTTATTCTGCCAGATTCTTACTCCTTTTTAAAACATTATCTTCCCTCTCTTGTCTTGTGACCAGCTCCCTAAAACTTCCTGATTTTCGTACATTCTTTTTCTTTTCACTGTAGCATCCATCTGACTTTAATTGCCTTCATCTGACACTTACTATGGCCTACCACCACTACTTTACTCTCCTTAGTTTCCCAAATTTTGATTTGAAAGATAAGGTGTGTTGGGTTAGAAAGTTATCCATGAAGGTAAAAGAAGTTAAATTTAGACTTAATAGATAAAGAGTTAAAATAATTCTCCTCACCAGTTAACAACTGATGGGATAGCTACTCAGTAAATGTGATGTCCGGATTTCCAGGAGTGTCCAGGATCTTTGGGGCAGGAAGCCCTCTTTATTGATCTTCTTACATTTATGTCCTAACCCACCAAATGGCACCAAACACATACCCAATACATTTCTGTTGTTTATAGAGACATATCAATATAGATTGATATAATGTCTATATAACACATGTGCCTAGAAAGAGCAAAGCACTAGGAAAACCTCAGCACTGTTTTTGTGGCAGGACCTCCCAGCACATGCAATAATTCAGGGTCTGGCTTTGAACCCCAGGTCAGGCAGTTTACTAGCTATGTGATCATGGGCAAGTTATATACCCTCTCTGTACTGATCTATGGAATAGATCTATAACTAGCACATATAATACAGAGAGGTTGTGAGAAATGAGTGAATTAATCCATGTAAAGCACTTAGCAGAGTGATGCATAAAAAAAATTTGGTCAATATTAATTATTATTACTATTATTATTCATGAAGGTTTAAGTATAGGTCAAACCATGAGTTTCTTTATTTTTAGACTTTTAGAGCCGTTTTAAGGTTCACAGCTAAATTAAGAGAAGGGAGGTATGGAGATTTTCCATTCCCCTTCCCCTCCCCCCCCTCCCCCCCCATGCACAGCCTCCCTCATTATCACTATTGCCCCTCACAGTGGTACTTTGTTACCACTGATGAAAGTGCACTGACACGTCATAATCACCAAAGGCCATAGTTTACCTTTGGGTTCACTCTTGATGTTGTACATTCTACAGGTTCGGACAAATGTATACTGACATGTATCCATCATTATAACACCATGTAGAGTATTTTCACTGCCCTAAAAAATCCTCTGTGCTCTGCCGATTCATCCACCCTGAGTTGCTTTTTAAAGTAAAACTATTCTACAATAAAAACTCCACAGAAATGTATCCAGTGAATTAACTGTAAAATGTTAAATTGTTCCTATGTACTAAATAACCCCATTTCTCTCTTTTAAAACACCTTTATCAATTTACTCTTACCTATCTTTTATGCTAAACCTTTCCCTAAAGTTTGGATTCCATAGTTAGAAATATTTTAAATAAAATGGCTCTGCAACAACTAAATATGAAAATAAGATCATGGTCAAAAGTTTTTGACTTTCTTTCCCTTGATGGAGGATAGCTCCAGGCAGAGGCTATCTAGGTGTCCTGGCTTCAGGCATCCAGAGCAAAGCAGAGACCCAGACTCTTGAGTGTAGATTAGGCCAATGACCTCAGCCTTGTTTAAATCTTCATCAAAGATGATCATTATCTATGTATTAATTTGCGATTTCCGGAAGACAGATTAATTAAACTATACATCTTTACTAATTAGGCTCTTTCTTCATTGGTAAATATGGTCATGAATTATTTGTAGACAGAGTTTTGAGATTAGCTACCAACAATTCCACAAAGTAATTTAGTTAGTGAATTAAAACTATCGTGTGTGACTACAAGTAGCTGATCCCAAAGAATTGCTGAGTTGTCTTGCCAGGTCTTAGCTTCATTATGCAAATAAACGTCCCAAGAGCGCCATCCCAGAGCCTATTTAGCCTCTTTCACCTTTAATAACCTAAGTTCTCCAGTCTGTAGTGTGTGCAGATGAAAATATGTTCTGCGTGTGGGTGAAGGTGTTATTCATGCATAGTTCTTTAGCTTCTTGCCCCAGAACTGGAATGCTATTTTGGCAATCCTCTTGGGTTTGGTTGTCAAAGAGATAAAAGCCTGTGAGTATTGCAGTAGAGTCTTGAGTCAATCTTGATAAATTTAGGGGGCCAGGTTACTCTTCCTGGCCTGCTATCTGTATCTGTGAGCAATGCTACAGCTCTCCCACCCTGTGGTACAACTGACGGTATTGCAAATGTTCTAACTGGCACTGCTTGGGTTGAAACCTTTGAAAGGTGACCCTTTGTTTCCATCTGTAGATGAGTCGATATTGCCAGTGAGATTTCAGATTCAGCCTCTGGTGCAGGACCAGCTGATTTACAGGAAATGTTAGTCTTATGCAGATCTTTTATCTGGAAGAAAGTCAGCCATGGCTCTTGGCAGGCTCAGACAGTGTCAGCATTTGGTGGCCAGCACGGTCACTTCCAAAAATGACATGCAATCTTGCAGCCTTTTGAAGAGGTATTTGCTTGGTGTGGGTGTCTGATGACATTGAGAAGGTGTGATAGTTCACAGGTCTGAAATAGTTACCGCGGGTATTCCCGGGAAGTTAACCATCGTAGCTTCAGCCTTGGACACGGTCAAGAATGCTACCAGTATAAGTGACTGCGAGGCAGGATTTTCCAGCTTTGCTGACATGGGAGTTCAATTAGTTAGTGACTTATAAGGAAAATAAATGAAAATGTTGTTTGTTTTCCATCCTTTCTGCCCTCCCAATTTCTGCTAGGTATTCCCTGTCACAAGGAGGATTTGGGGATAAGAAGGCAGACTGCCTTTCTTAGGAGGGCCTGGCACAGGGAGTGTCAGTGATAATAAGCTTGAGTGCATTTGCAAATTCTTGGCAACTTGATTCATCTCATGTTGGTGGTGACATAAGGTTGAGCAATGACTAGAATGTGCTACTTATGTGTATCCCAAGTACTTAAAGAAACGCCAAGAGGCCAACGAAAAAATTGCTTTAAAAATTTATCCAGCATGTTGGGAAAAGAGGTGATTTAATTATACTGCATTTTAAATAATTTGTTATATTTCATCCAAATGTTTTCTCCCCTCCCCTGCCCCCCGCTTCTTCATTTTTGTATGTGTTACATTATTTTTTTCTCCACATCTCTCCAAAGATCTGCTCTTTGTAAGTCTCTGTGGTCATCATTCTTCAGACACTAAAGAATATAGTACTTTCACACTATCCTCTATTCCTCTCCTGAAGTCTGACTTTGCTTCAAATGACTTTTTGTGGTGCTTTGCCTTTTTTTTTTTAACTTAGCTTTCTTCTTATTCTTTGTTTGTGGTTCTGCCTTCCAACGGGACTTGTGTGTTTGTTGTACTTTTTGATTCTCAGCCTCTAAGATTCATTTCTTCATTCTTCTGATGTCATTTAATGCCCTGGAACACGTTTGCTCAGCCAAACCTGTTCAGAGAACATCTTTAACTCTCTTCGGGGTTTCATATCAACATGATTGATCTCTTTAACCTTTGGACCTCTTCTTCACAGATGAGAAACCAAGGCAGTTATCAGTCTGACAATTTCCCTAAGGTCATACAGTGGATTATTAGAAGAGTGACAGTTGTAACTCAGGTCTCCTGACTTCCAGGGAAACTGTTAGCCATGTGAACCCTCACTATGAAATACGTGGCCTCTGGCCCAGCAGCCTGGGCCTCATCTGGGACCTGTTTAGAAGTGCAGATTCTCAGGCTCTGCCCCAGACCTACTGAAGCAGAATCTGCATTTTATCAAGCTCCCAGCTGATTTATGTACACACAAAAGTGTGTGCAACCTTGAACTAGACCTCTCTATATTGAAGGACAGCTCTCTGAAACAAACGGCATGGCATTGGTCTGTTTCCTTTGCATCTGTGAGGCTTCTTTGAGTCCTGGTGGCCCTGGTTGAAGTACATGAAAGACACAAGCCTGGGCCTTGGTTTCAGTATCAATCTGATCTCTACTCTGGAATTTGGTTTTCAGAGATGCTGCACTTGTAGAGAGTTTTAAGTAGCTAATGACAAAGCAAGCAGAACACTCTTTTCTAGGCAATTAGTTTTCTCTGTGCTTATTTATTTGTGGTTCGCTGACTCAATTTAGTATCTGCACACTTGTTGGTGACTATGGAGGCATCATAGCTTTAAGCGTATTTCATTGACATCTGTTTCTTTGGATATATTGTTTGCAATTTCCCAAGCATAGGTTGAAATATACCCAAGTGCTTCATGGGATATTTCAATATCCAAAATGATTTTTATTGTTTTCCCAAACTGTAATAAAAGAAGTGTTTATCTCCTTCATTCCCTTGACTGGATTTTAAATTTAGAGGAAGACCAGCATAAGCATCTGACAGCCGGAGGTGTAAAGTGAAAGCTATTTGATATCAGAATTGAAATGAATCTCTGGCATAGGAAACAGTTATGAATATTTTCTTGGGGAGAGGAAGTGTTGTCAGATTTAACCACTATCATATCAGTTTATGTATAAGGTATGCATCCCAGCTTAGGATTTAATAGGATAAGAACAGAGCAATTGTGAAAAATGCGCGTTAAAGCAATTTCCAGGTAGAAAAGAATGAAGAAAATGAAAATGAACCTTGAGGGATCAAAAAAACTACTTTTGAATATTTTTTGTCTTTTCTTTTCATTTTTCATTTCCAAATAAACAGCCCTCTGATTTGAAAGACTATCTAGAAGGGGTTGTAATTTGAGGCATGCCAGAATCCTACAAATTCATGCATATCTCAGTGGTTTGAGATTAAATTTCTTTCATGTTCCTGACTGTTCGAACCAACTGAGAGCAGATCCCAGAACACACATTTTTCTTTCTTTCTTTTCTTTTATTTTCTTTATATTTTAATTGGGGAACTGCCATGGTCATTGGTTACACATTGCTTTCATGCTACAATGGCATAATTGACTCTTTTTTAAGGAGGGCGCAGCTCACTGTGGCCTATGCGGGGATCCAACCGGCAATCTTGACGTTATCGGCACTGTGCTCTAACCAACTGAGCTAACCGGTCACCCCCAGATGTACATTTTTCAAGAGGATATGACACAATCCAGGGATAATTTACAGACTTGACTTGAACCCAGAACCAGTGTCGCCATTGCTAAAAACCAGGCAAGGCTCAGGAAGCCCATTTCCAGGAGCTCATCTGCTATTCTTCTAACTCCACATGCCTGAAAATTCAGGTAAATGGTAAAATTACAACCTCTGCCACCTAAAATTCACCGAACCTACCACTTCTATCTCTAACATAGTAGACAGCCTGAATGTGGCTAAGGCCTTCAGACAAAGGTGACAGAATGAGGCTCTAATGATCCAAAATGTGCAGAAAAGATATCCCTCAACGCCTGACATAAAATATATCTCCTCCTTAGTCACACACAAATTTAACCTGCTTCACTAACTCATAGCCGATTAGGAAGTAGATGAGCAAAATAAAGAACCCAGTGACACCATACCTGGCAGAATGGGGACAAGAAATAATGGTTGATGTGATCTTCCATTGTCACCCACCCCCTCATGGGCTCATTACCCCATGTCCACAAAGAACGTAATAGTCATTCAGAAACGATTTTAGGCTCTGGCCATCAGCTAGGCTGGCAGCTGTTCTCACACACTTTCTCAGGTTTGTGACCTTCTGGAGGGAGACCCTCTCCCCCCGCCCCCACCATCTTTCCCTCCCACCCCTGAAGATTTATTGCCTGAGTCTGCTAAAATTCTTTAGCACTTATCCATGATGATAACCTTACCATTACAGAAAGTTATGCAACTTCTGGAAGGCAAGATAAAAATGCATCTTATTTCCATTTTGCTATGTTGATGCGTTCCCCTTACCTTCAACTTCGAAATTCCTACACTGTGAGTGAAAGCACATTCTTTGACATTTGTGGTGATGCTACTGTTAGCTCAGTCTTTATTGTTCAGGAGGTACAACCTGATACTATCTGAGAAAAAAAAAGAAATTAAAATTTCCTGTCTTTCATGCTAAATATATATACAATTTCACATTGGAAAAAAAGAGGATTATCTTAGTACCTGAAGTTTAAAATCTAAGTAAAACATTCACAGTGATTCCCAGTAGCATATAAATGATAAGTTTTGTATATATTTTATATTGGGGATAGCCTAGAATGTGTTTATGCTATGCTAATTTTCTTTCTTCTTTGAATTACCTGCTACTGACTCTTGAAAATTGAAAAAAATGATTTGTGCTTAATTGTATCTGCATTGCAAAAACAGTTCAGGTATAATTTTAAGGCATCTTCAAGAAGGCATCTTCTAAAGGCCACTTTAGAAGCCTTCAAATTTATATCTTTCATGTATTATTTTCTCTTTTGAAGACTTCCATATACCTTTGAAATCTCAAAGTCCTGGGTTCCCACAAGAGAAATGCTTTATGCTCACTTAAGTTCCAAAATGGTAGAAATGTTTAAACGCTCAATTCAGGTAAGAGTCATAGAGTATACACACAGAAATTGTCCATGCTATGCCACAGTTGAGTATCAGTGGCTTATTTCATTCATTCATTCTGTTGTTCATTCATTTAACAAATATTGGGTGCCTTGCCTGTATATATTCTTTTTTTCTAAGACTTGGGAATACATCACTGCACAGAGAAAAGTCCCTGCCCTTACAAGGCTTACTTCTAGTATGGGAGTCAGAGGATAAGCAAATGGGTGTAGTGATGAGAAAGCTGTGTAGAAAAATAAAAGCAGGATAAGAGAGAGAGATTGGAGGCTATTTTAGATAGTCTGGTTAGGAAAAGTGAAATTGATTTTAATTATATATTTTATCATTTATAAACATATAATCAATAAAAAGCTATGAATATAATATTTTACATTCTTTTCATGCCATTTTTGTCAAATCTGGTGTGTATTTTGTATTTAAAGCATGTCTCAACCTGGAAGCTCAATTTTCATTGGAAATAATTGATTTACATTTTGATTTTATAAAATTTATAATTGATAAGGAAGATGAATACCTCCATGTTGTCCAAACTTTCTTAAAGATTTCCTGATAATTAGTACCTGTTTTTAAATTTAAATTAATGAAAATTAAATAAAATGGGAAATTTGGTTCCTCAGTCTCAGTAGCCACATTTCACATGTTCAGTAGGCACACGTGGCCAGTGGCTACTGTGTTGGGCAGTAAGAAGGTCAGAGTGGCTGGAGAGCTGGACCAAAGCCAGAGGACAGAGAGCTTAAAGTCATAGAATTTCATTCTGCTTGTAATAGGAAGTCTTTCAAAGTGTGAATGGGTGAGTCACATTCTCTGATTTGTGCTTCAAAGAAGTCCACTCTGGCTTCAGTAGGGGAGAGAGTAAAAGTATGAAGATCTGAGGGACAAAAGTGGCATGGGCTAGGACAGTCATGCTGTAAGAGTGAGAAGTGGTTGATTTCAGGGTGCACCCAGAAGGCAGAGTTGACAGTACTCTCAACTAGATTATTTGCAGGGTAGGTGGCAAAGAGGAGTCCAAGGTGATGCCAAGGTGGTGCTGCTGTTGAGATGGAAATCATCAAGGTAGGAGGGATTTGTTGAGGGGGAGGCACGATTTGGACAAATTATGTTTGATTTGACTGTTAGCCTTTCGAGTGGGTAGCTGAGTTTGGAATTCAGGGGGAATGGTTAGGGCCGGAGACATAAATATGGTGATTACGACATAGATGGTATTTAAAGTCATCTGAATGAGATCATCCAGGCACTGAGGTTACAAAGAAAAAAGAAGTCTCAGAAGTGAGTCTCAGGGCATTCTCAAATGTAGATGTTAGAAAGATGTGGTGAAGCCAGCAGAGGATAGTAAGATGGGATGGACCATGAAATAGAAGGGCAACTAGGAGAGTGTAATATCACAAAGTCAAGTTTAGCAGTCAGCTTTGGCAATGAAAAGGTGGTGCACTGAAGTAGAGCATAACAAAGGGACCTTTTAACAATGGTGTGATCACAGCATAGAGAAGGCCCAAAGAAATAGTCGAGTTACCTCATGGGTAGAAATGGAGTTACCACAGCTAGGCCTCAAGGGACAAGAAGAGAAAGAGAGAACAAGAGTGAGAGCAAGAGCAAGAGAGAAAAAAAAAAAAAGAGGGATGGATAGACAGAGAGGCAGACAGAGACAGAGAGACAGACAGAGATAGAGACAGAGGGGAACTGCTGAGGAGTCACCTAACAAAAATGGTGGCATTAGGTCAAAGAACACCAGCCCACAGGTACCAGTCCACTGCAGGGAATAAGCAAAGTAATTAAAGAAATTGATAATCCAACTTCTATTTTCTTCCATCTTCCAATGTTCTGCTTTCCAGAAACCAAATTCATCCAAAAGGGACCCTGTAAGGTGAGAGTGATAAACATAGAAAAGAATCACCAGGGTCCTGTGGATTTCGGTGAATGAATACACCCCAAACAACTGGCATCGCAAGGGACATACATGCATCAGGGGAAATTAATTCTGAATGCCTATCATGTGCTCCTATTTTCCACTGCCTACAAGAAGAAATCTCTAGTTAGGTGCCTCATAGGCAATTTAAACTCAACCTGCCTAAAAGTCTTCTTATCACCCTCAAACCTCTTCTCCCTCCTGTATTTGCTATCTGCATCAGTGACCCCACTAACAAAGTCATCATGCCAGGAATAGTAGAGTGACTCACAGCTCCGATATGCCTTTCAATTTGTCTTCCTGTATCACTTGCAAACCTATCTTCTGTTTTCTCCATCCCCTAATAATGCCGTCTTGGGTCAAGCTCTCAGCATTTCTCACTGGGAAATAGACTTCTGCATTTAATTTATTCCTCCTCGAATGTTTCAGCCATGCTTTCAGGAGAGTTATGATCTAAAATACAGGTCTGATCTGCCTGCCCCTTTCTATCCCGTCTCCCACGAGGCTTCACAAGATGCACAGCCTCTGTGACAGGACACCTGCCAGCCCCCCATGCCTCCCCCACGCTTCCTGGTTCTTCAGTCTCTTGTCCTAACTTACTCTGGAGCAGTCACAAATCATACATGTTTCCCCCAGCACACCACACTTCGGAGAGACCGTGTGACCTGCTTGGTCTGTCTCTTGTCTACGCTCCTTTCCGCACCCACCTTCTTTCCCTTCCAAGCTCTGTTCAGTGTACTTCCTGAAGGAAATCTGCCCCTAGACAAAAGCAACATTCCTCTTATGTGCTCCCTCTGTTCCTTGGGCAAACTTGGATTTTTTTTTTTGCCCTTATATACGGCAGTGTTATTATTACTGGCTTATATGTTTGTAATAATGTTCTAGGAAGTCCATGGCTTGAGGAGGTGAAGCTATAATCTCTTCATCTCTGCATCATCAGTGTCTAGTAACTTGGTGAAGTTTGAGCTGTGGAATTATTTCAGGACCCTGGGAAAATTAGTTCTAGATTTGGATTAAAGTAAAGATGAACTGGGAACTAAGAGGAAAAAGAACCCCAGTCAATGTGATCTTGGTCTGAAGTGTGCCAAGCTCAACAGAAAGCCCCAGTCAGAGGCTAACACATCCAGGAAACCTGTGTGGAGGATACTATCTCACATCTCTCATCACACTTTGTACAACTCCCATCCTGTTGAGTGACACCATAGTATGTGTTCTTCACTTGAGCGAGAAAAGTCTGGCAGCTGTCTTCCCCACGCAGTTGATACATACTTCAGTTCTTTTAAACACCATTTTCCAAGGGCTGTACTGAACACTTGACTTATATCACCTCATTTAATCCTTCCAATGACCAAGCCACTACCCACAGAGGGAGCAAACCTTTCTTGTTAGAACCATGGACTCTGGCCAGGCTGCCAGACCCTGAGGTAGGTTATTTAACCTTTTTGGGCCTCAGTGTTCGCATCTTTAAAATGGGACTATTAATAGCGCCTAACTTACATGATTGCTTTGAGCATTAGTGTGTCAATATTGATCATATACCTAAGACTTCCTGAAACATACCAAGTGCTATGTAAATGATTGTTAGAGAAATTGTACCATTTCCTCCTTTGTAATTTCTCCATTTTCCTTTCACATCTTCCCTCCATCAAACCAAGTGTCTCTTATTACAGCCTCTCTCATGAGTGACTTTTTTCCTAAAGGTTTTGCAGTTTGTCTGAAAATATGGGGCTGGATACCAGAGGGACTGAGGTCTATTTCAGGGTCTGTCACCGGGGCCTGTGTCATCTTTGGCACATCATTAACCCCTCAGGTCCTTGGATGACTCATCATGGGGCTGATAACAATATTACTATCTTTGGAGACTTCTGAGAAGGTCTAGGGGGATTAAGTATACATACATATACATATAAATTATAAACTGTAAGAGCCTACAGCCATGTTAAATGAAGACTAGTGATAGCAGTAATAGCAAATTAGCTTTCACACCTGGCCCACTTGTCAAGTCATTCTAATAACCTCCATGTCGTAGGAGGCCCATCCCCAGCCCCGCTGTCTGACTCTTCTGGGTTAAGGTGCCCCTAGAGCCATATCTGACATTCCCTCCTTTACCGAGTATGAAGAAGTATAGACAATGAAGGTCTGGACTCCATTTAAGGTCTGGGATTCTTCAATCATCTCCCTTTCATGATTAAACACATTCAAGCATTACATGACACACAAACTAGCAAGACCACATGTTCACTCAGGGCTTTTGTCTGCATACACGTTGATTCCTGGGAGCTTGTTAATTCCTCCATTGCTTCCCTGGGAGCTTCTGTCCTACCCACATTCACCCATGTCTCCTCTTTGGTCAACGAGCATCTTAGGGCTCTAAATGATTCCACGTTTTATATCCTGGGCATTCTCCTTTCCCTTTTGCTAATACTATATCTTCTACCAAGAAATTATGAAAACAATTGGGTTATTTTTCATCTTCCCCCATTAGTGCCTAAAACTTATTTTTAAAAATTACTTCTTATGATTTTGACAGTTGGTCAATAGTTTCATAGTCTGAGTAATCTGAAATTTGAAAACTGTTATCTTGATATTCTTGAAAATTTTCTTTTGAAAACGAGATTTTTTTCATTTTTTTATTTGTCAAGTTAGCTTTTCCTTTGACTTTAAAGATCAATCTGAGTCTTTTTTACAATTTATGGTGAATCTTTTCATTTAAATGATATCTCAGTAGAAAGACAAAGGTCAGAGACCAGAAAGAGAACAACAGGGAAATATTAGTTGAGATGGTGTTCAGACAGATGTTTTATGGAGTTAACAGGCCTTCATTCTGAATACATTCAACAGTGAGTTGTTGTTGTTGTTTTTTTTAAGCCTGTCACCCATTTTGATGATTATGATATACTTGCAAATAAACCACAGTTGAATTCATAGACCGAAATTATTTATTGTAAAGAAATGCACATGGCAATATGCTTTCTATGCCTTTCCAATTAGAGTTTAGGTCAATTTATCTTTGTGAAGATATTGCCTACTTGAATTTTTTAAAAAATATATTATGACATGTTATTGGAGCCAACTAGCTGAACACAAGGTTCCCGAGACTCAACATTCATTATTTATCCATTTATACTAATAAACCTTTATATCCCACATGTCCCCTGCTCAGATTTGAACGGGGTCTCAGAAGCACAACCTGTTTTAAATTTATGACACAACAGCAATTGCTTATGACAAAGAAGAATGCCATAAAAGTGCATCCATTTTCCCCCCACAGGAAGACAAATGATGAGTTGTTTTTTCTTTTTTTCCTAAAGAGATGGCATTCGTCTTCCTTCTTAGAAGAAAAATTAACCTTAAGAAAAAGAAACTCAAAGATCATAAACCATAACAAAGAAAGAAAAATTGTTTTGGGGATGCAAGATGGGATTGAGTCGTCATAGAGAAGTTGCTGGTCTTTTCCTACCGAAAGGCAGAACCAATTGATTTATGACTCCCGGCCCTCAGCCTGCCCCCTCCTCCTTCCCCGTCTTCTTTTTCCCGTCTCTCTTGGGCTTGGGAAGGGAATGTAGATACTAGGTGGCATGTCTCTTTTGATTTGCCACACTGTGTCTTAATTATCAGTGCTGGAAGATCAGGCGGTGTTATTTTCTAACTTCAAAGGCTTCAACAGCTCCGGCAGCAGGAGGGGGGTCAGATGTGCCAGGATGCCGAGTGACAACAATATGGTGTCTTCAGATTTTTGGCGTGTCAGCTCATTTTTTATTTGTGGCACATCAAAGTGAAAATGAGGACACAAGGAGGGTTTTTACTCTTTGCGATTCTCTTCTTAAGTGGCAGCGATGTCTTCCGAGTCAGTGCCCAGGCCAGAGTACTTAAAAGAACAATTCTTTTGATTTTAATATGTCTCCTACTTACTGGACTTGGAAAAAAAAAAGCTACTGACAATAAACTGGAACAGAAAGATGACATGTTTATGGAGAAACATGATTAAGGATTCCAAGGGGATGTTTGGAGTAATATAAGAATCGCTAGGGATTAGTGAGTGATAACAAAGTAGCCGTAATGATGATGATGATGATGATGATAATAATAATAATAATAATAATAATAATAATAATAATAATAAAATAAACAGTAGGAGCAGTGACAGCAGCAGCAGCAGCTAATATTTACTGAGTGTTTACAAGTTGCCAGGCACTGTGTTAATCATTTTTATACATGATGGAACTGAGGCTCAGAGAGGTTAAAAAACTTGCCTAATATTATACAGTGTGACCTGGAGTTAGGATTCTAAACCAGGACACTGGATTCAGAGCCCACACTCGTCACTACTAATAGTTTAGTTATCTTACATAGAAGTTAGGTTCTGAGTTCAGTACATGGGGAAAACATCATACATAGTCAAAACCATTCTCACATGCGGTTAAATTGGTCACGAAATACAGCATCTTTGTAATTTCTGAGTGCGTATCTACAGCTTCCAAGTAATACTTGTAGGGATATTTAAAAAAAATAGAAGAACAAAAGAGCAAGGTGCAATTTTAGTTTAATTTTAAGTTACAAGAATGCAAACATAGGTAGCTGCATTTGCCTGGATAATATTGATGTATAATATGACCAGTATAATATGAAGATAATGATACTGGATGTGGGTTTCTTTTTTTGAGAGGAGGCTACATAATACATAGGTTATAATTATTACATTCAAGTGGATCTATGCCATCTTTTCCCAAGGAAATGCCCTCTCTATACTGGTCCAGTGAATGGTGTAAACTGGGGGAGGAAAGGCTAGATGCAGCTGAGAAGCAACGGCTTCCAGAGATAGAAATACCTTAGTCTGCATGACTCCGCCTCCGAAGTGGACAACTCGCACAGCAACTCTTTGTGTTTAGAAATATGTCAAATTTATTTAGAGTAAACGGACATTTAAGTAGCTTGTCTAAAGTCACACAGGCACTAAATTGCAGGGATTTGCTAGGAAATCCTTGGGAAATCTTAGTCCTGCTGTCCTTTTGTCAGGTGACAATCACCCCTTCATCTGTGAAAAAGATGAGCTTGATAAACTGCTACCAGGAGAGCACATGCCACCAGGATTGGCCTCTGGTTCTCTAGGGATGCCCTGTATGTGTCAGGAAGGGAAGGGGATGCAGACAGGGCATGTTTAGCAAAATGTTTCTATCTTGCGCTATGTTGTGATCAATTATGCATGCTGGCTGCATTGAATATTTCTGTTTGAGAAAAGCAGACACCCACCTCTCAGCATCCATATTGAGAAAAAACATAGTTATTCTTGAACGTCATCACTGCCAATAGTCCCTGAAACAAAAGAGGGAGTTCGTTTCCACTGACCCCCACATAAGCGGTGAACAGGCTGGTCCACAGAACTTGACAGGTTTCTCTCTCTGCCCCTCCTAACTGAGGGCAAGGCAAAGCTTCCCTGTTGAGACTTTTGAAGCAAAAGAAAGAAATCTCACAAGTAGAGGGGCTGAGAAAACTAAACAGATAATATCTGAGTATTTCTTAGCACACTCTTAGGAAATTGAAAAGGCTGTAGAAAAATCCTTGGGACTAATGGTTGCCCCATGGAGTTTTGAATTCTTCACTTGCAACCTGATAAGAACCATTTAATTATTTCCAATAAAAAAAGAGAATGTTCCCCCACAAAGTGTGTGTCTTTTCACTCCTGGTCCATTAGCCTTTCGCTGTGTTGCTCTGTCTCCCACAGACCCTTGGGGCTGCTCCGTGGTAGGGAGGGGGTTGGGGGGGTAGGGGGAATTGCAACTGACTTCCCATGATCCCTCACATGCCACTGTGGAGGCATTTATTTTGAAAGGAGTCGTATTAACCAAGATAGGTTTGTGTATAGATAACTCTCAGAACCATTGCATTAGAATCCTTTAGGTGACATGTTTCTTTGAGGGCATAGATGGGTGTTTGTGTTTGTAACACACACACACACACACACTTAATTTTTTGAAATCAATTGATATTTGGTCCTTTTTATTAACCTAATTTGCCCAGGGTTAAATCAGTAATATCACCCTCAATTCACGGCACATTATTATCATTGGTCCAAGCAAGACCGCTTTCCTGTTTTATTTATTTATTCTTTATCTCCATTCCCTGTCTTATTTTCCTTGCCAGAGCCGTTCATTCTAACATGTCATCGTCAAGTATGTATTGCCTTTTGCTTGCATGTACTTTTAGTTTTTACAAATGGCATTGGATGAGAGATATTATTCTGTTTTTCCCTTATTTCCCACTTTACACTATGTTTGCTGGATTCATCCATGTTACTGCTAACTGCTTCCTAGTCTGCCATGATGGTCGTGAAACACATGTTACCTCTCCATTGCCTTCAGTTTCCACCACCATTAACAGGGCGGTAATAACCATATTCCTACCTATTCATTTGTGGACCTGCTTGACAATTTCCTTGGAATATCCACTTGGGAGCAGAATTTCTGAGTTAAAAGCTAAGTCTATACTTAATTTAACTAAGTACTATCAGATTGTCACCCAAAATAGATGCAGAAATCTGTGTTCCCACTGGAATATAATTAATCTTAGTTTCAATTCTCAATCTTCTGAGTATTTATGATATTGAGGATTTCCTGCATGTGCTTTTGTGCTCTTTATGGACCCCCTCTCCTGTAATTTGATGTAGATTAGTCCTTTTTTCTGTGGTCACTCCTGATGTTTGCTTTTGGTTTGTTTACATTGGTGAAAGTTCTTAGTTAATTAAAAAAATCGTGTCTGTATCATCTCAATCTGCCATCTTCTTCTAAGGCTGTGCATGAGGTGCTCTCTTGCCTCCACTAAACAGCAAGAAAAGCTAAATGCACATTCTCCCTGATTCCCCTGCAGCCACACAAGGTGACCTGATTCTAGACAATGAAACACAAACAAAAGCTTTTGTTGTCCTGGTAAAGAGGATGAAGGTCATTGGTGGATCGTGCTTGCCCTTCTTGCTCCTTGGAGACTTGTGCTGGATTGTTTAATGTTAACTCAATATCACTTACTCCCTCTCATGCCCTTCCTGTACCGTAGGGGCTGGCGGCCTGGGGAGTGCCTTTCTCAGAATTCCTGCCACCAGAGTTTCAGTTTAGGGTCAGTGCTCACATGCGATTTGGAAAGTAGACGAGAAACAGAAGCCATTTTATTGGTCCTTTGACAACAGTGAGCAGATACGTGACCTTCAGCAGAGAAGAGATTTTTGTAGAGGTTTCTGGTCATTTTCTTCAGAATCACCTGCACTGATGCTGAGCAGTGCAATTGTGGTCAGTGTTTTTCTGTGGTTCCTAGAGCTTCCTAACCCCAAAAGCCAGTTGCAAACTCGGAAGCAGCAATGACCTCTACAGACCTCTGCTCTCCCAGACCACCGTCCCAGCAAATCCATCAGCACTAAACTCCCTGTGCTAACACCTCTTTTCTGTTTAAAACGCCTATGAAAGTTTATGTTTTCCTGAACAGCCCTTCCTGATACAAACAGAAGTGTGATGCCAGGCCCTGCAACTGCCATCTCGTAAACAACACTGAAGGAATGTTCCAACGCGCTGAGGGTGCTGAGACAGAAAGAGAGCAGGTCCCTGATGAGATTACTGAGCCACTGTTCTAGACTGGATTATGTTTTCACTGCTGTTTATGTGAAGGAAACTAAAATAAGTCTGTATCAGCCAGAATAGCCAAGTATTCTCATATGTTTAGTTACAGCATTCCTGTTTCTACTCAGTTTCTCATCTGTAAAATGGAGCTACAGTGAGGTTGAGTATGTACAACAAATACAGGGTGCTTGGCATAGAGCAACCTTTTAAATGTTAGTGACTCATACTGAATCATTTTACTAGTCCTCCAGTTTAAAATGAGATATACTTCTTCCTCTAAATGAAATGCCCAAGGAGGAGAATTCATGTAAGTAGAATATGCTTTTCTAAATTCTAGCTTGGATATTCATTTCAATTAGCGAATGCCAAGTGGTAGTAGTTTTGAACGACTACTTTTTCTATTGCATTGATGAATAGAATTAGCATGAATGTTCTGTAGAGACCCAGGTGGGAAGTGTGCACCACAGCTTAAAAACGTAAGGAAGAGACTGGGCTTGAGACAGACCTCAGCAATATAAAGAAAACATACTTTAATGCTATGGGTGTAACTTTCTTTCCTAATGGAATGTTCTATAAATATTTCTTATTTTATAATGACTTTTAAAAAATAGGGTGACCGTTTATAAATGCTCTGCAGGAGACAAAAAAAAGGAAAGAAAATGTTGATTATATCTCGTCAACAGAGGATAACTAGGAGGTCATTATATTTCTTACTCCTTATGACTATAATCAGCATTTTGATTGTGAAACTCTATTATCTTCACCCAGTGATTTTTACATACTTAGTACCTTTAATATGGAAAGGTATTTGGCTTGTCCAGCTTTTCTAGTTATGTTCATAAATCAAGATAATCTGGATCAGCAGAACAAACGAGAGATAAATGTTATGATAGAACATAAGTGAGACGTGAAAGAATATTTTCAAAGGTACAATACTAATGAAATTCATGAAACCATTGTTTTTTTCCAAAGTGATTTATATGCTTATGCAGAATCTTTCCAAATTTGTTTCACTCTCGGGATACTTAAGGATTACAAAGATTATTAATATTTTGTCTCTGACCTCCTAAAGTTACCTATATTTTCAAATCAAGCTTTACCTTGTTTGAGGGCTATAAAAATAAAATTCTTTTATTAAGTGCCAGTGTGGAGACGTCATAATTATTTTTACATTGCTGCTGTAATTAATCTATGATTTCTTCAAAAACTTGAGGCTTTTAAAACATAATTGAAAAATCTAATAGCAGTGTAAAATGCATTTAAGTGATTCTCCTTTTATATTTTTACCACCTTGAACAATATTCTGGTCTCGGTGGACTGACACCAAATTGACAAACCACAGCAAAATTGCTCATCCACTGAACCTGTGAGATAAAATGGCTGAGTGACAGGTGGGACTAATCAGTTCATAGGTAAAAATCAAGATTGGATTTGATGAGGGGATTTCTTGGTCCGTGGTGGATTCAATCCTCTTTTCAATATACTGAAAAGCCATTTTTTGTCAAGTTTGATTTTCATTATTCCACAACCCTAGGTCTGTCAATGTTTTCTGCAAGGGGATGCCTCCTCCTCAGCGGTTTTCCCTAATTCTACACCTAACTAAATTGTCCGAGGGGAAGTTTCAGAGTTAAAAGGGTGAGAGAAAATTAAATGCCTAGGTTCCTGTGAAATTTTATTTTGAAGATCTGCTGTTAGTTATGTCCATGGTTCTTTTTTGGGGGGGAGGGAAAGCCACACAGTGAGCTGCCACCCAGACAGTTACAGTCTATTGATTACAGATTTACCTCCTCTTCAGTCCAGTTCTTGTCTGATCACCAAAAGAGGTGATTATTTTAATATTCAAATTAACTTTATTATATTGTCAGAAACCCTGCACGGATAATGTTTCCTTTATTCTCTAAATCAGAAGTTCTCAACCAAAGGGTGTTTCTAGGTCACTGGAGGAGTATTTCCTGAATAATAACATCAATTCTTTCTCTGTCTCTTTAAGGGGTTCTGACGGGTTAAATGTGTTTTGTAAAAAAAAGAATCTTGACGCCCCACTCATTCTCCTCTTCATGTCTCTTTAGTGTGAACCTTGAAGGCATTCAATGGGTTGCTGTGTATTTTGGGGCTGAAATTAATATGTTACAGTCCTAACTCCCGATACCTCAGAATGTGGCTATATTTGGAGATGCAGCCTTTAAAAGAGGTAATTAATGTAAAATGGGCCCCTAAGAAAAGATTAAGACATCAACACAGAGGGAAGACGGTGTGAAGACACAGGAAGAAGACAGCTACCTACAAGCCAAGGAGAGAGGCCTCAGGAGAAACCAACCCTACTGAAACTTTGATCTTGGACTTCCAGCCTTCAGGGCTGTGAAGAAAATAAACTTCTGTGGTTTAAGCCACCCAGCCTGTGGCACTGTGTTAATGGCAGCCCCAGGAAACGGACACACTCTGGGCAGCTGCACTGGTAATATAGGTCCAGGGAGCTTCATGGGTGATAGAAGCACTACAGTGGTGGGCAAGTCCGGGAAGACATGCATCACGTTGCCTCTACAGACGTGACGGAGTGGGGGCTGTGCACCTCCGTGCATGCAGGGCGGTGTGAGTAATGGAAGAGAGGAGCATCCTGACATTGCCGACACAAAGTCCAGAAGTTTAGGCTGCCAAGAATTAATTCACCTTTGTTCATGAGGTTAATCAATTCATTATTATTATTTTTAAAATTAAAGTTAATTGGGGTGACAATTGTTAGTAAAGCTACATAGGTTTCAGGTTAATTTATTTTTAAAAAGCAAACTATGCTGAGTGAAATAAGTCTGATAGAAAAGACAAGAACAACATGATTTCACTCACGTGTGGGATATAAAACAGGAAGCGACAAATGAATGAACAAAACAAACAGACAAACAAAAAACTCATTGACACAGACAACAATATGGTGGTTACCAGAGAGAAAGGGGACTGAGGGGGGGGGGGAGTAGAAAAGAGTGAAGGGGGTCAAATCAGGCGACAGAAGGAGACTAAACTTTGAGTGATAAGCACAATGCAAATATACAGATGATATATTATAATATGGTACACTTGGAATTTATATACTCTTATTAACCAATGTCACCTTTATATAAAAAAAAGCAAACTATTAATTGGTTTTTGAGAGTCAGCTAATACTAGAATTCTTATGATATAAACGGCCATCCCCTGCCCAGCCCCAGTCTGTCTCTGTGCCCCATAGCACCCACCTTCAACTCTTCTGTGTTCTCTACTATTAACTTCATATTTTAAATAACAGGTTTATATTCTTATTTTATTCGTTCAACAAATGCTTAATGAGGTGCAGTTCTAGTTGTTGGTACCCAGCAGTGAACAAGATAGTAAAATATCACAGCTCCAATAGAGCTGACATTTTGTTGGGTGAACAAAGTAAACACTAAATTGTGTAAGACGTGATGTGATAGTGTTTTGGTGGAAAACAAATCAGGCAAGAGGGATGGGAGCATTGATCATTTTCAACCGAGTGGGAAGAATGGTCAAAATAAGAATGTGATGTTGAAATAAAAAAAGGAAAAACAAAACTGGAGGTAGGCAAGGGAGTGACTCAGAAAGATATCGGAGGGTTAAGATTGCAGGTAGAGAAAACTACAAAATGCAAAGCTCCTTAGGTGAGAGTGCATTCCAGAAACAAGAACAGCGAGGGAGCAGAGTGAGCAGGGTGAGTGGCCTGGAGAGGACAGGGGAGTGTGTGGGGACAGATGGTATAGGGCTCTGCACACATCAAGGCCTCCAACTCTCACCCTGAGCGATGGGAGCCTTTGGAGGGTGATGAGTGAGGGAGTAACAGATCCAGGATCAGACATAGATGTCCAAGGAGACAGCCTCTGTGCTGCTGGGATGAGAGCAGCTGGGAGAGGGTAGGGCTGAAAGGAAGCAGTGAGATGCCACCACAGCAACGTGGCCTAGAGGGTGAGAAGTGGTGGGACTCGGGCATATTTTGAAGGCAGAGTTGGCAGGATTAGTTGACAGATTAGATGTGGGGTGCATTAGAAAGAGGGGTGTCAAGGTTAACGCCAAGCTTTGGGGCCCGAGGAACTGGAAGAATGGGATTTCCACTAACCACAGGGGCTAAGAGTTTAGAAAAATCGAATTTAAGAGGGAAGAAAAGAGTTAAGTTTGCACATGTTAGTTGTCTAGGACAGCCTTCATTTATCTTGTTGTCATAACATAATTATCAGCAGCTTCCTTTACTCCAAAGACACCCTGTTTGGCTGACACATGGTCACCTTGCTGTTGGGATTCCGTGTGGGGCTGTCAGGGAGGCAGGAGAGTGTGGTGCTCACACACGGGCTGTGCTGGGTACAGGCCTTCACATCCTTCAACGTCCCTGTCACGTGCCCATCAAAGTAGACTTAAACTATTTCAATGCATCACTTCCATTTTCCACTAGAGATTTCATTCCTAGGGTACTCCATGTATTTACATACTTAACAATGAGCATTGTTAGGTGCCAGGCACTGTTCTAGGTAGGTTATAAATGTTAACTCACTTTATTATTGTAACAATTTTACACAGGAGAAAACTGGATGTAGAAACTTACATTGAAAACAATTTCACATTCCCATGAATTTCAAAGGTATTTTCCCATTGTTTTTCGGATCCCAGTTTCCAGTGTTGCTGTTGAGAAGTCGTTTTTATTCTTAGTATTTGGTATGTCCCTAGTTTTATAAAATTTCATGAGATGTGCCTTGGAGCAAGGCATTTTAGTCGTAGTGTTGCATCCCTATAATTTGAAGACTCGTGTCTTTCAATTCTGGGAAATTTTATATTAGTTCTTTGATAATTTCTTCCTCAGAATTTTTTTTTTCTTTCTCTGAAACACCTGTTATTGGGTTTCTTGGATTGATATGATTTTATCATTCTTATTTTCTATCTTTGGCTCTAATTTTTGGAAAATTTCTTAACTTCTAACTCTTCTATAAAATATTTTTTTCTGGCTATTTTTAACTTCCAAGAGCTCTTCTCTGTTTTGCTTCTTTGCTTAGCAATTTGTTTCATTGGCACAATGCTTTCTTTTATCTCTCCGGGAATGTTCATTTACTTTTGCAGCTTTCTTTGGCTTCCTGTACTATTTTGGCTTCTATCAGTAGTGCCCTGTGCTTTGTGCATTTGATTTAGTCTCTCCATGTCAGGTCAGAGCCTTTTCACAAATGTCTGATGACCACTGGTTTTCTGTTCATATCAAAGTATGAGACTAAAAGGATGAAGAGCCCTTCATGCCTGGGTGACACTTGTCCACCTCTGGAGGCTCAGCAGCAGCAGGCTAGCTTAGGATGTGGGCATCGCCTTATCCCACACTTGCCAGTTCCTAGTTGCGCTTCCATTTCTCCAGAGAAAAATTCTGCCTGCGGAACATTGTCCTGGAGAATGGGGCTGGCTTCTCACCAACCAGCACAGTTTGGTCTTTTGTCTCTTGTTTTGATCTGTATCCCACCTTCCACTCCGCTCCACCCTCATCTTGCTAGGTGCACCTCAGTTTCGAGCCTCTCAGGTTCTTTTTCTACCACGATTAAATTGCTGGGCTCTGGTGAGGACCTGGCTTTGGGGAACAGGAGAGAGATTCCAGAGTTCCAATTCACATGCAGAGCTTCAGTCTCCCTGCTGTGAGCCCCTGGCTGCAAATGGACCTGCCTTCCTTTGGTGGTCTGTTTTCTAAGCAATAGCTAATGTCTGCTATATCTGCTTTTGTTCTTCCAAACTTTTACTACAGTCACTTATCCACTGTTGTCATCTTTCCTGTTCTCTTTGTCTTTTTGGATTTGATTGCTTTTTTTAAAGAGAAAGTTTGTTTATGTCAGTTTCTTTTTTTTGAGTCTGTAGAGGGCCAGGAAATAGATGGATGTTTGCCATGCAGCTACTTGACCTCTGATCTAAAAACCTATGTATAAAAATAAAGAGAGAGAGAGAGAGAGAGAGAGAGAGAGAGAGAGAGAGAGAGAGAGAGATGTAAATAATAAGGGGCAAGGAAATCCTCTTGGTCTACATCTTTGAGTCAGATTAACTGCATTTTGAGTTAGAATCAAAATTATCCCTCTGCATCTTTCAAGTTTGAACCTTCCCCTTGAGAAAAAAAAAAAAACTACATCAGCCAGGTCAATAACTTCAGAGTCAGTTTTGAAATGCACTGAATGAAAAAAGGAAGTACTAGTTCAATTCTTTTTTTCTTTTCTTTTTTTTTTTTGTCTTGAAAACCTTCCATAATTCATGAGCTGTCATCAGTCGTTTTAGGAGAAGCTAGGCCCTCTGTTAGGCTTATCTTTGCCTTCTTAACAGTGTTCTGCTATGATTCTGACTTTCTGTGTGACAGTGGAATAGGCTGAGAGCAGTTTACTAGAAATAGATCCTGGTCTCCCACTGTGGGTAGAGTCACGTCTCATGATTCACCTTTGCACTTAGATGATGGAACAGTCTGCCTCCCCAGAGAGCTGGATGGGCTTCCAGAGGGTCAGCTCAGAGGTTTAGGGGCCATTCGGGTCACCATGGTTAAACACAGGGCTGGAAGCAGTCTGCTTGGGTCTCAGCCCTGGCAACTCTATTTACTATCTGTCCACTCTTGGGCGGAAAACTTAACCCCTGGGCATTGATCACCTCTTCCACAAAATGAACATAGTGATAGTGCCTACCTTACAGGGTTTCGTGATGATAAAATGAACTCAAACATGTAAAACATTTAGAAGAGTGCTGGCTTATAATAAGGATACAGCACATGTAGCTACTGTTATTATTCTATGTCATTTTATTCTTTTTTCTTTTTATAATTTCATTGGTCATTACTTCTATGGATGGCTTCTTTGACAATCAGCTCAAATCCTTCCCCTGGACACAACTCTGCTGAGTTTTGTATATATCCTGTTAGCTCCTAAAATAATTATATATAGTATATAAAACTATAGTATACCAAACACATATAGTACATATATAAATATATACTCTATATAAATATGTACTATATATAGTACATACATAAATATGTACTAAGTATAGTACATATATAACTGTATAAACATACAGTGTACATGTTTTCATATATGTATATATATGGATATAAATATATCCAAAACAAAAGCTGAAATTTAGCCAGTTGTCTTATTCCCAACCTATCAGGAAAAAGTTGATTTCCTAAGATATTTATGTATTTTTCCCTTATAATATCCCTAAATATTTCTCAAAAGAATTCAAGCTGATATGCACAAAAATCACTTTTGCATGGTTTATCGTGTGTATTTGCATATAAAATGGTTTTCATGTGCATGCATATAATTTTTGTTGCACTAATGGTATCATATTATATGTGTTGCTCTGGAAGTTGTGTTTTTACTCAACGATTTGTTTTTGAGATTTTTCCATGTTGATTCATGGAAACTGAATTCATTGCTTTGAACTTCTGGATACCATTCCAGTGAATAAAAACACCACATTTTATGTATTGGCAAGTATTCCAGGTCCTGCAATTGTCTCTCAACTTGAGGAGCCTACAGAAGGATGTCGGAGTCACACACTGAGAGAGGCTACTCCCTGAAACTGAGGTTTCCAGCCCTTTCAGCAGCTCAGTTCAGGTCCCCATTCTCTGCTGGATTAGGTGTTTCCTCCCTTGCCTGTCGGTGTCCTCACACTGCTATTTCCTGCTCATTAATTAATGGGATTAGCAGGCAGTCAAAGTAGAGGTCCTCTGCATCCATGTCTTGCAAATGCCGAGGGCCTTCCACGTGTCTGGCCCATTACTAATGCTGTGGCAGGACGGTGAGGTCCTAGGTGGAAGCGGGGTGCATCGCTATAGATGGTCCCTCCCGTTGCTCACTCTCTCCAGCCCCATGGTTAGACTCGTGTGAAATCAGACACCAAGAAATTGTTCAGGGCATGTTTTGAGCAAGTTAATGCAATCATAAAATACAAATAACAGCCATCTGAATTGCTAGAATGGTTGTGAGCAAGAGCTAATTAAATAGATTATAAAGCACTTTTTTTTATTTGCAAAACACCCTATCAGAGAGATGGAGGCTTTGAGGAGGTTGGCATCAGGTCAGCACAAAACCTCCTTCTCAGGAATACAGACTTCATCTTGCAATTCATGATGCTATAAAATTTCTAATTTGAGGATTTGTGAAAAGATGCACAATCTGTTGCTTCATACAGTCCAGGGCTGGGTACCATCGGGCCCATCTGCCATTTGCTCATTGGGAAAGGACTTGAGAATGCCTTCTCTTTAGCATTTTAATTTCAGGTGTAGGTGTTTAGAAGAGACAGTTACTAAAATTAATCATATTGAGACTTAAACTTATAAAGTTAAGCTGTATGCTTAGGCAGTGTAGAACAATAATTCCATCCAGGGATCTCTGCAGAAAGTTCTGATGGGCAGGTGATTAAGACAAAGCTCCAGCGGCGGCTTTGCTACAGGGCCGAAGGGTGAAACGGGGCTGATTGTGCCCCCGGCTCTAGGAGCTGTTGGTGGAGAAAAATTCTCCTTTGGGTTTCTCTGATCAAACTCTGACTTTGGCTCTGTGCATTCTCATGCACCATGAAAAAGTGCTTTTGTGCACAGCAGTGTGAATTCTCCCAGGAGACATCTAGTAACTATGTAAGGAAAACATAAAAAAAAGGTGAACTCTCTCTCGGGCAATGTGTTATTTTTTTGTTTTTTTTCCTAGTAGCTTGGGAGTATGTTAAGTAGCTAAATTTTTGTTTTTTGTTGTTACTGTATGAAAAATGAGAGAGAAATGAGAGAGAAACCTATTGGGCAATTTTACTTGAAGCTTATCATCATGTTTTTATTTTTATGTACTAACCACCCTGATATTAAGAAGGGAAGACACATTTTAAAGTGGATTTTTTCATTATGTCAGAATTTGGGGAAGAGAATTTTAACAGTGGTGGTGAGCACACAGAGGTCAAGAGGCAGTTTTATTGTGTTTTTAAATTCACAAACATTTTTTGTTTGCCTCCTTTATGTCAGACTGTATCCAATGCAGGATTAGGCAAAACAAACATGATCTTTGCCTTTCTGGAACATTCAGTCTCGTGGGAGGCTCAAAATAAATAATCACGCTAATGCATATGTAATTCTAAATCCTGGAAGTGCTATTGGTTGCTATGGAAGATATGACTGGGAGGAATGATCTAGCCTGGAGAATTAGTGGGTGCAGCCCCTCAGACATGTCTTCTGTCTTGAGACGTGAAGCGTGAATAGGATTTCAGTGGCCCAGAAGAGGTGGACCAGCCTGGAGGTGTGAAGAGCTTTAACTTGAACGGGACAACACATTTAAAGGCCTTGGGGAGTAAGCCTCCTTTGTTGGGGGACTGAAAGCCCCTGTCATCCCAGGGCAGAGAGAAAGGGCCATTGGGAAGAAGGGAGGCCAGGAATGAAAGGGGGGAAAGAAGGGGTAGGGTTGGGAGGGTGCCCTGAAGCTTGGCTAACTGCAAACCAGTGAAGCATTTAAACCAGATCATTCTGGCTGTCGAGCAAACCAGGAGATGAGAGCGGCTGTGGGGGCCAGTCGGCAGGCTGCTGCTTTTGTCTGGGTGAGAAGTATTTATCAGGACATGTTACACACCCATACATATGAGGAGAAAGAAAGGGTGAAAGGAAAAGAGACAGAGAGAGAAAAAGGGCGTGTGTGTGTGTGTGTGTGTGTGTGTGTGTGTGTGTGTGTGTGTGTGTGTGTAGGTACATACCCTGGCTTCCTTTTCTTTATGACATTGCAAACTAGGCATTTCCCCAACTGTCTCAGTGTAGACTCTTTGCTCTTCCTTAGTGACATTGCTGTTCGGCTTTATGCAGTGACTCCGTAGTGAACTCCAAATGGACTTAGTCTGGAAGGAAAGCCTGGACCCTGACCTGCATGTTCAATGTCTGTGAGCACCTTTTCTTTCAATGTGTAACTAATATTTTAAATTCAAGTAGGTCCATGTGGAGATTCTGTGAAAGAAAATACTGACTTTGGAGAAGGCCTCTTGGGCAATTACTGAACTATTTTGGGCCTCGTCTTTTATATCTATAAGGCCAGAGGAAACTTGGCCTAGAATCAGGGGTCAAACAGTGTCTGGTTTGTAAATAAAGTTTTATTAAAACACAGCCATACCCATTTGTTTACAGAGTCATATAGTTGTCACAGAAACCAATAGATTGTAAATCCTAAAATATTTACTCTCTGGCTCCTTACTGAAAAAGTTTTCCAACTGTTAGATCCTTCGTTTCCAAACTTCCTCCCCCCCTCCTTTCCCCCCCCCTTTCCTTCTCTCTTTCCTTCTTCTATTTTTTTCCTTCTTTCTTAACATCTGAATCTGTTCTTCAAACAATTTATTACATAAAAGCCCAGTACAGAACACAAATAAAAGCGTTCTTCCTCTATTTCAAAGGTTTGCTGTGGGGGTGGTTTGCAGTTACTTCCATCAGAACATCATTGGACTAAATCATTTTAAAAATAATGATGTATGTCAAAGTCCTGAATCTTGAGAGCTACTTGAAGTCTTTAGTAAAATAGTCAAGTGACAAACTGTATCTTGGTGACCCCATTACCAAGTCCCTCCCTTCCCCCAGCCCCCAAATCCCTTTCTCTATTTGTTCTCATCTTTCATTGCCTACTGGTTCCCCACCACCCCCGGTAGGTCAGTCTGAGTCTCTGGAGCCCCTGCTGCTGCCTGGCTACCCAGGAACCCTGACAGTGTCACACTCTTGGCCCTGCCCTTTGCAACACTGTCCCCAGTTTCAAACACTTTCTGGATCTTCTCCATGAGGAAGAAACATCGACTTCATATTCTTCCCTTAGAATCTGTTTTCTACTGAGTGACAGCTGGCTAATCAGATACATTCAGGCTGTTAATTTTATAAAGACTGTTAATTTTCGCTAATGGCTTAATGAATTTATTCCTCCCAGGTAACACATTTGTATTTTAATCAGGGCTTTCTGGAGGTGGTGCATTTGTTAGCCCAAAGGAAGGACTTTCCTGGAGGGAATGCGATAGTGTAAAAGGTATTTAGAGTAAGAGAAGCCTTTGGATGCTGCTGAAATCAGGCTACCAAAGTGGCTATGAATTTCTCCTGTGATTTTTGTTGCCTCTGTCCACTATTTCATGGCCATTTTGCTCATGCAGCCTCATGTGTTGTGTCATGTCTCTCCCACTTACGAGCTGTGTCACTGTGGGCATGTGACATGGAGTTTGGGGGCTCACACTCTTTATCTGTCTGCTGCAGTGTTATTGGGGGGGTCAATGCATAAAAAGTCTTCCCCATATTAGGGTCTCAGTAAATGTTCCTTATTTCCCCATTGGAGTGTAGCCCAGATCTCATATGTTTAGGAGGAAGAAATTTTCATCTTAATCTTGTGCAGAATTGATTCATTGATTTAGAGAGAAGACTTTTTTTTTTGTATTCTTAATCTCATTCTCAATAAATTAGCTTAAGGAGACTATAATTGGAATCAGAGAAGTCAATAATTTTAAGGGGCATTAGAAAACATTGAATCTGCTCCTTTTATTTCCCAGACACACTGAGAGGTTAAATGGTTTATTTAGGGTCACCAGAGGTCTAGTTAGTGGCTGGTCTAGAGCGAGAAACCAGGCCTCTAACCTCCCAGCCTCCCCAACTCAAAAAAACAAGCCATACATTTTCTCCCCTGAAACTTCTGCCTGATACTGAAGAAAATGCTGGATCAAAAACTTGCATATGGAACAAAGCACGTAGAGATTTGCTCAGAATCCCTCCAAGACGGGTAAGACTGCATATTTTATCCTATTTGGACCAGGGAAATGGTCAAGCTCTCAAATCCACTGAATGAAGCAACAGAATAGGTCCTTTTACCTTGACCATCATTTAGCGTCTGCTTTTTAAGCCGGCTTGTGTAGCCAGCAATGAAACATGCCTTCATCACATTTATTATGGGATGAAAACTGAGCTTGTGTGTTGAGGGCATGACTCGCGGGAGTCACCCTGCCCACTTGAACTTAAAATAGGCCTCTTACCACTTATGCCGTATTCATTTCTCCACACAAAGTGCTCTCACCTCCTCACTGGAGAGCCTAACAAGAAAGTAGCCAGCTGCAGCTGCCTCATTCATTCTGCCATAGCAGCGGGGGTAAGGACAACCCGGCAGGCTGCAGGTCTCCCCTCCCAGACCTCTTTCCAATCCCAGTGCAACTGCCTGAGCCTCTCCTCTACCAGCCGCCCCACCCTCCCCTTCAAAAATTACTTTCAGTAATTACTACAGCTCGAGGATGCTGTCCAATCTAAAATAGCTAATGAGAACCAGTCCTTCAATCTAAACTGTAATCAGCTTATAACAAGCTCCCTTTTTCTGTGCTTCATTACTGTGACACAATCTATTTTTCATACCTCCGAATGATAAGGCCGAGTTAGGGGGGAAAAGACGCCGTCGCGATCATCGCGCTTGCATGAAAGGGAGATGGACTTAAGCATGTAGAATTGATTTATTTGCATTCTTCTGTTGCTTTGGTGGCTGCATCTTTGAAAGAAGTTAATATCGTATTTTTGATTTGGCCCTAAGAACAGCAGGGCCTGACAATCAAGCATCCTTATTACAGCCAGGAGAAAAAAAAAAAAAAGTAGCCCAGCAGAGCCGAAATGCATCATGATTTATTTGGACATGTGCAGACTTGGAGCAGAAAGTTTTCTAAATCCTGTTGGAGGACCTGCCAATGCTCCCTTATCTGAGTGTTTGTTCTCCCTGAAAGGCGTATGATGTTACCTATAACCCTATTAGCTACTTATCGGCCTTACTTTTTATGTGCCGGTGTAAACTCTTCGTTGTTTATTTTCAAAGAAAGAACGTGGAGGGCACCACCGCAGGGGTACCCACGAGGAGTCTGGGAAATCTGCTTGGCTAATAGCGTACAATCTGTTGATAAACACCCAAGCTATTGTAATCTCCTTTCCAAGTTTATCCTCCCGAGTTAATTTCCAAACTGTCATGTTTTGCCTGGTGTGATTAAAGCTCGGCCCGTTGAAGCGTCCACATTCTCCCGGAGTGATTTCCTAGGCATCAAGGCAGTGGCAGAGCATGACTTCTAATCCCACCCTAATGATTAAAGCGGCTGAGGGGCTGCAACATCTGATGGGTTAATACCGGTAGCCAAGTCCTTGGGTTTAATCCAACTCAGTCATCACTTTGAATGAGACAGTTTGATGAGCTTCAGCAAGGCTGGGACTGCTGTCATTGTCCATTTTAGACTCCAAATTGTAGGAAAAGATAAAAGCCCGTCTCAAACCGCTAGACAGCTCCGAGGAATATGATGTCAATAACATAAAGATATACAATGCAGATTGGAGTATCTTTGTTAAATAATTGTTGATGGGCAGAAAAACCTCACAAAGAACCTCGTGCACTATGCTACTCACCTCCCTGCCAAAAACAGAAAAAAACCCAAAAAACCCAGAAAAAGAAAGACTCCATTAGATAGTTTTTAAAAGTCATTTTTCCCTGCTTTGTCTAAAAATGTGCAAAAGATGAGGCTAAATGAGAAAATCTTTTACCAGATTTCGTTTGTAGAAAATAAATGCACACAACTCATTTAAAGGAGGAGGCTTGCAAATTTACTCATTAGACGCAATAACCAGTAAAGCTGGTGTCTTCACTCAAGTGGAATCTTGATCAGACAGACAATCAGGGAAGGTGGTTTTCCATGGCTTCTCCATCTTCAAGAGCACTGGGATCCAACTTGCTTTTAAAATAGCGAGGCTGTCAGAGGACTCAGATTGAGCATCTGCACTTCAGGCGAGCCCATAAATTAACTCCTAGTACTTATGGCATTCTGAAGGAATGAAGCTTTCGTTGGAATTCATGGTTCATCTGTTTCAGGAATGTTATGTAACCATGCCTGTTATACAGGGGGAATTTTCTACCTCCAGTGGTAGCAGGAAAGGATTTTTCTCTTGCCAAAGCAAGACATTATATTGTCACCCTCTCCCTCCTCCTCCCCCTCCCCCACCCCTCTCCCTCTCCTTCTCTCACTGAAGGTGACCATCTGAAAACGTGTAAAATGGAATGGCTTTACAACTGGTGCCAGGGGACAGAATTCACAGCTTC
>NW_017731388.1:4441849-4466268 GCF_001890085.2 Hipposideros armiger
TTTTTAACTTCCAAGAGCTCTTCTCTGTTTTGCTTCTTTGCTTAGCAATTTGTTTCATTGGCACAATGCTTTCTTTTATCTCTCCGGGAATGTTCATTTACTTTTGCAGCTTTCTTTGGCTTCCTGTACTATTTTGGCTTCTATCAGTAGTGCCCTGTGCTTTGTGCATTTGATTTAGTCTCTCCATGTCAGGTCAGAGCCTTTTCACAAATGTCTGATGACCACTGGTTTTCTGTTCATATCAAAGTATGAGACTAAAAGGATGAAGAGCCCTTCATGCCTGGGTGACACTTGTCCACCTCTGGAGGCTCAGCAGCAGCAGGCTAGCTTAGGATGTGGGCATCGCCTTATCCCACACTTGCCAGTTCCTAGTTGCGCTTCCATTTCTCCAGAGAAAAATTCTGCCTGCGGAACATTGTCCTGGAGAATGGGGCTGGCTTCTCACCAACCAGCACAGTTTGGTCTTTTGTCTCTTGTTTTGATCTGTATCCCACCTTCCACTCCGCTCCACCCTCATCTTGCTAGGTGCACCTCAGTTTCGAGCCTCTCAGGTTCTTTTTCTACCACGATTAAATTGCTGGGCTCTGGTGAGGACCTGGCTTTGGGGAACAGGAGAGAGATTCCAGAGTTCCAATTCACATGCAGAGCTTCAGTCTCCCTGCTGTGAGCCCCTGGCTGCAAATGGACCTGCCTTCCTTTGGTGGTCTGTTTTCTAAGCAATAGCTAATGTCTGCTATATCTGCTTTTGTTCTTCCAAACTTTTACTACAGTCACTTATCCACTGTTGTCATCTTTCCTGTTCTCTTTGTCTTTTTGGATTTGATTGCTTTTTTTAAAGAGAAAGTTTGTTTATGTCAGTTTCTTTTTTTTGAGTCTGTAGAGGGCCAGGAAATAGATGGATGTTTGCCATGCAGCTACTTGACCTCTGATCTAAAAACCTATGTATAAAAATAAAGAGAGAGAGAGAGAGAGAGAGAGAGAGAGAGAGAGAGAGAGAGAGAGAGATGTAAATAATAAGGGGCAAGGAAATCCTCTTGGTCTACATCTTTGAGTCAGATTAACTGCATTTTGAGTTAGAATCAAAATTATCCCTCTGCATCTTTCAAGTTTGAACCTTCCCCTTGAGAAAAAAAAAAAAACTACATCAGCCAGGTCAATAACTTCAGAGTCAGTTTTGAAATGCACTGAATGAAAAAAGGAAGTACTAGTTCAATTCTTTTTTTCTTTTCTTTTTTTTTTTTGTCTTGAAAACCTTCCATAATTCATGAGCTGTCATCAGTCGTTTTAGGAGAAGCTAGGCCCTCTGTTAGGCTTATCTTTGCCTTCTTAACAGTGTTCTGCTATGATTCTGACTTTCTGTGTGACAGTGGAATAGGCTGAGAGCAGTTTACTAGAAATAGATCCTGGTCTCCCACTGTGGGTAGAGTCACGTCTCATGATTCACCTTTGCACTTAGATGATGGAACAGTCTGCCTCCCCAGAGAGCTGGATGGGCTTCCAGAGGGTCAGCTCAGAGGTTTAGGGGCCATTCGGGTCACCATGGTTAAACACAGGGCTGGAAGCAGTCTGCTTGGGTCTCAGCCCTGGCAACTCTATTTACTATCTGTCCACTCTTGGGCGGAAAACTTAACCCCTGGGCATTGATCACCTCTTCCACAAAATGAACATAGTGATAGTGCCTACCTTACAGGGTTTCGTGATGATAAAATGAACTCAAACATGTAAAACATTTAGAAGAGTGCTGGCTTATAATAAGGATACAGCACATGTAGCTACTGTTATTATTCTATGTCATTTTATTCTTTTTTCTTTTTATAATTTCATTGGTCATTACTTCTATGGATGGCTTCTTTGACAATCAGCTCAAATCCTTCCCCTGGACACAACTCTGCTGAGTTTTGTATATATCCTGTTAGCTCCTAAAATAATTATATATAGTATATAAAACTATAGTATACCAAACACATATAGTACATATATAAATATATACTCTATATAAATATGTACTATATATAGTACATACATAAATATGTACTAAGTATAGTACATATATAACTGTATAAACATACAGTGTACATGTTTTCATATATGTATATATATGGATATAAATATATCCAAAACAAAAGCTGAAATTTAGCCAGTTGTCTTATTCCCAACCTATCAGGAAAAAGTTGATTTCCTAAGATATTTATGTATTTTTCCCTTATAATATCCCTAAATATTTCTCAAAAGAATTCAAGCTGATATGCACAAAAATCACTTTTGCATGGTTTATCGTGTGTATTTGCATATAAAATGGTTTTCATGTGCATGCATATAATTTTTGTTGCACTAATGGTATCATATTATATGTGTTGCTCTGGAAGTTGTGTTTTTACTCAACGATTTGTTTTTGAGATTTTTCCATGTTGATTCATGGAAACTGAATTCATTGCTTTGAACTTCTGGATACCATTCCAGTGAATAAAAACACCACATTTTATGTATTGGCAAGTATTCCAGGTCCTGCAATTGTCTCTCAACTTGAGGAGCCTACAGAAGGATGTCGGAGTCACACACTGAGAGAGGCTACTCCCTGAAACTGAGGTTTCCAGCCCTTTCAGCAGCTCAGTTCAGGTCCCCATTCTCTGCTGGATTAGGTGTTTCCTCCCTTGCCTGTCGGTGTCCTCACACTGCTATTTCCTGCTCATTAATTAATGGGATTAGCAGGCAGTCAAAGTAGAGGTCCTCTGCATCCATGTCTTGCAAATGCCGAGGGCCTTCCACGTGTCTGGCCCATTACTAATGCTGTGGCAGGACGGTGAGGTCCTAGGTGGAAGCGGGGTGCATCGCTATAGATGGTCCCTCCCGTTGCTCACTCTCTCCAGCCCCATGGTTAGACTCGTGTGAAATCAGACACCAAGAAATTGTTCAGGGCATGTTTTGAGCAAGTTAATGCAATCATAAAATACAAATAACAGCCATCTGAATTGCTAGAATGGTTGTGAGCAAGAGCTAATTAAATAGATTATAAAGCACTTTTTTTTATTTGCAAAACACCCTATCAGAGAGATGGAGGCTTTGAGGAGGTTGGCATCAGGTCAGCACAAAACCTCCTTCTCAGGAATACAGACTTCATCTTGCAATTCATGATGCTATAAAATTTCTAATTTGAGGATTTGTGAAAAGATGCACAATCTGTTGCTTCATACAGTCCAGGGCTGGGTACCATCGGGCCCATCTGCCATTTGCTCATTGGGAAAGGACTTGAGAATGCCTTCTCTTTAGCATTTTAATTTCAGGTGTAGGTGTTTAGAAGAGACAGTTACTAAAATTAATCATATTGAGACTTAAACTTATAAAGTTAAGCTGTATGCTTAGGCAGTGTAGAACAATAATTCCATCCAGGGATCTCTGCAGAAAGTTCTGATGGGCAGGTGATTAAGACAAAGCTCCAGCGGCGGCTTTGCTACAGGGCCGAAGGGTGAAACGGGGCTGATTGTGCCCCCGGCTCTAGGAGCTGTTGGTGGAGAAAAATTCTCCTTTGGGTTTCTCTGATCAAACTCTGACTTTGGCTCTGTGCATTCTCATGCACCATGAAAAAGTGCTTTTGTGCACAGCAGTGTGAATTCTCCCAGGAGACATCTAGTAACTATGTAAGGAAAACATAAAAAAAAGGTGAACTCTCTCTCGGGCAATGTGTTATTTTTTTGTTTTTTTTCCTAGTAGCTTGGGAGTATGTTAAGTAGCTAAATTTTTGTTTTTTGTTGTTACTGTATGAAAAATGAGAGAGAAATGAGAGAGAAACCTATTGGGCAATTTTACTTGAAGCTTATCATCATGTTTTTATTTTTATGTACTAACCACCCTGATATTAAGAAGGGAAGACACATTTTAAAGTGGATTTTTTCATTATGTCAGAATTTGGGGAAGAGAATTTTAACAGTGGTGGTGAGCACACAGAGGTCAAGAGGCAGTTTTATTGTGTTTTTAAATTCACAAACATTTTTTGTTTGCCTCCTTTATGTCAGACTGTATCCAATGCAGGATTAGGCAAAACAAACATGATCTTTGCCTTTCTGGAACATTCAGTCTCGTGGGAGGCTCAAAATAAATAATCACGCTAATGCATATGTAATTCTAAATCCTGGAAGTGCTATTGGTTGCTATGGAAGATATGACTGGGAGGAATGATCTAGCCTGGAGAATTAGTGGGTGCAGCCCCTCAGACATGTCTTCTGTCTTGAGACGTGAAGCGTGAATAGGATTTCAGTGGCCCAGAAGAGGTGGACCAGCCTGGAGGTGTGAAGAGCTTTAACTTGAACGGGACAACACATTTAAAGGCCTTGGGGAGTAAGCCTCCTTTGTTGGGGGACTGAAAGCCCCTGTCATCCCAGGGCAGAGAGAAAGGGCCATTGGGAAGAAGGGAGGCCAGGAATGAAAGGGGGGAAAGAAGGGGTAGGGTTGGGAGGGTGCCCTGAAGCTTGGCTAACTGCAAACCAGTGAAGCATTTAAACCAGATCATTCTGGCTGTCGAGCAAACCAGGAGATGAGAGCGGCTGTGGGGGCCAGTCGGCAGGCTGCTGCTTTTGTCTGGGTGAGAAGTATTTATCAGGACATGTTACACACCCATACATATGAGGAGAAAGAAAGGGTGAAAGGAAAAGAGACAGAGAGAGAAAAAGGGCGTGTGTGTGTGTGTGTGTGTGTGTGTGTGTGTGTGTGTGTGTGTGTGTGTGTAGGTACATACCCTGGCTTCCTTTTCTTTATGACATTGCAAACTAGGCATTTCCCCAACTGTCTCAGTGTAGACTCTTTGCTCTTCCTTAGTGACATTGCTGTTCGGCTTTATGCAGTGACTCCGTAGTGAACTCCAAATGGACTTAGTCTGGAAGGAAAGCCTGGACCCTGACCTGCATGTTCAATGTCTGTGAGCACCTTTTCTTTCAATGTGTAACTAATATTTTAAATTCAAGTAGGTCCATGTGGAGATTCTGTGAAAGAAAATACTGACTTTGGAGAAGGCCTCTTGGGCAATTACTGAACTATTTTGGGCCTCGTCTTTTATATCTATAAGGCCAGAGGAAACTTGGCCTAGAATCAGGGGTCAAACAGTGTCTGGTTTGTAAATAAAGTTTTATTAAAACACAGCCATACCCATTTGTTTACAGAGTCATATAGTTGTCACAGAAACCAATAGATTGTAAATCCTAAAATATTTACTCTCTGGCTCCTTACTGAAAAAGTTTTCCAACTGTTAGATCCTTCGTTTCCAAACTTCCTCCCCCCCTCCTTTCCCCCCCCCTTTCCTTCTCTCTTTCCTTCTTCTATTTTTTTCCTTCTTTCTTAACATCTGAATCTGTTCTTCAAACAATTTATTACATAAAAGCCCAGTACAGAACACAAATAAAAGCGTTCTTCCTCTATTTCAAAGGTTTGCTGTGGGGGTGGTTTGCAGTTACTTCCATCAGAACATCATTGGACTAAATCATTTTAAAAATAATGATGTATGTCAAAGTCCTGAATCTTGAGAGCTACTTGAAGTCTTTAGTAAAATAGTCAAGTGACAAACTGTATCTTGGTGACCCCATTACCAAGTCCCTCCCTTCCCCCAGCCCCCAAATCCCTTTCTCTATTTGTTCTCATCTTTCATTGCCTACTGGTTCCCCACCACCCCCGGTAGGTCAGTCTGAGTCTCTGGAGCCCCTGCTGCTGCCTGGCTACCCAGGAACCCTGACAGTGTCACACTCTTGGCCCTGCCCTTTGCAACACTGTCCCCAGTTTCAAACACTTTCTGGATCTTCTCCATGAGGAAGAAACATCGACTTCATATTCTTCCCTTAGAATCTGTTTTCTACTGAGTGACAGCTGGCTAATCAGATACATTCAGGCTGTTAATTTTATAAAGACTGTTAATTTTCGCTAATGGCTTAATGAATTTATTCCTCCCAGGTAACACATTTGTATTTTAATCAGGGCTTTCTGGAGGTGGTGCATTTGTTAGCCCAAAGGAAGGACTTTCCTGGAGGGAATGCGATAGTGTAAAAGGTATTTAGAGTAAGAGAAGCCTTTGGATGCTGCTGAAATCAGGCTACCAAAGTGGCTATGAATTTCTCCTGTGATTTTTGTTGCCTCTGTCCACTATTTCATGGCCATTTTGCTCATGCAGCCTCATGTGTTGTGTCATGTCTCTCCCACTTACGAGCTGTGTCACTGTGGGCATGTGACATGGAGTTTGGGGGCTCACACTCTTTATCTGTCTGCTGCAGTGTTATTGGGGGGGTCAATGCATAAAAAGTCTTCCCCATATTAGGGTCTCAGTAAATGTTCCTTATTTCCCCATTGGAGTGTAGCCCAGATCTCATATGTTTAGGAGGAAGAAATTTTCATCTTAATCTTGTGCAGAATTGATTCATTGATTTAGAGAGAAGACTTTTTTTTTTGTATTCTTAATCTCATTCTCAATAAATTAGCTTAAGGAGACTATAATTGGAATCAGAGAAGTCAATAATTTTAAGGGGCATTAGAAAACATTGAATCTGCTCCTTTTATTTCCCAGACACACTGAGAGGTTAAATGGTTTATTTAGGGTCACCAGAGGTCTAGTTAGTGGCTGGTCTAGAGCGAGAAACCAGGCCTCTAACCTCCCAGCCTCCCCAACTCAAAAAAACAAGCCATACATTTTCTCCCCTGAAACTTCTGCCTGATACTGAAGAAAATGCTGGATCAAAAACTTGCATATGGAACAAAGCACGTAGAGATTTGCTCAGAATCCCTCCAAGACGGGTAAGACTGCATATTTTATCCTATTTGGACCAGGGAAATGGTCAAGCTCTCAAATCCACTGAATGAAGCAACAGAATAGGTCCTTTTACCTTGACCATCATTTAGCGTCTGCTTTTTAAGCCGGCTTGTGTAGCCAGCAATGAAACATGCCTTCATCACATTTATTATGGGATGAAAACTGAGCTTGTGTGTTGAGGGCATGACTCGCGGGAGTCACCCTGCCCACTTGAACTTAAAATAGGCCTCTTACCACTTATGCCGTATTCATTTCTCCACACAAAGTGCTCTCACCTCCTCACTGGAGAGCCTAACAAGAAAGTAGCCAGCTGCAGCTGCCTCATTCATTCTGCCATAGCAGCGGGGGTAAGGACAACCCGGCAGGCTGCAGGTCTCCCCTCCCAGACCTCTTTCCAATCCCAGTGCAACTGCCTGAGCCTCTCCTCTACCAGCCGCCCCACCCTCCCCTTCAAAAATTACTTTCAGTAATTACTACAGCTCGAGGATGCTGTCCAATCTAAAATAGCTAATGAGAACCAGTCCTTCAATCTAAACTGTAATCAGCTTATAACAAGCTCCCTTTTTCTGTGCTTCATTACTGTGACACAATCTATTTTTCATACCTCCGAATGATAAGGCCGAGTTAGGGGGGAAAAGACGCCGTCGCGATCATCGCGCTTGCATGAAAGGGAGATGGACTTAAGCATGTAGAATTGATTTATTTGCATTCTTCTGTTGCTTTGGTGGCTGCATCTTTGAAAGAAGTTAATATCGTATTTTTGATTTGGCCCTAAGAACAGCAGGGCCTGACAATCAAGCATCCTTATTACAGCCAGGAGAAAAAAAAAAAAAAGTAGCCCAGCAGAGCCGAAATGCATCATGATTTATTTGGACATGTGCAGACTTGGAGCAGAAAGTTTTCTAAATCCTGTTGGAGGACCTGCCAATGCTCCCTTATCTGAGTGTTTGTTCTCCCTGAAAGGCGTATGATGTTACCTATAACCCTATTAGCTACTTATCGGCCTTACTTTTTATGTGCCGGTGTAAACTCTTCGTTGTTTATTTTCAAAGAAAGAACGTGGAGGGCACCACCGCAGGGGTACCCACGAGGAGTCTGGGAAATCTGCTTGGCTAATAGCGTACAATCTGTTGATAAACACCCAAGCTATTGTAATCTCCTTTCCAAGTTTATCCTCCCGAGTTAATTTCCAAACTGTCATGTTTTGCCTGGTGTGATTAAAGCTCGGCCCGTTGAAGCGTCCACATTCTCCCGGAGTGATTTCCTAGGCATCAAGGCAGTGGCAGAGCATGACTTCTAATCCCACCCTAATGATTAAAGCGGCTGAGGGGCTGCAACATCTGATGGGTTAATACCGGTAGCCAAGTCCTTGGGTTTAATCCAACTCAGTCATCACTTTGAATGAGACAGTTTGATGAGCTTCAGCAAGGCTGGGACTGCTGTCATTGTCCATTTTAGACTCCAAATTGTAGGAAAAGATAAAAGCCCGTCTCAAACCGCTAGACAGCTCCGAGGAATATGATGTCAATAACATAAAGATATACAATGCAGATTGGAGTATCTTTGTTAAATAATTGTTGATGGGCAGAAAAACCTCACAAAGAACCTCGTGCACTATGCTACTCACCTCCCTGCCAAAAACAGAAAAAAACCCAAAAAACCCAGAAAAAGAAAGACTCCATTAGATAGTTTTTAAAAGTCATTTTTCCCTGCTTTGTCTAAAAATGTGCAAAAGATGAGGCTAAATGAGAAAATCTTTTACCAGATTTCGTTTGTAGAAAATAAATGCACACAACTCATTTAAAGGAGGAGGCTTGCAAATTTACTCATTAGACGCAATAACCAGTAAAGCTGGTGTCTTCACTCAAGTGGAATCTTGATCAGACAGACAATCAGGGAAGGTGGTTTTCCATGGCTTCTCCATCTTCAAGAGCACTGGGATCCAACTTGCTTTTAAAATAGCGAGGCTGTCAGAGGACTCAGATTGAGCATCTGCACTTCAGGCGAGCCCATAAATTAACTCCTAGTACTTATGGCATTCTGAAGGAATGAAGCTTTCGTTGGAATTCATGGTTCATCTGTTTCAGGAATGTTATGTAACCATGCCTGTTATACAGGGGGAATTTTCTACCTCCAGTGGTAGCAGGAAAGGATTTTTCTCTTGCCAAAGCAAGACATTATATTGTCACCCTCTCCCACCCCCGCCCCCTTCCCCTTCCGTCTCCCTCTCCTTCTCTCACTGAAGGTGACCATCTGAAAACGTGTAAAATGGAATGGCTTTACAACTGGTGCCAGGGGACAGAATTCACAGCTTCCTCTGGACTGTTCAATCAGGCCTTTCTTGTTTGAATGTTAGGTTGAAGGGAACTTGAGTGGGCTGGCAGAAGATCTGGACTTATACATTACTGTATGATTTTCTTAAAGGGCATTGGTTTCCTATGTACCTAGTCCCTCCCATACTTGATCTACTTGCCAATGCATGTCACAAATTTGAATTGTACTGCAAACAAAATCACCCGTTCTGCATATAGGTCTTCGCTAAATATACAAATGAAAACACCAAGTTGTTTCAGGAATAATATATATTTACAATCCTGCACAGTTACTTTTATCCTAGCCAACATATACGTAATATAATATACGGTAAATCTTTAGTTTTAACTGAGAACATTTATTGACACCCTCTGTACTGAACAAGGATGCAAGGCATCGAGGGTGTCAAGTGTGGTGATGCTCTGTCTGAAAGCTCAGAGTCTCATACTTCAAATATAAATAGATTTTCTTGACAATATGAACAGAAAGGGAAAATAATAATAATAATAATAATAATAATGTCTACTCTTAAGGGTATATTAAAAATAATTTTCAGAGAGTTACATTTACATTAGTGATAGTCATAAAACTATTCAGTGTATCCATGACTAGGTATTTAATGATGCTTGCACTGTTTGGTAACGAGTTTAGGATTACAACCTAAGGCTTCTCAAAATTAGCCAGGGAATACATAAATGATTTCAAACACTTACGAGTTATGATTCAATTACTGAGGGGTGGAAAGATACATAAAATGTCCTTATTGTCAAAGAGTTTAAAATCTAGTAGGAGAAAAAGAATCAGTGAAATCAAAGTTGAAATATATTCCATATACTGCATTTATAAACAGCTTCAGAAATTATACTAATGCATTTTTCAAAGGTCTTTTTTAGTTTAAAAAAATGTTTAAAAGTTACTTGGAAAATTATATTGATTAGAAATATTTTTGACTAATGACTTATAAGTTGTGCCAAAAAATGAATTCTGTGGCTGCATTATGTTGAGGGACACAAAAAAGGTGGAAAATAAAGTCGAGATAAAATATTTGGCGATCTGTGCACTTGGGTTTTTGAACTAATGCTCTTTTGAGTTTAATTTTCTTCCTTTTTCCCATCTTTCCTCCTTCCTCTGCTGCCCTTCCACTTGGGTGTATCATGTAACAAATCTGTGCCTTTTTTCTCTTTTAAACTTTGTTATTATAGAATGATATTATTCAAACAAATGTTTTGTTGTAGAAAGCAATCTGATTTTTTTAAGAAGTGTTTCATAATTTAATTTATCATTGCTAATCTTATCATGAAGAACATTTCATGATGTAACCTTATTTTTATTTTAATGAAAGAAACTGATGTCCCCTTACATTATTATTCAGTATTTTTAACATGAAATGATTATGGGTTAATATGGCTCAATGACATTTTAGTTATGAAAAATATATTTGATAAATACTATAATTATAAATGGGTTGCAGTTAGCAAACTTGCATCATCTTAATGAAATTTGAATATAGCTCTCTACAGGTTTATTAAGCTGACATTCAAGTCTTAGTTACAGATTTTCTCCTCAGAGTCCATTTGATCAGTTTTTAGGCTGGCTTGGGACTGCAAATGGCGACTCTAAAATGGAGGAGAGGAGTGACATTAAACAAGCATTACTTGTTGCTAATGCTGTTCTCTGAGCAGTAAATTCACAGGGAGATCAAAAGTGGCAATGAGCCATTGTTGGCAGGCCTGAGCAACGACACCAGGGAGCCTCATATTTTGCCTTCCCGTTGGTCACTGCCAGAGTCAGAGTGGACCCAAGTGTGGTGGCAGGGGCGATGGGGTCATGAGGGGACGGAAGTGGGAAGGCCCCAAGTACTCAAGCTAATGTTTCAGAATTCTGCTTCGGGGCAATGAAACCAGAGGTAACACTGGTAATAAATAGTATTAATAATGCTAGCTGCCACATATTGCTCAGATCTGGTGAAGGAGGTGTCTGGAAAGGCTTTATGGAGCTGGTGGCATGGAAGCTGAGAAATGGACAACAATATTAGCATGATGGGAGATAGAGTAAGGACTTTCCAGCTAGAGTGAACAGTGCGTAAAGAAGAAACACACCTGAGGAGTATTCAAATTACGAGTTGTGGAAACCATCTAAACCCACTGTACATGTGTCTACCATTGATCAGTATGGCAAAACATTCTTTTATTGAGCAAAACTAATTAATACAAAGGAGTACATTAGGGTTCCTATAATATTTATTCATACCTATTTTCCACTGTGGAGCTCAACCTGTACATAGAGTATCATTGCTGAATATCACAGAATCAAGAAATATGGTTGCTAATTAGATAGAATCTGTGGACTAAAGGATGTTAGAACCAACAACTGGATCATGAAGGGTTGTTGGGTTCATCATAACCAGTATTTAATTGGTTAAAAGTACACTAAAAATACACATAGAATCATGAATTCTTTATTAAAAAATAAAAAGAAGAAAAAAAAATCTTTCTCAGTCAGCCAGAAAATGTCACAGCCTTGCAGATTTTTTCTTTTTTTGACCAAAGTGATTCCAACTCTAAGGGGACATTCTTTGAGTCGCATTGATAAAACACATTGAATAGAGACAGAAAGGTTGTATTAGAATGGCTTCTAACCCCCTAAGGCTGATCAGAATCGAGAAGAAAAAAAAATCATGTTTTTAAATGTTTAATCATGTTCTTGAATTAAACTAAACCCGGAATGCTTGGCAAGCTATCTTTTACACTAAAAACATGTTTTCTCATAACGCAATGGCTTTTAACCTCCCTTTCATTCATTACATTTGAAATGTTTTTAAGCATAGTTTTGGTTTGGAGTAATTTTTGCCTCCCTCAGTTGTTCATGGTGAGAAGTGTAATCATCTGGTGATTAACACATGTTTATTGAACATGCAAAGTGAAGTGCTGAATGTTATGAGGATTACAGCAATTTATTTTACTCTTAAAATGCTATCTTAGCCTTCCAGGGCTGCTGGATCTGTGCATTGGAAGGGTGATGAGTTACTGCATAAATTATGCTGATGGAAGCTGATGTAATAAGTGCTCTGAGAGCAGGAGGTCAGGATTCATTGGTTCTGGCTCCTGGGATCTGAGAAGGCTTCTAGAAGGAGGCCTATCTACTTGTTGAGGGCATTGTGCTCTAAGTGGTTCATTTGTATCCTCACCTTAGCCTTGACTTTGACTCTGTGGGGAGCTAGAGTTGTGGTTTCTGTAGTTTTCATCTCCTGGGTAGATAGATGTGGGTGTTTCTTCTTTCCTTAACATATACTCAGAATATCTGGATTTTGATGCAATTACTTGTCTCCAGACCTGTACTTTGCAATAGGCACACAGGAATATTCAATTTAACATCCCCATTTTAAATTCATAATGAATTTCTGTGGTGTCTCCCTCTCTCTTTTCCTTCACCTCAGTCTTCCTGTTTTTCATTTCCTTGTCCATTTGCCTACCTGCTATTTTCATAATGCTTTGGAGAGTAACTACCGATCTACTAATCTTGAATGTCTCAAGCTTGCTGCATGTACATTTTATTTATTTATTTATTTTTTAACTGAGCCATCCTGCCACCTGTTGGCAGCTCAGTGGCAACTCAGCTCGGGCTGGGCATCGAACCGCTGTTGCTCAGAGCTTGCACTCTTGCGCAAGCTCTTAACCAATTGAGCTACTTGGCCGGCTCTGCCACATGTATGTTTTAAAAGTAAGTCTTTGTGGATCAGCTTTCTTTCATGTAAATGTTACAGATTCCATCTTAGCTGGATCTCTTTACTGGATTTTTTTTTGGTTTTGTTTAAAGATTTTAATTGGGGAATTGGGGAGGGGAACGGTGTTGGGGAATTGGGGAAGGGGAACACTGTGTTTTTCCAGGACCCATCAGTTCCAAGTCAAGTTGTTGTCCTTCAATGTTAGTTGTGGAGAGTGCAAGCTCAGCTCCAAGTCCAGTCTCCACTTTCAATCTGGTTGGGGGGAGGGCACGTAGTCCACTATCTCATGCGGGAGTCGAACAGGCAACCTTGTTGAACACTGAGCTATCTGGCCGCCCGTCAGCAGCTTATGGCTGCTCAGCTCAAGGTGCCGTGTTTAATCTTAGTTGTGGGTGGGCTCAGCCCACCATCCCATGCGGGAGTCGAACCAGCAAACATGCTGCTAAGAGCACTCACTCTCACCAGTTCAACAGCAGTTCAGCTCAGGCGCAACTCACAGGCCCATGTGGGAATCGAACCGGTGACCAGGTTGCTCAGAGCTCACACTCTCAACCAACTGAGCCACTTGGCCAGTGCTTTACCGGAGTTCTTAAACTTAGCACTGAACACTTTCAGGGAGACAATGTTAGATAATGATCATAGATGTAGACTCTTGAGATGACAGCCTTGTGATCACTTGTGCCACTTGTGACTCCCGTCTTGATTTCAGAGGAGTTACTTAACAGCTCTGAGCCTTAGTTTCCTAATTTCTATTTAACAAAATGAAGATATTATAAAGATGATATTAGGTAATCCTTTAAAATTTTTAATGTAGTATCTGATACATACAAGTGTTCAGTGGAGTTAATTCATCATCATCTCCATCATCGTCATCATCATCATCACCATTGGTGAGGTGAATCTTTTTAGAACATTAGTTGTGCTTGAGGATTTAAGGGAAAGAGTTAACTAATTTCACTCATAAGAAATTTAAAGTATCATTTTTACATTAAAACGAAGACAACCCTATTCCAGAACAGAAGACAAAAGTTACATGGCTTTTTAAAGATGTAATAAGATTTAATAGAATTTTGTATTTGCAGCAAGAAGCCCCTGAAGGAGTACATTCCCTTCTGTCACTCGGGGCATTCCAGGGGAGATTTGCAGAGGCATTCCTGTTGGTTCACACAATGGGATAGAAAAGAGCCCCAGACCTCTCAACCAAGTATCATAGCTCCTTCTCTTAAATTGGTTGTCTATGTGTATGACTCAGGAATTCAGATATTCTCAGATAGCTATTTCTTTATCCATTTATTTATTTAAAATAGTGTAAGTATATTAAGGTTGTTTTTAATCAAATTCTCACAATGATTCTGCAAGTAGGTTTTGTTATATTTGTTTTACAGGCAAGGAAATTGAATGTTGGGGATTAAATGACTTGTCTAAGGTTTCAGTCAATAAGTGACGGCTCTGGGCTTTGAACTCAAGTCTCCTGGCTCTTTCCATTCTGCTTTACTGCCTCCCACTGGATTCTATGGAAATGGCTTGTCCCTACAGTGGCTTGTGTGGTGGGGTTTTAGTGTGTCAACTTACCTAGACTCGTACTACATTTCTCACAATCCCTTTCCTCACGTAGTTAGTTCTGAGTTAGTGTTAGGCCACTGGAAGAGTCGGGTGGTAGAAATGAAAGAGTGGCCATATTTCTTTTTACCGGGGAGGTCAGTGCTAGGCATGAGGCACCATAGCAGCTCCTACATGCTGTCATTTACCTGCTGGCTCATCTGCTTGACATGGGGGATCGATCCTCTGCTTCTGTTTGTCCAAGTCTGGAACCAGGTGCATGATAAGGGGCACCAGCCTCCCTTGCAGGCACAACTGGACACATAATTTCTGAGGCCTGTTGTAAAATAAAAATATGGGGCTCCTTGTTCAAACATTATTAAAATGTCAAGATGGCAACAACAGAGCATTGAACCAGGCATGAGGTCCTTCTAAGCAGGGGATGCTGTGTGACTCATAGGTCACATGCCCATAAGATCAGTTCTGCCTTCAGGGCGCTCTGTCCTCAAGATTTGAGGCTTGAAAATGGTGAAAGACCAGTGTGAGTCCCAGGTCAATCTTGTCAGTTCTAGCTTGTCCTTGCCTCTCCCACTGCACATCCACCTTCTCTAGCTGATTGCCCATCCTATGGACTTCAGACTTACAAATAACAACCTTGCATAGAGTAGATAACAGTTCTCACAATTGCCTAAGGTCAAATCCCTTGGAGGAACTGAGACAGTAATTTGCAATGTATTTTTGGGGTTCTGTGGTTCACTTGTGAAACCCTAGTTGAGAAACCCTGGAAAGAAGTAGACATTGAAGAGATAACCCCACAAATATTACTGTAATTGCCAGCGTGGTCATTGCTGTGAAGGAGTCTTTCAGAGCCCTCAGATTTCCTTCTGTTTTGCATGAATGTTGCTTCTGGATTGCACTTGAAAGAGGTTTTAGACATATGTCGTAGGTAGGAACCACAGGAGAAGATACCCCTCCAGACTTACTCTTACACCTAACAGAGTAGAGGATTAGTTAGAGTCAATAAATCATTGATTTTGAGTTTTGAACAAACTTTGAAATCAATATTACAAAGAATCCTGATTTGTTTTCTGCAATCTCCCTGAGTCTGGGGGATCTTTCATTTTCCTTGAATAACTCTGGAGATGAGTTGGTCTCTGGACCATGGAGCCATCCATTCTTTCAATGGTATGATTTCAAGGATACCAATGGCAACTCTCTATTTTCTCCCACCTCTTCACTGAGTTTTACTTTTTTTAATAATGGGTATAATATTTGAATTTTATGAAAAGATCTAAGACTTACAATGAAGAAACTGCTGAAGATGATGAGATGTATGTGTTAATTCCTCCTTCAAGAATAAGAAGCTGAGGAGGTAGAGCAGATTGCCGTGGATAGATATAAAGGCCACTGAGAAGTTGGGGTGGGGCTGTAGGGTAGGGGTCCACACACTTTTCCTGGAAAAGGCCAGAGAATACATAATTTAGGCTCTGTGGGTCACGTGGTCTCCGTTGCAATTACTACACTCTAGTATTGTAGCATGAACACAGCCACAGACAGTACATAAATGAGCAAGTATGGCTGTGTTCCAATAAAACATTTCTTATGGACACTGGACCTTAAATTTCATATCATTTTCATGTGCCACAATATATTGTTCTATTGATTTTCTTCCAACCATTTAAAAATACAAAAACCACCCTTAGCTCTCAGGCTGAACACTAACAGGCAGCAGATTAGAGTTTGCCAAACACTTTTCTAGAGGCAAACATCCTTATTGTAAATTTGCTTAAAACTCGCTTGTTTATGGTGGGTTGCAGGGCACTAGAATCACTGGGGGAGTTGTGGCAATGCAGAATCCTGGGCCTTAGAAATCTGTATATTTAACCAGTACGCTAGATCAGTTGTATGTACAATAAAGCTCTAAAACCCTTTATGTAGAATTTACTGAGTCCTTTCTCTGATTCCCCCTCTTTTGCTTATGAGAAACTTGACTGGCAGACGTTGTCTTGATTCTAAAGGCTGAGACAAAGCTACACACATAAACACATTTACATAAACACATATCTACACATTCACGTTTGTATAATATCTATCTAGGTGCACACATGCATGGCCATACTGATATATGTATACAACATCCATTTTTACTTATATGAACACGCATAAATATGGATGCATGGGTGCAAACCCATGCATCAGTACAGGTACCAAATCTTGTTTAGCAGCTCTTTTATTATAGTGATGAAAATCCAAATGATCATTTGAGAATAATAACTACTCCATACAAAGCACATGTTTTGACATAGAATGAAGTAGAAATTATCACATGACACTCTCACATCTGCTGAAGTTGCAGGTAGGGAAAGCAAATGCTATTTCTTCCTGGCTTCCAGCCTCATTAATATGTGTTGATGAAATCCTTCTCACATCCAAGAAGGAACCATCTTTTAGAGATGGTTGTTTTGAATAAAATGTTTGAAGTATGAGTACGCAGTAAGATTTCTTCAAGTATCTAAATGAACAAAAAATTTCAAATATTATTAATGAATATATTACTCACTAATGGACTTTATAGTGATCTGCTTAATTTGAAATGATTTTCAGATGAAGGACAAAACCATTTAATCTCCTTTTATTGCCATTCTTTTATTTCAGCATACATTTTTATTCCTTTCATTTGTATAGTTTAGTTTTAAACTTGACTTTTCCTTTTCCCATTTAGAATAATTCCTGCTGGTAATGTTACTAATTAGGAACATTTCCAGCAAGGGAGGTGAATGGTGCAGCAAATATCTCTTCATTTCCAGCATGGCAAATAATCTGTCAAGACAACACCCTAGCCAATTGTTTAATTGTGTATCAGGTTTAGGTGACAGAACTTGGATATGACATGACAAAATGGCTTAGGAAGAGCTATCCATCTTCCTTCCCTTTAAGACAGCAGAGTCTTCAATAAAGACATCTGTTAAGTCTTTATTTCCTAAGGCATATAGAGTCAGCCTTCTTGCCTTTCAATTAGTAATGGGAGAACTTCAAAAAGGTAAGGTTTCATTTTCATTTTTGCTGTTGCTGGCAGGTTTTAGATACTTGGAGAGTTTAATGGATTCCATCCCCTCCTCTTCTCTGTTTCTTTTTGTTCAAACCCTCAGGATGACTCCTATTAGTTAGAAGTTCATTGGTTTCCTTTTCTTATTTGCATGCATTTAATTATTTTTGAAATATGGGCCAGGAGAGAAAGAAAAGAAAATATTTTTGTTGAGGTGATTTTTGTTCTTTCTAAAAAAAATAATGGCCACCTTTTAGAGCTGTTGAATGAATTCATTTGAGCTATACCTTTTCACCCATCATTGCTTGCAAATAAATTCTTCCCAAGTTCAGTTTTTCTATCATTTTCATCAAAATGAAAATGTGCCTAAGATTAAAGAAGGTCTTTCTGCATCAATCCTATTTTTATTTTAAGGTTTGATGACTTTTTAGATCCTCTTCCTTTTCAGAGCTCTTAAACTGACTTGCCTCAAACCAGAAGTCAGGATTTCAAAATGATTCTTCTTCTTCTTCTTCTTTTTTTTTTAAAGATTTTTATTAGGGAATTGGGGGGATGGGAGCAGCGGTGGGGAATTGGGACAAGGGGAACAGACAAGTTGCTGTTGTTTTGTTCTTCAGTCTAGTTGTGGAAGACATTGCTTCACTGGCCCAAGTTGGCACCTCATTGCGCTCTTCCCAGGCGAGGCGGATCAGTTGCTGGCTACTGGATGGCCTCTCACAGCGGCTGCTGGCCACTCACGCTGGCTGCTGGCTACACATGGTAGCCCATGGCAACCCACTGCCACAGGGGCTGCAGCCTACGCCATCGCCAGCGACTCACGGCAGCCCAGCTCCAGGTTGAGCTGTTGTTTAGCATCATAACTGTAGAGGGCAGTGTCACTGGCCCTCATATGTGGGATCCGAACCGGGGCCCTCTGGCGTCCCAAGCCAGTTCTTAACCATCGTGCCACTCGGCCGGTCCCAAAATAATTCTTCTTAATAGAAGCATCTCTAGAGCCCTGAACTGTGGTGCTTCCTGTAAATGATGTCTTGGATCCTCCCCTCCCATATGTATTTGCTCTCCTGTTTCTACTCTATGAAAAAAAGTATTATTTTCACTCTTAACATTAACCTGACCCTGATGATTCCCCTATATTGAATCAATCATCCATCTATCCATCCATCCATCCATCCATCCATCCATCCATCCATCCATCCATCCAGTATTACTAGGAACCTACTCTGTGCCTAACACTTGACTAGCTAGTTGCTGGAGAAATTGTGGTGGGAACAAAACTTAGACACAATGTCAGAGAGCTTACAGTCTAGTGAGAAGTAAGATACTAACTTTTAAAATTCACACAAATAATTGTATATTTTCAATGCAGGAGATGTACATGATAACATGAGAACTTTTAATAGGGGGAGTTAACCCAGTTAGGACAGGCAAGAAAGCTTACCCTAAAGAAATGATGACAGAGATGAGAAATAGAGAATGAGGAGGAAGAGAAAAGGGGAAGACTGGAAACTAGACAGGCAACAAACTGACATTTTCCACCCAAAATTTCACATTAAAACAAAAACACTCAAATTTTATATCATGTACAATAAACTAGAACTTTTATCGTGTTCTGGTCATACATCATTTCACGTATCTGTGTGATCTACAGAGTATAAGCAGCTAATGAGAAAAGCTTCGTCATCTTAAGCGAATGCCCCATCTTCTGCAAGTGGTCATCGGTAAATATCTATACGCGATGATAATTATGTCATAACTCGAGTAAGACCCGAGTCACTAGTAGAATCGAACAAAGGGAAAGTGTCTGGAGATACACAGTTTATTAGCTACAATTCTGAAATCTAAAAAGCGATTGCAATTAAAACAACTTTTTGTAACTCAGTCACTGAAATTTAGTTGGTAAAACCTGATCTGCAGTGGTATGAGAGTAGTATTTATGATCTTTATTTATCTCAATTAGAGTGGACATTTCTGTGTCTTACTGTGAAGATATGAATGTGTTGGAGTGTGAGGTGCTTGTGAAGGTATTATGTAATATATGGAACTTGTATTACCTTATAATTTCTAAAACCTGCAAAATTCTGCACTCAAAAAGAATCTGACTCTAGGAATTTCAGATACATACTATTAGCCCCTCTGAGTTTTCAATGTCTTCTTTTCTTTCTGTTTTTTTTTAAATGAGTGTGACTTGTGTGTGCATGTTCACTCACATGTGCTTTGAATAGAGGTGGTGCAAAGTTGGGTCTAAGTGAGTTTCATGAAGGTTTTAAGTCCTACCTAGAAGATGATTGACAACCTTGTGAACTGATCACCTTGGAAAAAAGCATGCCTCTTCATAAAACATTTGAAAGTAGATTTCTATTTCTCCTCCTACTCTATCAGTCTTTTACATGTGGATTATTTGTAGGAGAGATGTTTGACCACTTTTATTCTTAATTGCTTAGGTAAAAACATTCCCCCATCAAATCTTACATGATTTCCTACCAACTCCTGTTGTGCTCGTCTGGGAAGGGTTAATAAGTGACACATCTATAGGATGCTGGGAGGATTTGTACCACATAAATGGATTTATCAGTTGAGACCACACCATGAGCTTATGTTTACAGCTTGGCTTAAAATCCAAGTTTAGCCATTTCTACCTCAATGTTTTCCCCATATTGTCAGTGTAACGTGTTCTCAGTAGATTTGTTTTCTGATTTTTAAGGAAAGAGAAGCCCTAGCTTTTTTCAGCCTTTTTAATTCTAGAAGGACTCTAGCTAAGAAGGCCCAGAATGTGGATTTTCCTGTCCCATAATTTCCTCTCTTCTATTTTATCTTACTTCCCAGCCACCATTTTAGTTCCTTTAAAAAAATGAACGTAGCCAGCCTTCCTTCTAGCACGCCCATGGCTTGCCAGGGATGTGAGCACTCACTGCTTGCTGACCCTCCACCATTTAGTATTTTGCACTGCTGACTGCCCCTGCTGAGCCAGAAAGCCTGGACCAGATTGGGAAGGAACACATGTGAACAGTTGTCCTTTGTTCTTCTCTTGGCGCCTGGCTCTGGCCATGTGTTCTAGGCAGGACTTCCAATTAGGGCGCCTGAAAGAAAAGAGCAGATTGGAGATGCCATGTCTTCCTCCACTGCCAGCAGGACTGGGGGTGGCATAGCATGCTGCCCAAAAACTCCGCGGGAAAATCTTACTTCCAAGGCACGAAAATGCAGCATTTCAGCCTACAGGTAAAAAATAGGAGAAAAAAATGGAAAGTGTGGCCGACCTGGGGCTGGGCTCTTATAATAAGATCTATATGTCCCAAGGCCAAGTATAATCTTTGCTTCTAGTTGTTGTACATGTTTAAGTGCTGTGTCTCTAAGTAAGGACGTTAAGGCTTATTTTACCTTTGATAGACACACCATAGATACTATATACTATTTTATATGTGTATTTGTTGGCCAGAATATAAGTACCATAAATACAGGGATTTAGAGTTTTATTCATTGTTAGATCCCAGTGTCAGAATGGAATTTAGCATACAATAAGTACCAGGGTGATATTTATGATATTTAACTACCAGTTCAGAATGGATAGCAACCTCAGAAGACTTTAGAGAGCCAGTGTACTGGCGTGAATATCAGTCTGATAAGCACTGAATGAACGTTGGTTGAATGACTCAGTGAGAGGTGCTGTTCTCACATAAGTGATGAATATACAGTTCTGAATTGATTTTCGAGAACTTCCCTACTTAGAATGAGTCTTGGGCAATTCACATATACATCCTAAACTGTATATAAATATACCTATAAGTACATGAAAAATGGTCAGTCTGTCTAATAATCAAGGAGGTACAAATCAAAATAGCACACCTTTTTGTTGTTTCTCTGAACTTCCAATAATGTTCCTTGCACTGGTATGAACATCATGACTATGTAGTTCCAAAGCTAAGTTATTCTACTGGCAGTTATCTCTCACCTGGAAAACAGTTTCACTCCCATTGACCTGTGAGGGGGTAAACTGATAACATATTAGTGGATTGCAATTATGTTGCAATTTAGTGATATAGTCCCCAAATCTTTAATATATGTTTAAGAGTATTTGGCTGAGTAATTACTTCTCTAAAAATTTTATTCTAAAAAAATAATTTTATAAATGCTTGATTATATAAATAGCGCTATTCATCACAGCATTGTTAATAACAGTAAAAAATTGGGAGCTGCTTAAATGCTGAACAACAAGGACTTGGTAAAGTACATAATTCTGCAGCCACGCTAAGTTATCCTGTGAGCCCCGCTCAATGCTAGCACAGGGCCTGAGAGATGGGACCTTGTATGTTACGACACAGAAATGGTGATACAGGTTGATCTGTACTCACCAAATTGCTGTAACAAAGGTGATAACAAAAGAATACACTTTGATCAGACTTTATTAAGCAGGAAAAGAGCAAAAATCTCCCACAAAGCAGCATTTACAATACCTTTCCACTTTTTGTTAAAACAAAACAAAACTTACCTACATGGAGCATGTGAGAGTTAACAGAGATCAGATGGCACTAAATATAGAGTTGGAAACCTTATAATATCTATAGTGCAGATACTATAGAAATATCTGCATACCTCTATATAGATACAGAGGTGAGAAAAATCTGAAGGAATATGAGTATATCCCAATATCTTAAAGGTGGTAATTTATTGGGAATTTGGGTAATTATTTTTCTCTCTCTTTTTTTTTTTGTCTTTGCTACTCTGTCTCTTCTAATTTTCTACAATTACCGTGTACTTCTCGTGAAGTTAAAACCAAGTAATAATACACAAATAAAAAGTAGCCCCTGGGGTGTTGGTGAGAGCTGGCAACTCTGCCTGAGGGAACCTGCATGGGCTTTAGACATGAAGACACCCCAGTTCGATTCTTCAGTCCCTCTGTGACACTGACTAACTCATGTCACCGCCAGGGTAACACTTGATTTGTAGGGCTGTTTTAAGGATCAGAGACAATGTGTGGAAAGGTCCTAATGTGCTACCAGCATATGATAGACCCTAAGCAAATTGTTATTTATTGTTACTGTTATTGGGACACTATCCCTTTTAAATCTGAAAGCCACTGTGAATTTTTTGTCTTTCTCTTTAAGATTCATGTGCCCAGATTTGAAACCTGTCTAATTAGGAAACAGGGTGTTGTCTTGGGAGCTACTCACACAATGACACCTTGAGAAAGGAGCCCTATGACAAAAAGGAGCCATACCCTGGAATAGTTAAGGAGGTAGTTGAGGGTTTTGAATTTTTATTATATTCCGAGGTTTGGGGTATAGTACATATCTGCTTAAGCGGAGTGCATGTATTTTGAGAGTGATAGCCCCTCCTGGACACACACCTACATACACACATTATATAGCACAGATCAATGGATTTGTAAACTAAGAGGCAGTTTGTACATTGGGTCTTCCTTTAAAACTAAAATGATTGGCAAATGCACAAACATAGACCTACAAACATACATGTATACATACGTACATGCACACACTTAACGACGTCTCTATGCTCTATTTCCTACCTTCACCACTAAGGAGGTTTTTTTGACCTCATTTCTCGTCTTTCCATTCTTTCCCACATTTCCTTGCCTCCTGGGAATCAAGAGGCTATTCTAAGAATATTTTGTAGGGAATAAGTGCATCATCTGGTAAAAAGAACAGGTCCCTGGGAGTTGCCCTTGGATGTGAACTTGAAGTCATTCTAACAAAGGTGTTTGGTGGCAGGGACCCTCAGCCATCCTCACGTTATCACTTGTTCCCCTGTGGCCAATTATACCCCCTCAGACCAGACTGTTTATAGTCTGCTGTTACTGAACAGAGTTGGTGTCGGTGTAAAATCTTGGGCCATTATTTTTTTCACCTAAAACTAGGTAAATTAAAACTAGGTAATTAAAATACAAAAGAGCAAATATCTCTCTAGATTTTTTTAAGTGCTATGATTTAGGCAAGAATATGATGTATGGAGCTTACAGGGTTTTAACTATTCACGATTATTCATCTTCTTTAAGCTGTGTCTAAAAAGAAGTGTTAATACCCAAGGGGGAGGGGCCTTGCCAATTTTCTAGGCACAGTCAATTGAATTCTGTGCTGGAACTTAATATCCCCCAACGAACACCTGTGTGAAATCTACTTTTTTATGGCATTATTATTCAAAGGTAAATATCATTTGAGGAAATGACTCTATCAGTGATTCTGCTTGTAAAAAGATCTTCCTCCTTTATAACTTATATTGTTGGCTCCTGCAAAAAATATTAATAGTAATACTTCCAGGACAAGTAAGGATGAAATTCTTGGAACCACTCAAAATATATATTTTTGAGGAAGGGAGGGTAGGTTTTATGATGGATTTAGGCTTCAGCTGTTTCTTTACATACATGAACTAATTTGGGGTAATATGGTTGAATCCTGGAAAACAAAATCACAAAAAAATAAGGTCACAATGATATTGGTATGTAGCGAATGCGTATATTTTATGACTAAATCTGTCTACATCCTTTCTTTATTCCTGGTGTCCATGCCTCCACCACATTTTCCCAAAGTGTTCCATTTCCAATGGATCCGGCCCTTAGGTAATTAGAATAATTTCCTATGACAAACTATTCTTTACTGCCAGAGAAATTTCCTCAGGATAACCATGGAATAGGCAGTCAGAAGGCTTGGGTTCAAAGCTCAACCCTGCCACTTGCCAGGTAAGGAACCGCTGGCAAACAAACTACACTTTTTGAGTCTGAATTTCTCATTTTAATAACAGTGCAATACCTTTATCAGAGGACTGCAGTGGCAAATAATTTAGGTAGCATATTAAAAGTGGAGAGCATTACGTAATGTAAGTAAGGTCTGATTATAACTTGGCAAAGATTGGCCCGTTGCACAGATTTTTTTTTTTAAAGATTTTTATTGGGTAATTGGGGAGATGGGAACAGTGATGGGGAGTTGGGGGAAGGGGAACAGACAAGTTGCTGTCGTTTTGTTCTTCAGTCTAGTTGTGGAGGACGTTGCTTCACTGGCCCAAGTTGG
>NW_017731388.1:4466803-4641778 GCF_001890085.2 Hipposideros armiger
GACTTTTCCAGCACTGAGCTTCATGTTGACAGAGACTATTTTTTAAAAAGTTATTGTTTGAGAATTTTCACAGCTGCACTTCCTGTCATTGGATCTTTTTTTTTTTTTTTTTGCAATGGAACAAAAATATGTCACTCAGATCTGTTTTGTTGGCATCACAGCATCCAAAGATATTCAATAACAGATAAATAGAAAATGAAAACACCAAGGTCAGGGTGTCATTGGGGAAGCCGGCAAGCAGCATGGTGCCAACCGGTTTTCAATTACAAGCCAATCTGGAGGTCCAAATGAGTTGGTTTCATTTCACTTGTTGGGAGGATGGTACCTATTACAGTTTCCTAAACTAGCTCCTCTGTGTCATCCAGGGTTTCATGCTTAACACCAAAGTGGTAAGCCAACTTTATCTACTGACTCTGGAGTATAACTGGACTTCCGGTCCCAAAGGCTTGTTTGTGTGTTACAAGATGGCCCCATGGGGCGACTATTGGCATTTTCATGTTGATGCTTCATGGCGAAGCAGGGCAGCTGGAAATCAGCTCAGGGAAATATAAATGCTCTCACATACTGATGGGCATTCATTGCAATTGGTCCTCAAGGAATCTGTCCCTTGGTAACGTGGCATGACTGGGTGGATGACTAAAATGTTCTGTAAAACGAGTTGGATAGAGTAGCTAAGATTTATTGAGCACTTACTATGCACCAGGCACTATCCTGTATTTCACATGTGTCATTTGATTTGATCCTCTCAACATCTGTTTAAAGAAGATGCTATTAGCCCCACCCTCATCAACAGATGAAGGATCTGAGGCACTGAGAGTTCAATAACTTGCCCAAAGCCATGCGTATCCAGGCAGGTTCCTCTCCAGTGAGCAGAGGGGCAGAATAGCAACTAAATGCAGACATGAACTGAAGTACTAATTTAACCTGTGCTCAGCGTAATGGGGCGCTGAGCTATACACAATACTTTCACCATTATCTGCATACCTGTGTGAACTGTAAAACCTTTAATATCATTAAATCCTTGCCAGAGGACACCTTACTCCTCCCTAGCAGGTGTTCAATGTCCTAGATTTCACCTGGCACCTATAAGCTATTCTTTTTCTCTTCCAGAGGAAAGAAACAAGAATGACCGTTTCAAGTTAATTTCATCCTGAAGTGACATAATAAAGGATGATTGATTCTTTTAGTTTCATTCTCTTTGGTATCATTTCAAAATTTAATACATACTGAATGAAAATTGATTATAGCACACTTTGATAGTTCAACCCATTTTTTCTTTTCCAGAGAGAGAGAGAGAGAGAGAGAGAGAGAGAGAGAGAGAGAGATTGATTGAAAGTGTAACATGTCTCTGTGGACTGAGGTTATTTAAGGGGAGAGTGAGCTTGGGGAAAAGAAAAGAAAAAAAAAAGATGCAAAGACCAAACAGAAAAAATAGATTTCCAAGAATGTCTCAGAAGTTTTGCAGTTATATTCAGATTGCTATTTATTGCAGAAAAGTGGGGCATTCTTGTGTTATGCTCAGCACTTCTACGCAGCGTACAGATGACTGACATCAGGACTTAATTGTAGCAGTTATTTTGTGTCCTGAAAAATGATGAAGCAGGTATGTTCGAATGGGACGCACTCCTTAGGGGAGCAACAGTTGAGGAATCGCCTAAGTGAAAAGCTAAACATTTTCAATATGAGACATATTTTAACTCTAAAGTATTATTTCAAACTTTATTTAAAATAAAAGCTGTATGAGAGGTTATTATACGTACCTGCATACTAATGAGTGTTCACCGTGGCAGGAATTAGAATCGAAGTTTAGAATGGGAAAGAACCTGAACTGAAGCATTTTGCCGCTGACTCTGTTAGAGTGGGGCCTGTGTGTGTGTGTGGGGGGGGCAAGCGTGCCTCATTCCAGGAGGCGGGTGTCCAGTGCTGTCCTGGCAGCTGTCACTGCACAACTCCAGGGGACCTCATTCCCACAGTGTGTATCTCCTTTAACTGATGCGGAAGCTTGGGCAGGGCTGGGGAGTGGAAGAGATTAGAAGAAAGGACTGTGGCAGAATGGAAAAAATAATCATGGTGACATTTGAAATGACAATACAGACGATAAAAGTCTACCTATAAAAATGTGGCCAATATGTAGAAATTGAAAGTGTACTTGCTCAAGGACTAGAAAATGTCATGCAAATGAAAACATTGATTTGGTTAAATGGAAGGGCTGTGGACAATTTGGGATTTATCTTCTCCTTTTAATAGTATTTCAGTGAAATATGATTTTGAAACAGCCATAGCCTCCAAATGACTCTGCACACTTATTTAGATGAAATGCACACTTAACATTTTCTACTTGAGAGAAAACTCATGTAGTCGAGCTTTCTCGTTTGACAGAGGCCGAAAGGAGATCCAAAGTTCTGAGGCTGCGAGGTGAAGTCCATCCGCGCAGTGACAGAGCAGGACGGGAACGCTCAGGGTCCCTCCCCGTGCACCATCATGGCTTCCTGCCATCTCTCGCCCTTGGCAGTTCATCTCCTCCCTTCCTAATCTTTCACGTCCTGGTGACTCCTATAGCACGCGGAATAATAGCCCCCCAAACTTATCAGGCCTCCTGCCTGGAACCTATCAATGGTGCTTAATTTGGAAAGAGGGTCTTTGCAGACATGATTAAGTTAAGAATATCTCGGTAAAGAGAGAATCTTAGATTAACTGGATGGGCCTTAAATGCCTTCACACATTTAACGCCCTTATACGCCCTTATAACACATTATACGCCCTTATAAGAAGAGGTAGAAGGAGAGTCAGCCCACACATAGGAGGGGATGTAAAGATGGAGGCGGTGATTGTAGTGATTCGGCCACAAGCCAAGGGATGCCAGCAGTCACCAGGAGCTGAGAGGGTCCAGGAACGAGTAATTCTCCCTAGAGCCTCCAGAGGGAGTGTGGCTCAATCCACACCTTAATTCAGACTTCTGGCCTCCAGATCTGTGAGAGGATGAATCTCTTGTTTTAAGCCACTAAGTTTGTGTCCCTTTGTTACCGCAGCCATAGGAAACAATACAACTCCCGAATTTATTTCTCTAATCCTGACCTCTTTTCTGAATTCAGATTCAAATTTCTGTCTGTGGACATCTCAATGTCCATTTCTAAATTTCCACTAGCTTTCCTCCCTCCTCAACGTGTTTCCTAGCTCAGGTAATCAGCCCTTCACCAGTTCCTAATCATGCTGATTTTAACCTCTTTTTCTTCATTCCCAGCCTTTGATTAGTTTCCAAATCACGGTGATGCCATCTTGGAAACAGGTTCCCTGGATCATCAACTACCCCTGGCACGACTGGTCTAGGCCAGATCCTTATGACCAAGTCTCATCTGAATTTCTGCCATCTTTGTACTTTCCAGTCTCTAATTTGCTCTCCGTTCCACCATCACAATAATCTTTCTAAAATGGCCAATTTGATATATATCTCTTTGCTCAAAAATACCTATAGAATGAATTTCAGCATCAGAGCATCAGTGAAGCGGAAACACAGTGCGGACTCTGGAGACGTGGCTTCCTGGGTTCCATTCAGGGCCCGGCCACTTTCTAGCTCTGCGACCTTAGGCAGGTGACTTCACTGTGCCTCATGTCTGCCTCTGGAAATTGAGGACAATGACAGTGTCCTCCTTGGAAGGGGCTGTCAGAAACACATGAGGTGATACCTATAAAGCACTCCGAAGAGTATCTTGGCCATCTAAGAAACAAGAGTGAAATTATAGCTTGTCAACAATAGCAATTATAATATTGAAAAGAAATGCTAGCTGTTTGTAATGTGTCTAGAACAGCCTTGGATTTTTTACATTCTGGTTATATTTAATGTTACAACCTCATCTTCTGCTACTCTTTCTGTATTAGTCAGCATTCACCAGAGAACAGAACCAATAGAATGTGTGTGTGTGTGTGTGTGTGTGTGTGTGTGTGTGTGTACATACAATTTATTCTAAGGAATTGGCTCATGTGATTATGGAGGATGACAGGTCCCAAGAGCTGCAATTGGCAAGCCCTGGAGCCCCAGGAGAGCTGATGGTGTAGTTCCAGTCTGAATGCCGGCAGCCTTAACACCCAGACAGAACAGATGTTTCAGTTCAAGGTCAAAGATGGGAAAACAAACAAACAACAAACAAACAAACAAGAAAACAATGTCCCAGTTCAAAGGCACTCAGGCAGGAGGAGCTGTGTCTTAGTCAGGAGCAAGTCAGCGATTTTGTTCTATTCAGACCTTCAATTGATCGGATGTGGCCCACCCACATTAGGGAATGCAATCTGCTCTACTCAAGTCTACCAATTTACATGGTAATCTCATCCCCAAAGTTTGCTCAAACACTGGGCTCCCTTCGCCCAGTGAAGTTGACACGAAAAGTTAACCATCAGACTTTTCTAACCACCCTCTCGGTGGCTTCCTAAACAAACCTGGTTATCTGTTGTCTTCCTGCCTTGGTTCACACTGCTTTTGTTTTGTTTTGTTTTTTCTTCTCAGGTTTCCCTTTATCCTTTGTTCACTCTGGCCTGGACAAGCCTTACTTATTTTTCACAACTGAGTTCAAATGTCACCTCTCTCTCTGCTTGGCAAATCAGTTTTTCCCTCCTCACAGCGAGATTAGACTTTTCCTGCCTCCATGCTACCCAATAGCACTCTGTTCATGAAACTGATCACATGGTGTTAAAACTAGATATGTAGCTAGCTACTCAAAATCAGACTTTACGGAGGACAGAAACATAGCTTCACATCTGTTTGTTTCTTAGGATTCCTAGTGCCTGGCCCAGGGCCTGCCATATCATAGGTGCTCAATAAATGCTGTGGAGTTAATTCTTGGCCCTTTGGGAACACAGGAATGGCGAGCTTCTCTTATGAACAATGAGAGGTCAGTGAACTGGAGTTCTAGTTCTCAGCAGTTCTCCCATTCCTGGAGGGAAGTGTTCCCAGAAGGCGTTCTGTCGTTCCCTGCAGAGGGAATGTGGGGACTGCCAGCAGGAGTGCCCTGGCTGAGCTGAATTACTGTGATGGTGCCTGGGGAGGGAGGCAATCTTTGAAGCGTCCAGGCGGTAACCTTTATTTAATTGGCAAGATAGAAATCAATGACACATATGGCATTAACAATTTTAGATTCTGGATTAGTTTGCAGAGATATCTGCTGAACAACAACAAAAAACTAGATTCAAATAATCTTTAAAGCATTTTTCTTTTTTTTCTTTTTTGGTCCAGGAAAAATCCCAGTGCATTTGTTATATTTCTTAATAAGAATTCAGATATATAAACTTGCATGCAGAAGAAAAAAAACCCCAACAATTGCTTAAACAGTTATCTAAAAAGATGTGCACATTAAATAGTGTGCACAGGCTATGAAATAGGACGCATTGTTCCCTGGTGTCTTTGTTGCCTGGTTAAGAGCTATGTCTATTATTGCCTATTAGTTTTATTTTAAACTTTAAAAAAATCTTAAAGGTAGACGAAATACTGATGTACACACATCAAGAAGCTGAGAAGAAACATCTCCAAACCAAAATGGGGTAATTATTTTGTTTAGTAATAAACTTTCCCCTTCAGAATTCAGTACTGGAAACAGAAACCACTATAGATATTTTCAGCAGAAAGGAGTTGCACGCAGGAAAGTGGGGGCTTAGAAGGTTGTGGGGAAGGCTGGGAGAGTGGACGTCAGGGGCCACCACGGAGCTGCAGAGGAGGCGGCCAGCCCAGTGACCGAGGTGCCACCACAGGTTGCTGCTGCTGCTGCTGCACCACTGACTCCTGACACCCAGAAGCTGGCGACCCAACACTGGGACGTGTCCCTGTCAGTTACACTCTGTGACCTCCGTTAATAGGAGAAACAGCAGTGGTAGTAGAGCCTTAGCTATAGAGCCAACATGAGACACATGTTAAACGTCCAACCTCACCAAGATGTCATTCAGTGGGAGAATGGATACATAAACCACAGCACCTCCAGACAATGGAACATGGCTCAGCACTACAAAGCAATAAGCTATTAATCTATGAAGAGATATGGAGGGAAGTTAAATGCTTATTCCTAAATGAGAAACCATTGTGGAAAGGCCACATAGTGTATGATTCCAACTATGACCTTCTGTGAAAGGCAAAATCATGGAGACGGTAAAAAGGTTTGTGGTTGCCAAGAGTTAGAGGAGAAAGTGTGGGATGAACAGAAGGAGCATAGAAGATTTTAGGGCAGTGAAACTACCCTGTATGACACTGTAATGGCGGATACATGTCGTGATACATTTGTGTAAAACCGTAGAACGTGTAACAGCAACAGTGATCACTAATGTCAAGTATGGACTCGGGGTGATGGTGTGTCCACGTAGGTTGATTAGTTGTAACAAATGTACCAACTAGTGAGTGATATTGATAAAGGGGGAGGCTGTGCATATGTGGGGGCAGGAGAAATATAGGAAACGTCTGTTATCTTCTGCCTGATTTTGCTATGAACCTAAAACTGCCCTAAAATTGTCTATTTTTTTCTTAAAGGTCAACCTCTGGCATTTGTGTATTTTGTTATATAAACTTAGAGGAGAAACTTACAGGTCTTTTCCAAGTGCTGTATGGTGGTGAGACATTGAGAAACTGACAGCCTGTGTTGTCTGAAGAACTTTTTAGCTTGAAAAATCACTGTGGTAACACAAAGGATCATATTTTCAAATCAGATTTTTCACAACTAGAGGTCTTTCTCAGAGCCAACTTTTGCTACTAATTTCATAGATAAGCACCCGAGAGGCACAGGTGCAGCGCAGGAGAGATTGGGAACACTGAGGGTGGCTCCCCAGACCCTCCCTTCACACACACACACACACACACACACACACACACACACACACACACACACACACACACACACACATTCTGACCCTGATTAGATGGGGTCTCTAATTGTGGTACACTGGTTACATCACACAGCAGAGAGCTTTTGGGTTGTAAAATATCTCAGTTTTGTACCTCAGATGGTCACCTTGCTTATGTGACATTTTCTAGGGAGCCATGTCCCATAAATCCATGGATCCTAGTGTTTACCTTAAACAACCCTAAACCAGGGACATCTTACCAAGAAGATTCCATAGATATGGACTCTCTTCCTCAGTAATGATAATAGCACCTTTGCCAGGAGGTCCAGTTATAAGTGTGCATTTTGAGAGAGAAGACCAGGTCCCCTGCATTTTCTCTTCCCCTAGAATTGTACCTCAGTAATGGGAGGAGAAATGGGTCATAGGCCAGCTGCTTCGAGTCCTTCCTCCCTAATAGCAAACCTACAGAAAAGTTGAAAGAAGAGTAAAATAAACCCATTTAGATTCACTACGGATAAGATTTTATATCATCTCTTTCTTCTCTCTCTCTCTCCATTTTGGACTCCCCTAAAATAGACAGTGAGATGAGAATTTATGGGAAAGTGATTTATTAAAAATGTGATCACATGAGGAATAAGGAAAGGAAAGTAGGGGAACAGGAAGAAGTTAAGGAAGGGTGTGATTTCAGGTTAAATTCAAGCCTCAATCTTACATGGATTTCTCAACACCATGAAGGCTCAAATGTGGGATGTTAGGGGAAAAAAGCACAGAAAAGTTGGATGGACACTCTCAAATAGTAAATGGGATCCAGGGGATCAGGGCAGAGCACCAACAATGTCACAGACAAGGGTGTGTGTGTGTGTGTGTGTGTGTGTGTGTGTGTGTGATACACTCCTGCACACACATTTGTATTTTGCTGGACTACTTGAAAGAAAGTTGCAAGCATTTTGACACTTTACTGCTAAATACTTTAGCAATTATCTCCTAAATAATCTACCTAACTGTGATACTCTTACCACATTTAAGAAGCTGAGTACTGATCTCATATTAATCTGAGTCCATATTCAAATTATCCCAATATCTTTTAAAACTGTTTTTGATTTTTCTGATTCAGAATCTACCCAAGGATCACACACTCCATTTAGCTGTCATATCTCTTTAGACTCCTCTAATCTAGACTAGTTTCATCAACAATTTTTGATTTTATGAAATTCGTATTTTTGAAAAGCCCACGTTTTATAGGAAGTCCAACAGTTTGTATTTGTCTGATTGTTTCCTCACAACTTGATGCAGGTTAAATAGTTTTGAAAATTTACAAGTAGGTAATATTTTATTTTTCTAAGAGTATCATATCAGAAGACACATAATGTCAGTTGTCCCACTGTTGGTGGTGGTTTTCACTTAGTTGAGATGTCTATAAGAAATGACACCATAAAAGTGTGGTCTGACTTAAGCTATCTTAGAATTTCTGGCTGCACAACACAATTTTTTCCAGATTCTCTTAATGACAGTGTCTTCATCAATTTCTAATTTTCCAATCGCATAGTTTTCAAGTCCTAAAGAAACAGATAAAAAACAAAATCTTTTGTCATCCAAACCCAAATATTAATAATCAATTTTCTTGCCAATTTTCAAGTTCCTTTATACTATTTCTCAGATATATTCCTTTATCTCTATTGTGCAATCATCATCCTAGTTTGCTCTTTAAATTTTTGTTCTATGAATTCTTAAAACAAATGTTAGTCAACTATGATCAGTACTCTCCTATTTCATTGTGACTCTTTTTTATTCCGTAGAATTTTTTTTAATCTTCATTTGCAAATATCCTTAGACCCTGTATTGGTTTACTAGGGCTGCTGAACAAAGTGCTACCAACTGGGTGAGCTTAATAAACAGAAGTTTATTGTCTCACAGATCAAGAGGCTAGAAGTCCAAGGTTAAGGTATCAGTAGGATTACTTCCTTGTGAGGGAGAACCTGTTCCATGCTTCTCCCCAGGCATGTGGTGCTTTTCTGGCTCCTTGGTGTTCCCCAACTTGTAGAAGCATCACCCCATCTCTGCTTTCATCTTCACATGGTGTTCTCCCTCTGTGTGTCTGTGTCCAAATTTCTTCTTTCTTATAAGGACACTAGTTAGACTGGATCCAGCGTTCACCCACTCCGGCATGACCTCATCTTAAATGACTAGATATGCAACAACCCTGTTTACAATCCAGGTCACATTCTGAGGTACTGCGGGTTAGGACTTCAAAAACTGAATTCTAGGGGTGGACACAAGTCAATCCATAAGAAATCCTCATATAAACTCTGTATGCTAGGATATGAGCTATTGCTTTATAATCATTTGTTCTAGTCACAGCATCATTTATAATGCCTTGCCTGAAGGCTTTCTTACTTAATCCTACCCAGTTATTTTCATTTAAAATATTCTATTAAAATTTCCATCATACTTATTATCTGTGATAGTAAAATTGGATCCTTATTAATGTGTATAGACATCAATTGTGCTTATGTACTAATCAGGCACCACTCATTTTCAAGTGAAAAGAACTCCTTTCTTGTACTCACAGGTGGGTGTGGACCCAGGGCTGCAAATGATGGCAACATCATATTTCTCTTTCTCTGGTTTTTGCATCTCATTTCTTCCTGCTTTGATTATATTTTCCAGGCTGATTTTTTTCCCCATGGTAACCATTTTGACATGGCCAAGTCCCTATTGATATCCTACCTGCAAAGTGATCCAACTGGAAATAAGATGCATATTCCTTTCCAAAAGAACTCTCGCAGACTTCTGATTTTGCATCTCTTTGGCCAAGGGTGGAGCACATGTGTATCCCTGATGATCGCTCTAGCTATCTAATTGGTCATGCTCTGCAGCTACAGGCAAAGTGTTGAGTGAGGATGAATTTTACCCAAAGGAAATTCAGGTTTTTAATTTTATCTTTTTGCCCCACAAGAAAGTAATGCATACAGATGAGGCAAAACAAACAAACAAATAAACAAATGAAAAACAACGAACCATATGTTCACCATAGCTTATGTTTACGCATCTCTTATATTTTGATTGGCACCTTCAATAAATGAAAATGTGTGCATTTACACAAATATATTTGTGGTTCATAATTTTCTGCAGAAAATAAAGTGGCTGTAATTCTCCAAATCTTGATTAAGAGAGTTTTCAGAAACATGCCTCTCTAGGGAAAAGTGCAGCATGCTTGTGTTTTGTAGTGATAACATATAGATCATCCAGTGCCTTGAATATAAAAAGTACAATCTAAGTGTGTCCTTTAATTATGCTCCTGAAAGTAATATCTGTTTTCTTTATCTATTAGAAATAACATCAGGTAACGACCAAAATGAATCATGCTGCGACCAAAAAGATGGAAGCAAAATAGCTAGGCAGAGAATATTTCTTCTTGGATATAAAACCAAATCCAAACATGAGTTCAACTTGCTAAAAAATAAATCACGTCCACTTTCTTCACAGGCTTCTTTATGTATTGCAAAAAAATGACCTTTAAACTACCTTGAGAGATAGCAGCTGACTAGAAAATTACAGTTATTAGCAGGATAACCAGAGATTAGAGTATTTAAAGTATTGTAAAAAAAAAAATACTAAGAGACAGATGTTAACAATTTGCAACCTCAAAAGACAGCTACAATAAAACCCTATATTGCAGTGTTTCTAAAGGATGATTGGGAGATCCATGATAATATACTGCACCTACAAATCTAAATGTGGATAAGTAAAATTACCTTTTCTTTTGAGAAATTTATCATAGGACTTTGATTTGTAAAGACCATGGAAAACCACTAATTATATTTATCAAGTATTCACCCCTGCCCCAAAGATGTTGAAGTGTAATGTCTCCTTTATTAAAACTAAACTACATTTTTTGAAATACATTCCTGAAACATAATAATTATGGTCTGTTCACTGTTAACACTTTGGTAGAAGGGCAGCATGAACCTAAATTGGGTGGTGGAAATCATGAGTTACAGACAAAGCTATTAATTTCCATTTGATCCTGGGCCAATCATTCAATAATCATTTTTCTTTTCTTCTGAAAGGAAAGCTCCAGCAAAGTTTTCTCTAGGCACAAGTGGAAGGAAAACATGAGCTCTGGCACCCGCTGGACTTGCGTCCCAACCTCAGGATGCCACTGAAGCCAGCAGAGCTGTGTACGGAGGCCGTTAAGCTCACAGATTCCAGCCCCAGCCTGCTTGGGTTTAAGTTTTGGATCTGACCCTTGTTTTCTGTGCGACCTTGCTCTGATTACTTGACTTTCTATGCCAGGGTTTCCTCATGCCTCGAATGGAGGTGATGATAATACCCGCCACTGGATTTATAATGAGAAGTAGAGGATTTAATATTTATATAGGGCTTAAAATATTGCCTGGGGCAGGATTTGCTGTTGCCTGCTATTTGATAGCTCTTAGATAACAAAACACCATTATCTCTTTAGTGAAATAGAGTTCGAACAATGTAGTGAGATAGTTTATAAAATACCTAAATTCTTTACCATAAGAGCCACCCAGTAAATGATAGTTGCTTTCCAACTGATGAGAATTTTCCAAGGTAATAGCTAGACATGAGGCCAGGAGATACTCTATAAAATGGCATGGTTGTCTTCCATGATGATAGCTTCACGTTTTACTGATATGTCTAAACAGGGGTCGGCAAACTTTTAAAACGGAAGCACCACCAGCAGACAGCAAACTGGCTTGAGAATTGTGGCTCTGAAGTAAAATTGAAAATGAAAATAAAACTATATATATATATATATATATGGCTCTCGAATAATTTTTAAATTGTTGTGAGGGACAGGATTGGCTCTTCCAGGGGTCGGCAAACTTTTGAGACGGAGCGTACCCAAGGAGACGCATGTGACTTGCAAGCTGCAGTTTGCTGACCCCTGGTCTAGAACATTCAGTTTCCACCATGGTCACCATATAGTTTTAATGTTTATTATAGATTCATATCAATTCATTCAACATTTATTAACTTATTTTTTGTGAGTTTCTATCAGGTGATGAACTGAGAGGTCGGTATAAAGGGAAAAAACACTTACTTGGCCTTTCTAGGGGGGATCATGCTTTGCCATCATCCATTTGTTTCATCCTCATATGTTCCTTGCTTTGGTCAATGGCGCCACTGTCTCCCTGGTTCTTAAAACCCCTCCTTCCTCTCTCTTGCTCTCCATGTGCAACCAACAGCCAAGTCTTGTCAGACTCTGTGTAAGGCCATCACCTCCACTGCCACTGTCTCAGGCTTGGGTCTCACCCTCCTTTGCTTATAGACTTGAGGCAGCCCCCCAACCCCCACCCCGCCAACACACATTCAACTTCCCCTTTTGTCCACTTCTCCTGTGGATCCAGATTAATGAGAAGATACTGTCCATACTCCTCTAACTGACATTGACGTCGAAGCTACCATTCCAACCCGTTCCTTACTGTTTCTCTCTCTGCGTCACGTGATCTACCTTCCTGCTCTCCCTGTTTCTGCCTTTACTCATGCTGTTTCCTTTACTCGGGGGAATGTCCATCCTCACACACCCAAATCCCACCCATCTTCAGTGGACAATTTCCAAACCTGTCCTGTCCCATGAAGTGATTTCTGCTTTTCCCCTTCTTTCCCTCTCTGTCCACTCCCTCCCTCACTGTTGATCTTCATGTTCCGGGAACTCTCATAACATTTCATCTTTACCTCTCTTATGTCAATCATCTTGTATTTATCTTCTGCCTGCCTTTTATTACTTACACTGTAAAGTTTTAGAGGATAAAATACAGTCTGGTTTATCTTAATATTTCAATAATGCATAACAGTGGATATGGACACTTAAAAATATTGAATGATTAAAGACATAGATGAAAATTTAAAAAAAAGGGATTGTGGCAGTTACTCACCAGGAACTCAGCATCTAGTAGAGACCATCTGTCTATATCTATCTATCTATCTATCTATCTATCTATCTATCTATCTATCTATCTATCATCTATCATCTATCATCTTACACACACGCACACACACACATACTCACACTATGATGCAAGATTGACTCTGGAAACACAAAAAAAGTGTACAAACATCTTGTTAAGCAAGTGTTAGCAAAGGAATACTTTACTCTGAATAGGGAAATTGAGGGTGGTGGAGCTTCTTAGAGGATGTAGAATTTTAGTTGAACTTTGGCGATAAAATAGAAGACATAAACAGGTTGGAACAAAAGACACTTTAGACTAAGCCAACAATTTGAGGCAAGACCTAAAGCAGGTGAGGTCGATGCCATGTTCAGGAAACTGTTCAGACTGGTCTCATTGGAGGAGTTATCCATGAACTATCTAAGTCTTATGATTGGGAGACTCACAGGTGTATCCCCCTGGAATAGGTTTTTCTCCTCAATATGGCCTAAGCTGACTTAAAGTGAGAGACTTATTTTCTTCATATTATACCGGGTCAACTTTATTATTGAATACTACATATTTCTGTGAACTATAGACCTCTCCCTTTACTAAATGTAATTGATTGTTACTAAAAATTGTGGGACGAGATGTGCTCATTTAACATTTTTATTACTTGCCATTTTTTTTCATGATAGCAGAGTGAGCTGCAAATCAAACTTAATATGTATCAGTATGTTTTTTAGTGGTATACCAAATTTAATTTCAAAAGAGTTAATTCATTTAAGTGTTATAATAGAGCATGTAGATTGACAGTCATGAAAAGTTGAGTGGTGACATGCTCTTCACATAAAAAGGGTGCTTAATAAATATTGGCTAAATTGAACTGGCATAATGGCCACCCATGATATTATCAAAGCATTGCTTCCCCTCTCACCTGTCCACATGAACTATAGACTGGCTACAATAGGAGCCATTGTGTTTCAAGGTCTCACACACACACAAACACACACACACACACACACACACACACACACACACACACACGAACTTCTGACCTTGAGTTGCATGAAATAGCCCATTAACAAAAAGATAAATTCCTCTTTTTTTGTTTGGTCTTTTTTTTCCATTGCGTTTTGGTTTTTTCTCTACCCAAAGAGTTGGAACAAATATAATCCATCACAGCTTTCTTCTTTATAGATGATTATCCTGAGACTGAAATAGTTTTTTAATATAACATTTTAAAAATCCAAATTGAAAATTTACCTATAGTAATAATTTCCATCTTGTAGCAGTTGTCAAAGACTCTTTATATGCTAGACAAAGGGTGAAGATTATTATTTCATAAACCAAGTATTAGAAGGTGAAGACATTTTCTCTGGAGAATAGAAGAAAAATTCCTTAAAAGGCTCTGTCCTTCCAAGAGTGGCTGATTGCATCAAATGCTCCTGAAATTTTTTTCTGTGAATAAAGCACTAGTTCTTAATATCTTCCTCTGCTGTGGGGCTAAAAGAAGTCTATAAGATGAGTATCTTGCAACATTTCCCTTCTATCCTGGGAACCCCTTCCTCCCACACAACCAAGCCTCATGGCTGCTGTGAAATCTGGTTACACCAGCAAATCATTTCACAGGGATTTCTAAACTTGTGTCCATAGAGTTGAAACAAATCCCATTTAGTGGCAGAAGCCATATGATACAAAACTCAGATGCTGTGTGCTGCTATATTCCCTATAAAATGGAGAAAAATTGTGAGAGAGAATAAACTTGACACCCAGAGCAATCAGAAACAAGGAATGGAAAGAGGTGACCTTAAAATACCAGGTCACGGTTGATCTTAGGTCTTTGTCTTTCCCCTGGTTGGGTTTCTAACTTCAGATAGTACTAGTCATTGTATTCCCCTTTCTGCTTGAACATGTTTTAGGGATGTCTTTGTCATTTGTGACCAAGATTCTCTAAAATCTCTGACTCATCCCGGGAGTCAGGAAGCTGGAGCTAGACATACGAGTGGGAAGGGCTGGCCGAGTGCCTTGGCATATGGAACAAATGACAACTGGTCACAGTACTTACGCTTGAAAGAGACAGACCAAAAGCAAATTACCTGACACGAAGCAAAGGGTCTAGAAATGGCCAGCCATCAGGTTTGGCTGATCAGAAGGCATATATTAGGACAGGGTCCCCTGTGTAGGAAGGAGGAAGGTAGCCTCAAATGCCTGTGGCTTCATCCAGAGGTGGGAAGAGAATGTAAAAACCCCAAACTAGTTCTGATACTTAAGGACTGATTCCAATGTGGTGCCTTCTTTACAGCAACACATGAAAGGGCAAGAATGAGAGGTTAAATGTAGGTTATTGTTTGGGGAATAATAGAATAGAATGAAGCAGCAGGTCCTTTTTCCTGTCATACCTAGGAAATGAATCAACATCATCCATTATCAGTAGATCCATATGGCCCGGAACGTTAGCAAATATGTAATCGTAAGAGAGCCAAGTAGAGCTCTCTGCCATTTTAATGACGCAATTGGCATTCCCTTAGAGCACTGATGTTTTAGACTGTGTGTACATGAAAGAGAGAATTTGGGCAAAAACATCCCAGACCAGAATATTGAAATCATATCATCTGAAGTAGACGCTTGGCCTGAGTTCTTCTCTGAGAAGTCCAAATACCAGTAATCACAGGGATTGAGGGTCCAGTTGGACACTCGGTTTTTGATGCTGGCTGCAAAACAGATAAACATATCACAGAGCAGAGTAAGGTGCTTTATGTGTTTGAGGAAAATAAAAGCTGCTCAGTTGCACAATCTACTGTCACAGAATTATGAAACACCTTATGATTTAGTTCAGTGGAAACTGCCAGAAACCTCTCCCCCCAAAATCCCATCTTACCTTGAGAGATGAGGCAATACAAAGCTTTTTCAGATGACATGCGTTAACTTTCCAAATTAGTTTACTGCAAGTCTATAAATCAAGGCTATTTTTCATGTTTCCCTCTGGTGGGCACCCCTCCGTCTGGCTACATCCTGGGGTGGGGGGAAGAAGACCTTCCTTCTTCCCCGGATATGTGTGGAATGCAGTAATTTTCTCTCTCTTTGCTACCACTAATTGCTTTGTCTCTTAAAGCAGGCAGTTGCAAGTTGAGTGCACGGGAGGATGTGACGATGAGGCCTTATTAAATCAGGGCCAGTCAGGTTAGAAGCTGTGGCATAAATTATGTCTACATTTCTGACTCTGAACTTGCTTATCCGGATTCCTGACCCTGAACTTGCTTTATGGCCCATTGCATTAATTATGGCTGTATGAAAAAAAGAAAAGAAAAGAAAAGAAACAAAAACTTGTAAATAATTTGACTCAAAGAAGTGTTTTGGAACTTTACTGGGTTTCCCTGGTTGGATTTGTGCTTGAAGAGTAAAGCATTTAATATGTCTTCTCCAGGCACCCCACCATTGCTCATTTATCATGAGAACATCACTTTCCCACAATCCTTAGAGTCTTACTCCCCATAATATACTGAGGTTAAGAACATGCTAATTTAAAATAAGTGGGAATTTAAATTATTTAACATTTGTATATGATTAGCATGCAAAGCCCTACACACACATTATGCACCCAGCCACCCTGTGTGGGAAGCACTGTGCGAGGTAAGTGGGCCTGTTTTATCATGGTGGCCTCAGTCAGGAATTATAGGAGTTCAATCCATCTTAAATTCTTTTCTGCATGGGGGGACTTGATAGGGCTTAAAATTATATATAAATAAATGTGAGGCATGCTTGAAACTCACAAGCCTTCCTTCTACATGGGGAGCTCTATGCTAGACCGGCAAAGGGATTTCATTCCTGCTTTTATTAATCACAAAGGAGGCACATGCTTAGCCAGCCGAAACTGCCTTTATTAGTGAATATACATTCCTTGCACCTAGGTTTATAGTCTGCATTCTAAAAGTGTTTTATAGTCTTCCTTCTACTTATGGCTGTTCAGGGTGATTGAGCTCAAACCCAATCCTTGTGAATTCACCAAATAACCTAATTAGCTGAAGAGGAGAGTCATGCTAGCCTTCCTGAGTGAGTTGAGGATGCCGCACACTTCTAGGTAGAAGCAAAAACTAAAGTAGCAAATATTTCTGAAGATCTGGTCCCCTTATACTACTAAGCATTGAAGAGGTCACTTGGATTTTTCATTCCTCTGCTGTATGTTTCCTTGATTTGTCTTAATACTATGTAGACAAAGGAATAGGAGAGTAGTTATGAACCCCCATCCCCACCCCTACCTCACCACCACTACAGAGAGTTTACTTGGTCTTGCCCAGAATTCCACTGAAGGAACACACGGTGAATGATGAGACTTGCTTGCCTCTTATAAATCCCAGCAAATTGGGGAGGGAGAGACCAGGCTGACACATCACCTCTGACGATTGGGCTTCAGGCTCCCAGCTGATTTATCTGCCCATTTCTCCTCATTAGGAAAGATGGAAATGGTTTAGCTCAAACATTTTACAGACACATTTGGTTAGAGAGAACCTATTTCCAGGGGAAGAAACTCCTATCTTTATCCTATGTATTGTTCTTCACAGACTTTCTTCTAATCTAGACACAGCCACCAGGTCTCCATCAGTAGATTTTTTTTTTTCTTCTTAGAAATAAAAAAGTAAAACCCTGGAACTTGCTAAGCCCTGCTGTCTTTAGGAGTAACTTTGACACTGGAAGTTGAACCTGTCCTGATATCAAGTGATGGTTAAGGTGAGGAATGGTGAAGAATCAGGCTGATGTGGCCTGAAGTTGTTCAGCCACCTTCCAGCTGCGTGGCTTCATCCACATTATTGAACTTCTAGGACTCAGTTCTTCATCTGCTAAGTGGCATTCATCATAATGCCTGTCTCCTAGAGTTACATGAGCTCACACTTGGCACATAGTAAGTGCTAAATAAATAACTGATCACACATCAGTGTCATTCTTTACATTCCCACCACATGAACGCCAACACTCCACTAGGAAGGACACTTCATGGTTTCAGCCTTGGTGTCTTTTTCTGCATTCGATTCTGATGCTTTAGTACCCAGGGAGCTGGAAATAGCTCTCTTGACTTGGGTTTATGCAGACTTAGTCTTGCATTAAATGTTGCAATCATCGCCATTCACCTACAGAATGAAGTCTAGTTTCCTTAGCCTCACATGCACATACACATACACATACACATACACATATGTAGCACCTTTCTCCTCAACCTGGCCTCCTGTGTGCCTTTTCAGCAATCCGTACATTTCCCATTAGATTATCAAAGTGATACGTTTTATTGAAATTATGTGCATATAAATCTATCTTCTTCATGAGACTGGAAGCTCCTGAAGGGCAGGGATTATCATCCCAGCACCTGACACAAGAACCGCTTGCTCCCAACATGATTTTAAGGGTGTTTTAAGCTTAGTGTTGGGTTGGGAGGAACTATGCAAATCACTTTCTTCATGAAGAAGAATACAACAAAGGCAAATGACTCATATAGTTACAAGTGGTTCTATATAGGGTTATGTATAGGTATGTGTACATACGCAGATTAATATATACACATATATTTCTTTCTTTGGTGAACTAAAGAGGCATAAGTAAAGGAGAGCCCAGTATCACTGAGCACACATAACACCCGGATGCTGGCTTCTAATATCATTCTTTAAGGAAAGAAACCAGGGCTCCTTGGAGAAATGACTGATTCCAGGACTGGGGCAGGAAACACACAAAATAAACATGAAATAACCTGCAGAGCCTGAAAATAAAAAGCACCTTGTAGAACTAATGCGCACACACACAGACACACACACACAGACACACACACACACACACACACACACACACACAATGTTAAAGGGCCATAAGAACAAATAGAAAGAGCTCCCAATGTCATAATTTGACCAGAAAATGATGAAGGCAGTGTGATTATCACTCAAAGTATAAAAGAAATATCCATGAGTCTATACTGATAGAAGTAAATGTCTGAATAAATAATTGGGGAGAAGAGACAAACCTCTTGAGCATAAAAATTTATAAAGAAACGTTATCATAGGAGTCGAGTGGCACATGTGGGCTGTGAACAGAGACTTGCTTTCAAAGGAAGGGAAGGGGAAAGGAAGGGGAAAAAATAGAGTTATTTTACAGTGAAGAAACCTGACAAATATTACTCCAGCCAGCTTCAAGATGCACAGTAATAAACCATATCACTTGATATGATAGTGTGTACCCTTGATATGTGTACCCTTGATATGCCATGATAAAAATGGTACTGAAGTATGGACTTTAGTTAATAATAATGTATCAATATTGGTTTATTAATTATAACAAGTGCACCATACTGATGTAAGATGCTAATAACAGGGGTAAATATAGAGAGAGTAGGGCCGGCCGAGTGGCGCGATGGTTAAGAACTCGCTTGGGATGCCAGAGGGCCCCGGTTCGGATCCCACATATGAGGGCCAGTGACACTGCCCTCCACAGCTAAGATGCTGAACGACAGCTCAACCTGGAGCTGGGCTGCCATGAGTCGCTGGCGACGGTGTAGGCTGCACTTCCTGTGGCAGTGGGTTTCCATGGGCTACCGTATGTAGCCAGCAGCCAGCGTGAGCGGTCAGCAGCCGCAGTGAGCGGCCGTCCAGAAGCCGGCGACTGATCTGCCTCGCCAGAGAAGAGCGCAATGATGGTGCCAACTTGGGCCAGTGAAGCAACATCCTCCACAACTAGTTGAAGAACAAAAACGACAGCAACTTGTCTGTTCCCCTTCCCCCAATTCCCCAGCACTGTTCCCATCCCCCCAATTCCCCAATAAAAAAAAATCTTAAAAAAAAATATATATATATATATATAGAGAGAGAGAGAGTATATAGGGACTCTCTGAACTATCTTCTCAATTTTTCTGTAAATCTAAACCGGCTCTAAGAAATAGTCTATAAAAATGGCAAAACAAAACATATAAAAGCAAAGGAGAGGACTAAAGTCAGGATTAACTGAATAATACACAAGAGATGCTACCTCTTTTTTAATACACATGCCCCTTTTCCTGCCATATCTGAAAATTTCAGGAGAATGGGTTTATGTCACAAATTAACGCAACAATCACATGTGTTTTTCATTTAATTATGTGCATGTAGACAGGAGTGGAATGAAGTACTTCCTATGGCATCTTTCCTACAATAGGAATAATATGTTCCAAAAACAGTCAGATTTTTTTTTTTAAATCAGTAGCTTCATGACTTAAAGACACATTTACTCTAATCCTTGTTTAGTCCAGACTGGTGTCCGGGTCATCAGATATGAATATCCCAGTTTTCTGTCAGAGCTGACTCAGCACTTATCAAATACTCTTGGTCAGAAGCGTTGAAAGAATTAGGATGGCTCCTTTAATATTCCAGGAAACGGTAAGGTAGGTGAGAGATGGTTGGAACCAACCTACTTTCAGTGAGTTTACACAGAGAGAAGTGTTTTGTCGGACTCACATCAATGAGAAGTGAACAGAGATGCTGGTGCTCAGGAACATAGCATTCCATAGAAGAGGCTCTCATCCCTCTTTGCTATACCCACAGCCAGTGACTAATCTCCTGGACAATAAACTTTTTGGTGCAAGCAGAAATTGCTGAAGTTTGCATTCTTCGTCAACTTCATAAAGAAGTTGAAAAGTCAGCTTGCTACTCTCAAAGAACCCTGCGCCTAGACTCATGCTTCATTTTATATCCATGATTCTGTATCCTTGCTGAGAGACAGCTTCGTCTAAGTCCTCCTGATAAACAGTGGCGTGGGAGAAGGGCAGAGGATGTCTGCATGACAGAAACATTCAGAAAATGAATATTCCTCCTTGGGGCTAGAGCTGACCAGGAGAAGGATTGGCTCTGACCTTGAGGGTTTTACACTGGAGGCCTGCAGAGGTGGTCCAACATGGAGGGGAAAAAAAGAGGAAAGCATAGCAATTCTGATAGAGTTACTGGATGCAGTCTCTTCCCTGTTTAAACCCTAAGACTCTTTCCTAGTCAGGTAGACAAAGCATCCAGGTATTTGGTTAAATGCCTTTAATTTTCAAACATGTGTAGAAGTGTCAGGTAAACACATCCTGAAGTTAACAAAAACCTTTGGTTAAGATTTCATTCATCAATAAGCCAGGCTCAGAATGACAATACTGCATAATCTCCCTTCTATGTGGAATCTTAAAAAAGTGAAACTCAAAAAATTTGGTTACCAGGGCTCACGGATGGGGGACATTGGTCAGAGGGTACACATTTTCTGTTATAAGTTCTGGCGGTCTGACGTATGCCATGGTGACTATAATTAACAATGCTGTATTGTATACTAGAAACTTTCTAAAAAGGTAGATCTTTAGTGCACTCCCCCCCACACACACAAAAGGAAATGTAACTATTTGAGGTAATGAATATGTTAATAGCTTGATTGTGATGATTATTTCACTATATATATTTATTATAGGTATATTATTTCATATATATATATAAAATTATCAAGTCATACATCTTAAATAGATTTAATTTGAGTTGTCAAGTGCATCTCAATAAAGCTGAAAAAAAATTCATAATTCCTCACACCTGTGCAGTGCCTCCAACTTTCTGAACTGCTTTTGCAAAAACCACAGTTACCCTCTGGCTCCAGTCAGTATCTTCTTCCATTTTCCTTTAGCAAAAAAAATCAACAACAGATGAAATGCTTTTAAATCACCCTGGAAAATCAACTCCCCACAATTTTATAAATCCCTGGGAGCAGGTGGTTGGGGGAGGGCAGTGAGGTGCAGTAAACAGCACAGGATTTGAGCAGCAGCAGCTACATAAATTACCAGGCTACATGCAAAATGAAAATGGGGGCTCGTTGTCAAAAATCATTAAACTTTTTGAGATGGTGACAGAGAAGATTAAAGCAAGCATGCCTTGTGTGACTTCCCAGGTCACATGCCCATGAAGTTAGCCCTGGTCTCGAGCAGCACAGAAATGGGTTCTGATCCTGGCTCTGCCTTTCAGCAATTGTGTAACTTTGGGCAAGTTTCTCGTACTCTTTGACTCAAGGTTCTTTACCTGCAAAATGATCAGAAGAGTATTTACCTCGTTGTTAGAGTGTTAAATTAAGACAATGAATGCAAAAGACAAAGTACATTGTGTTGTGAAGTAAACGTTTCAAAAATTAATAATGATGACAATGACATTAATAATAATAGCTCAAGTGAGAAGAGAGGGCTTGGGTTGGCAGCACCGAATCACCCCTCCCCTCAGATCTCCCTCCAGTGAAGACATGGTATGGTCAGCACAGCTGCTGCCTCTCCTCAGCGGCCCCACACCCCACCTCAGCTGGCTGCCAGTCGCCAGCTCTCACCTGTAGGCCTCAGAAGAGACCATCTGGAACTGGCATTTGACACCACTCACAGCGTAGAAAAGACCAGAAAGCGAGGTCAGGAAACTGCTACGGCGGCCATCTCTTTGACAAGGGCATGTGTTTCCATTTACTACAGTCTTGTTCTCTAGAATCCCAGTCCCCGACGACGCTCGGAAATTTCCTGAGGGCCTTGTGCTTGACCTCCACACCTGGGTCTGTTGAGCTGGCTTCCTGCTATTGCCGCCTGCCCTCTGGCCTGCCCGGGCAGCCCCTTGTTGACCTCCAGAGGGCTAGACCTCATAGCGTGTGTGCCCTGTGGCCTTCTTGTCTCCACACTCTCTCTGACCCGATGCCATGACGTCTGTATTTGCCCTCGGGCTGCCTGCCGACGCTGTACCCTTTTTCATCCATTGAACACCCTCCAGTTTTGGCCATTTGCCCAGAACAGTGACCCTCCGCTGCCTGTGGCCTATCCACCAATGCCCCATAACTCACTGGCAAAATGCAGTGCATTTACCCCCCAGCCTGGCCCCGCTATCTCAGCGTTCTCATAAGCACAGGGATCAATGTCTAGTAGAAGCTCCTGCACCTGCCTTGATTTGGGTGGTACCCAAGTACGTGATTCATTCCGTCTGATCATCAACAGCATCGGCCGCTCTGCTTTAGTCAACGACACTGAAGAGAGTTGTTCTCCCTGCGAGAAACGCTCCTCCCTTTTCCTGGCCTGTGGGGAGGCGGAACGGAGGGGGCATTCTTTCCTTTGGGGTCAGCAAGAGTTCTCCATGAACATGCTCCTTTGTTCTTTATGGTTTGATTATATTCTTTAAAAAAAAAAAATTCAAGCAGGCTTAGTGTAGAATTAACCCTTTGGGATTATATATTAGTTGACAATCCTTAATACCAAACCATTTATTTTTCATTTGCTAGGTATTGTGGCAGCCAGCCAAATTGCAGTGGAAAGATTAATAGTCCATCTACCCATGCGTTTACTGTGTTTAATATTGTGCAAGAGCAGAGTCAGCTGCTCTCACTCCCCAGTAGGTGCTTATGGTCTGAGGCGAATCCATGTGCTTCAAAATGTGTGTCTTCGGGTACTGGGAAATGATTCTGAGAAGGTGATGTTCTGAGATACTGGGGGTTAAGACTTCCACATATGAATGGGGGTGGCGCACAATTCAACGCATCACAGGCACTGAAGTCCATGATGTAATCTGCAAAGGTCAGTCTCTGACTCGTAAGCGGTAGTTACAGTGTGGTCTGGGTAACCTGAGAGTTTGCAGGTGTCTCTGAGCAGTCTCCAACCTCAAAGCCCCTCAAAGAAGTGACAATGTTAAAATAATCTTACTTCACTCATCAGCAGCATTCGACACAGTGATCACTCCTTCCTGAAATACTTTCTGTACTCTCTGGGATGTCTCTTTCTCAATTCTTCCCACCTCACAGGCTCCTTTTCTCTCTCCTTGCAGTTCCTCCTCATCTTCCAGACCCCCAAATACTGGGATGCCCCTTAGCTCTGTGCTGGGCAAATCATCTTTCATTTGCCCTGAAGCTTCTCACTCGACCCCCCTCTGTCCTCCCCGCGCCCCCCCACTCTTTGCCAACCAGCTCTGTGCCCTTCGAGGCTGACCTTTGCAGATTACTTCATCAACTTCAGGGGAAACAAAATTGTCAGCAAACCATCAGAAGCTAGTAGAGGATTCTCTCTCACAGCCCTTAGAAGGAACCAAACATGTTAACACCTTGATTTTGGACTTGTAGCTTCTGAAACTGTGAGATGATAAAGCTCTGCTCTTTAAGCTACCCACTTTGTGGTACTGTGTTACATGGCCCTAGCAAGCGAACACAGCACCTCTTGTTTCTGGTTGGGTTCAGCCAATGAGGATCAGGCAAGAGACTGGAGAGAGGAGGGGAGTGGAATAGACCTTGCAGACCCTGGCACCCCTTGTGAGATAGTCCTCACACCCTATCCCAGCACATCCTATCCTCATGTCCTGCTTGATTTCTTCATAGAAATAAGCACACAGAATACATAGTGTCATCTACTTGGTTGTTGTCTGCACTTCTCTCCCCATCACCATCCTGGAATGTAGGGACTTTGTTCACTGGTGTCTCCTCTCCTCTTACAATGGTGCCTGGCCCATGGCAGGCGCCTGGTAAATATTTGTTAAATGAACAAATACAAGCAAAACCTGTGTTTCTGATCCTGACCAGGATGGATAATTGTATAAAATGAAATAGTTAATACAATTAATAAAAATCTAGAATGTCCTCACTGTCTTCTATTTCTGACATTTAGTTTATCATTTTTGATGAGTTTTTAAATTTATTGGGATGACAATGGATAGTAAAATTATATAGGTTTCAAGTGTACAATTCCGTAATACAGCATCTGTATATCACCACCCAGAGTCACTTCTCCTTCCATCACCATGCATTTGACCCCCTTTACCCTCTTCTTCTCTGGGGAGCAGGAGCAACTCGAAGAGGCGAGCCACAGAGACTTGAGGCAAACTGTCTCATTCTGCCTGGTTCTTTCTGCTTAGGTCTTCAGCCTCACAGCTTGCCTGCCCCACTTATTGTTTTAGACCCCAGCAGGACTGGATTACACCTGACAATCTTTCAGTACCCTGAGCTCTCCATAACCCCTGACTCTTTACTTGGTGTTTTCCTCAGGGTTCTCCAGAGAAACAGTGAGTATGTGTGTGTGTATAAAAAGAAATCTAGTCTAAGGAATTGGCTCACGTGATTATGGGCATTAAGGAATGTCAAGATCTGCATTTGGCAAACTGGACACCCAGGAGGACTGGTGGTGTAAATCCTGGCCTGAAAGCCAGGCCCAAAAGCCAGGCCCAAGAAGAGTCCAAAGGTACGAAAAGACTGATGTCCCAGCTCAAACAGACAAGGGAGGAGAAATTCCCTCTTACTCGCAGTGGGGTCTATTCAGGCCTTCAGTGGATTGAATGAGGCTATCCACATAAAGGGGGCAATCTGCTTTACTCAGTCTACTGACTCATGTTAATCTCATCCACAGAGATCCTCACTGGTACACCTGGAATAATGTTTGACCAAATATCAGGGAACCCTGTGGTCCAGTCAAGTTGAGACATAAAACTTAACCACCACACTCAATGTTAACTCCTTTTTCACCTAGGCAACTCTTACTCTAAGGTCTCAGCTGGGATGTCACTTCTGGGAGATAGGCTCCAAGCACCTGTGGTTATGACTAGCTCTTGGCCCAAAGTACTCATGGAGCAAGCTCTTTCTCCTATAATAATATTGCTGCTATGGATTGTAATTTTGAGTTTGTTTAGGGAGCAGTTATTTCTTGGGGTTTTTCTGTTATGACTGAATCCTATAGCTTGGCATATTTCCTGGAGCAGAGGAAGTGCTCCAGGAAAATTTTTTTTTCAAACGTGCAAAGGAACAATGGCCCACTGAAGGCCTAGAATCCCACTTCCCTTTCAGCTGGGAACATGAGTAAAGAATACTGAATAGCAAAAAAAAAAAAAAAGATAGAAGGAGGTGGTGAAGTTGTATAGTGTGATAGGATCTTGTAAACTCTAAGGCAAAAATGGAAGAGATAATTTGAATTACATGGCAATTTTAGGAAATCATTGCACAATTCATTGTATTGGGAAACTTCAAAGTACCCAGCCAGCCTCTGATTGGGGCTTTCTGGGTTCTTATATTTCAATTCTAAATCCACTTTTCTGTGCAAATGGTGGAAGTGGGCTGGCAGCTTCAACATCATAGGGGCTCTGTTAGAAATACAGAGTCTTAGGACTCACCTCAGACCCTCCTGAATCAAAATCTGCATTTTCATGTGATCGCCAAGTGATGTGAGAAGGGTGAGAAACTCTTGAGCTAGGCTACTAACGAGCTGCATGAATTTGGGGAAGTTACTTATAGACCAAAATACCTCATCTGTAGCGTAGGGACATGATAACCCAATGAGATCCTTCCTACTGGCGCCAGTGGCCAGGGCAGGGTAGAAGCTCAATGGGTTTGACTTTTCCTTTCACCATGGAAGCCATGGGTAAATGGCAGTGGGTGGAATGGATCTGTGTTTCCTTCTCTAGATGCTATCACAGCATTGTGCTCCCCACAGTACTGATGTTCTTGGGCTTTTAAGCTTGCTTTTGTTAAGTTTTCTATGAATTATGTACAGAGAACATGATAAGTACCACATGGTTTGCCCAAGTTATCTACACTTCTTTATTGTAGGCTCACCCTGCAGAACTAATGTTCACTTGTTACTGTGCTTTTATTCTGAGCAAGATTTATTGCTTTCTTGTACTTTCTGGGGTTCACTTTGTATATTTCATTGGACATTTACCGGTATTTATTGGATACTAATTGTACATAAAGCTCGGTGCTTGATGCTGTTGTAGACTCAGAAGATAACAAAAACCAAGGACCCCATCCTGGGTGAATCTATAATATATTAGAGGAATGTAAACATATATAAACTAAGTCGGAAATTGAGAAGTGTTAGTCAAGGTGCTAAGAAAGTTAGAGAGCAGAAACATTTCATATTAGTATATATTTTAAGTTTCTATAGAAGCTGTTATCCCAATTTATTTCTCATTGTTGAAATAAATATTTAATCAAAGACACCTAGGTTCACCCTATGGAATTAATGTTCATTTTTTTACTGTGCTTTTGTTTTGAGCAAGATTTATTCTCTTCCATATTTAAAAATTTGGAATTAATACGATCCTTCTGAACAGTTCGATTTAATTACTACTTTAAAATTCAAAGAGAAACATCATTAAATATTAATAGGCCAATCTGCAAAAACAAATTTTCCCTGCAACTTTGGCTTAGGTAAATGGGGATTTCAGAAAGTATGACAGGGCTTAAGGAATAATAGAACTATGAAGAAGTTTGCATATTTTAGGCCTCCATTTTCTTATTTATAAAACAATGGAATCTTAGGAATATATGATCCCTAGTAGTTCTATAGGTGTATGCTGGTGGTCGTGAAGAAAAAGAGCTATGAAAGCCATTCGGGTAATATTTCTGAGAGAGGTGGTCTTGTATGATGGGGACTGTGGCAAATTGAAGAAGAGCTGCTTTGTGTAAGGACAGGCCTCACTTAGGTCCAGATGAATGTGCCATGTACAATGTCTAGTACTGATTCTCAGCGGAATTAGACACCTACATTTTATGTGAAATGTCCTGTTTTTTAAAAAAATATATTGTTTTGGGCTTAAACATAATACATGCCAAAACTAAGCCTGTTTCCATAGTAGATAAAGCCTCCAGGTTTCAAGTTTGTACCTTATCTATACCAAGGGGCCATGAGCATCAATCACCAATCACAATTGACCAAGAGTGTCAACCGCAACTCAATGATTCTCACCCCAGCCAAAGTATTAGGCTCATTTGGGAAGAATTTTACCACCAACAGGGCCTGGACTCCACCTGCTGAGAGTCTGATTCAATCAGTCTTGGGTTGATGTCTAGCATTAGTAGTTTTGAAAATTCCACAGGCGATTCTAGTGTGCAGCTAGGTTTGAGAACGTCTGTCTTAAGGAAACATTTCCATCTCCACCAAGCATGACACCGTGCCACCACCTCGCCTTGCTTCCATGACCCCTGGCGTCTTTGGGGCTGTGTGAGGCCTTCTTCTAGCCACTCTTGTCTTTGTCATCATTTTGGAGCCTTTATTGGTGACCAGAGACTCTGGAGAAGTTATAAATCTCTCAAGAATGTCACTGAAGTGCAGTTCATGGCAACTCTGTACCCAGCCTCCTTCCATCCTCCATTGTTTCAGGTTCGTGTTTTTCTACCAGCTGCAGAGTGGGAAGGAGAGAATCAGGAGAGAGAGGCTCTTGATAGTTTTCAATTTTATGCTGCCTAAACAATATTCATAACAAGCGCTGTGGTAAATCTCTCATTTACTGTCACAGTTTTTCTAATGTTTTGGTGCACTTTTATATTTTTACTCCCTCTAAGTAGTGAAAACAAATTAAGTTCAGCAAAATAGAAGATCCAGGGGATACAGCAAATAATTATTCCTGCCAAGCACGAGTATTTAGCACCTGCATGTTTGGGAAACATTCAAATTGGTTTGCTTTGTATATGCTATAAAAGTGCTCCCTGGAGCTGAGGAAATCTCTTTTGGACTTACTCGTTATTTATGTATTTATTTGATTTTGAAAATGTAGGCAATAGGTGAATTAGGTTAGGTTGCAAGGTCTCTGGGCACCGCTATGAAATTTTAGAATGTGGCATTTGGTCTGGATCTCATATTGGAGTCGGGCTTGGGTTATTAATCTGTGGACCTGGGCCCGGATGGATTATATTAAAGTAAGACTTTGTACACTTTCATATAACTCATTTTTGTCATGCAGCATTATATTTCTCAGTGGCTAGAGATTCACAAATGGCTCATAAATATTTGGTGAATGAAGGTTTGGGGATGATAGTTTGTCATAACCAGAATGAATTGATGCCAAGCAATAGAGGAAAAAAGGCAAGCGAGCTGCAGACTTTTCATTGTCCCTACATTTCGTGGAGACCTGATTTAAAGGCCTGAGTAGTTTCTTCTTAATTACTTCAGAGATGGTTTTGGAAAGTGCAACTCTAAATGGAGCGCAGGATGATTTATGGGACTGTTTGATGAGATGGAATTAAAAATTCAAACCAGAATGTGTAACTGTGGCAGCGTGGGGCTACTGATTAAGCATCACTGAGCGCTGCCATTCATCTGACTGCACCTGCTCGCGGGGCATCATGCTGGTACCTGCCCATTTGATGGGCTCAGCAGAATTGAACAAGACAGCCCCAGATCAGAGGCTGGAGAAAAAAATTCTTTGCAAGGAAATGGGAGAAACTCCCCAATTTCTGAAATGAGAACCACGGGTAGCTTCCACGGTGTGGGGTAGTCTGAGGATTCCTGCAGCCTGGAATCCAGACACAGCCCCGGGAAGTTAAGAGCCAGTGGTTCAGCCTTGTTATCTGTCAAATGGAGTTGGTGACAACCACAGGCTGTTCTTTAAGGATGAAATAAAATCATATTTGAGGAAGCCGCTGGTGAACTTGATAATGGAATGTAAATGGGAATTACATTTATTCTAAACCCCCCAAGGGAAACGGTTTCAAGATCTTTTTATGCATTATTAGCATGAAGCAGAACAGTTGCTTCACAACTTGGTGGTATGCTTGGGGCGGGGAGCATCAGGGGCCAAAAGAACCTGACTTTGTGAAAATTCTCTGGCGTTTGCTCCCTAGCATCCATTTTATCCTTCAAGGAGCTCTGGCCGTGTGCTACAGCTGGTTTGTTGGATCAGTACTCACAGCTACTCAGATGTGCATCGACAGTGCATTTTCTCCATCACATCTACATTAATCTGTTTCTCCTTATGCTCACTCTCCTGCTAAGTTGTAGGGACAGATCAACTTGCTAACCTGAGTCTGATACAATAGCTGAAACTATCCCTTTAGGTTTGTGAGCCTGTAGGTAAAATGCTAAGTCTCTCAGTTTCCATAATTTGCTCCATGCACCCATCAAAACTGGCTTATGTGGCCTTGAAGCAGCCCAGTGATGGGGTTCTAAGGTCTAGGCTGAATCCTGTGGCTCCTCTACCCTCTGAGTGATGTCCTCCTCCACCTGGACCCTCCCAGCCTTCATGGCCGGCATCATGTGTGATGTGTTCGATCTTGCCCTGTTGGGTTCAGTAGCCATCCTCTGCAACTTGGCCTCTCCTGGTTCTTTGTGGTCCTCTTTGAACTTCAGCTACATCCCTTTTCCACTCCTGGCTCAGTCCTGATATGGGGTCCCCTCTCCCCTTCTCATCAGAGAGGTCTATGGTTTCTCAACTCAACTGCCTTGCAGTCACTGTCCCTCATGAACCAGCAGGAAATGCTAGGTCCTGCCCACACTATACTGGGACCAAGAGAGGCCCAAGAAAGTTATACACTGCTCCTTCTTCTGATTACCTTGTTGGGGCTATTCATTATTTTTGATGTCACCACTTCCCCTTATCCCTTACTTTTTACCAGGTGATGCAGTGATGATCTATAATACAATCTTTTCTAGAGTTCTTTGCTCTCAGTTTTTTCATCTATATACATAAAATGCCTCCTCATCTTTTGGCCCAGGTCTGGAGGGGGGAGATTAGACCCTCCTGCCTCACTCCTGCCTCAGTCCCCAAGGACTTGAAAAGCTGGGTGGACTTGTCTTTGCTCCATAGCACATTGTCCTCTATTCTTGCAAACAACCTGTGGCCTGGCTGTCACAGTGGAAGGGGCATTTTACGTACATTATGGAGAACACTCAAGTGTCTGAATTTCCAGGTTTGGTCCTTGATATGCAAAAAAGCTTTAAACTTTAGATTTCTCAACAAAGCTTGGCTTCAAAGCCTGTTATCTTACTGTAAAGACTTATTTTGAATGCCAGAACAATTCTAATGTAATAATTCTAATACACGTCTCCCTAACACACACACACACACACACACACACACACACACAACGTATAAGATATAAAGATATAGCTCTAGGTGCTCTGGATGCCTTTGTTAAGGAAATAGATGAAATTCCTTCTAAGGAGCTGTCATTTTGGAGGGAGGTGACAGATAATAAACCAAATGAATAAGTAAAATAAATATATGAGGTGATGATATGTGGTATGAAGAAAAAATGAAATAAAGCAAGACAGGATGGTAGTTAAGGGCTGGAGGTGGAGGCTGGGTTTCGCTTTAAAAGTGACATTTGAACAAGATCAGACGGAAGCTAGGGAGGGAGCCATATGGGTTATCCGGCAGAATGTCATGCTGGAGAAGGTCATTAAAAACATTGAAATAGAAATGCATATTAATATTTTTTAAAGTACCCGCTACTTTGTCTTCACTGATTCCAAAGATGAATCTTCATTTGAGGCAGACATAACCAGACTGAATATTATTAGCACATTATGCTTCCCAAAGTATCACAAAGATCATGCCACATCCATGTTCACAAATCCTTGCAGAATCTTTATTACTTACATGAAAAAGTCATTCATTTATTCATGAAAGTATAATAAGAACTGGGGATAAAACATGAGTGTGACATAGTCCCTGCCTCCAAGGGGCTCTTGATCGATTAATGAGGGTGGGCTTAGTCATAAGAACATGTAATAAGATCAGTGCCAGGAACATGCATGGGTCTTTTGGAAACACAGACAGACATCTTAATATGCCCTGGATGGGGCTGGGAGGTCAGGAGAGGCCCCCTTAGAGGAAGCAGTGCCTGAGCTGAGTCTGAGATACCGGTAGAAGCTACCCAAGCGGTGCCACAGGAGAGGGCGAACTGAGCAGTGAGAGCAGCATCAGTTGAATGCATGTGGGTGGGAACGTGCAGGTGCAGTAAAGGTAACGCACAGCTGCTGGAAGGAAAGCATGGGGCAGGCAATGGAAAGAAATGAGGCTGCAGATGTGGACAGAGCAAGGACAGCCATAATAATTCCAACTGCAGTCACAGGCGTAGCTTCCTGACCAGGCACCTCGTCAGCCGCTCAGTCACTTCAGCCTCTACTTACACAGCACTGGGTGTCAGGAGTGTCCTCCCACTGCTGTCCACTCTTATGAAATGTATTCACATCTTCAGTCATGATTACAGCCTGCCATAGCTAAGGAGCCCTCCTTCATTAGAGCTGTCCACAGCGCTCTGACAGATTTTGCCATATAACTCTCCAGTCATCGCAGTTTAGCCACTGCTGCCTCTTGTCATTTAAATGTCTCATGTAAGTCTAGTTTCCTTTCACAGATTATAATTTTGAGGACAGAAACTGCCTTGTTTCTCCTACATGGTCCAACACAATGATCTGCGTATAGTAATTGCCCAATAAATCCTTGTGGAAAAATGCATTTTATTGCTTTGGATCTTCATGGATGTACTATATGACAGTCATTGGCCACAGGTGGCTATTTAAGTTTAAATTAATTAAAATTCAAAAAGATTAAAAATTCAGTTTCTCAATCTCGTTAGTCAAATTTCAAGTGCTTAATAAGCCCATAGGTGGCTAGTAACTACACAGACAACACTTTTGTCATTACAGCAAATTCTATTGGCCATCACTGCTTTCAAATACTTTTTAAAGGAATTTCCAGATGAGAACTGCTTCAAGCCACTTTAAAATCGTGTCTATAAATCGTCAAAAGAGCACTATTCAATTCTATTGCATCTGATGTTAAAGCTATTGATAAAATGTTACAATTCGACTCCAGATAATTTATTTTTATAAGCTTGGCAATACACAAGATGTAGATATTTATTGAAGAAATAAAATAGTAGCATTTTATTGATGTCTACTCTGTGCCAGATATTATGCTAACACGCTATGTATATTTTATGCGATATATATTTTTAATTTAATCTGTAGAACAACCCTTTGAAATATATATTATTAAAGAAGAAGGAAGTGAAGTCATTCTGGTGAAAACCTTGCTTGTGATATACAGCCAGAAAGAGGTAGAGCCAATGTTCCAGCCCAGGACTTGCTGACCCCAAAAGTGGTCCAGAGAATATTTCGTGTTTTGTATATAATTTTATAGGAAACCATATATATATATATGTATATATATATATATATACACACACACACACACATACATATACATATATATACACGTATACATATATACATATACATATACATATATGTATATATAGTTTGTCAATATCAGCAAACCAGGCCTAAGAAATATTACAATTTTCTATATTTGCTTCTTTATATAAAATAAAGATCTAGAAATTTAAACCTATATATAAACCTTCCTAGATCCCCCCTTTTTTTTTTCCCTCAACAAGAATAACTATGAAGTTAACACATACCTTTCCATTCAGGTCTTAGTATTTTCAATGTATACATGTACCTAAAAACAGACTATAGTATTGTTTTGCAGCTCTTTAATATTTTAAAAAAGGAAGGCAGTGTTCTGCAATTTACATTTTCATTCCATATGTTTTCCAAGATGAATTCCAGTTGATGCATGTTGCTTTGATTCATTCATCTCCCCTCTTCTGTATTGTTATTTCATTGTGTGGCTATAGTACAATTTATCCATTGTCCTACTGATAGACATGCATATCACTCCTAACTTTTCTCTAGTCTTGTACACAGAACTATAGAGAAGATCTCCATGCACGTTTCCTTAAGCATATTGCAAGCATTTTTTTAGGATCTATATCTTGGAAGGGAATTGTAGGGCGTTTGGTTTACATGCATCCATATGTTATCAGATAGTGGTAAATTGCTCTCAAAATGGCAATTTCAATTCATATCCCTTCCCATTGTCAGTACTTGACATTTCCTATTTTCACCCATTTCTTCAGTACTTAGAATTTTCAGACTTTAAAATTTTTGCCATTTTAAAAAGTATGAAATGGTACTTCATTTTTGTTTTAGTTTTTATTTCCTCGATCATAGTGAAATTGAGCCTATTCTCTTGTATGTCGTGGCCATTCATATTTCCTCTTCTGTGACCTGCTGCACCATAAATATTGCCCAAATTTCCATTTGACTATGAATTTATGTTTTATTTTGATTTGTGAGAGTTCTTTATATGTTGTGATTACTGATCCTTTGTTACTTATGTGGGTTGCAAATAGCTTTCCAGGGTGTCTTCTCACGTCATTGAGAGAAGTTTTTTACTTCAATGCAGTCAGATTTGTAATTTCCTTTCTCAGGGCTGACACTCTTAGTGTATTACTTCAGATATCTTTTCATATTTCTTCATCATAAAAGTAACCTATTATGTTTTCTTGTAAAAGTTTAAAAGCTTTATTTTTTACTTTTAGGACTTGGTCAATTTGGGTTTTATTTTTATGTATGATGTAATATAGATATCCAATTTTATTTTATTTTTATATAGGTAACCAATTTGGCTATTACTACTTTTGACTAGCCACCTCCTTGACTATGTAGAATGTACTTTCATTTATCAAGCCCCCATACATATGTGGGCCTGGACCTGGTTTCTCTTTAGGGCCATTTGTCTCTGTTTACCCTATTGTGTATAATCTTGTAGTTTTTGATATCTTATCGGGCACTTATTTGCCCTTTATTCTTCTCTGAAGTTGGCTTAGCTACTTTTGGCCTTTTCTTTTTCTTTCTGAGTTTTTGGAACAGACGGATGAGTTTCAGTCTATGCTTTTTCCTTTCTGCCAAACTACCTCTATGTTAAGTCCCAGGTCGGTAGTAACAAGCTCAGCAAAATCATTTTATGCTTTCTCTAAAAGATAAAAGTCTGACTCAGGAAAGATGGTGCAGTTAACTCAGAAGCTGACATGGGGCAGGAGGCTATGGTTGGCCCTGACAAGACTTAGGGATTTTGGCCAAGGTCTCATGGAGAGATAGTGGTGAGAAGTGGGCACTGGCTATGCGGAACTAATGCCAAATGCATTATCCACCCAAGAAGGGCCAGAATTAAGGTGTCAGCTCTTAGTTAGGGTGATGAGCCATGACCTAGGCAGGAGAAGTGAGGAGGATATCGGATGGCCAGGGTCTGAGACAATTGCCTGGATACCTTGGGGGGATGTTAATTACTTAGCAAAAAGCTAATTTGAATAAGGTCATTAAAAGTAGAGGCAGCCTTGCTCTAGTTATCAGCCCTTTCCCAGAAAAATATCTCTTCCTATCATAATAAGACAGTACAGTACTATGGTGTAAGCTGGCCTATCAAATCCAACAGGTGTGGCTTCTAGCCCTACACCACCACCAAGGTGGTGAATGACTTGAGAGAGCTTCTTGCTCCTGTCTAAGCCTCTATGAAATGAGGATGATCCTAATATCTATCTCACAAGTGAGAAAAGTACCAAGGGGGTGCCTGGTAAAAGTGATCATGTCCCCAAATGCCAGAAACTGTATCCTCAGCCATCCAGCATCTCCTGTCCTCTTCATTTGGGGCATCACATCTTTCTGGTGCGAGTGTTATGTCCACCCACTGCAAACAGCAGCTCATCGCCACATTGTGAGGATGCCTCTCGTCTCATGCATGTGATTCGTTTTCTTTCAGGTCTTTACCTGGGCTCAGAACTTTGCCACTCTTCACTTTCTACATAGGGAAAGTGACTTAACCTCTCTAAATGGGGCAAGTCGTAGTTAGGGTTACTACCATAATTAAATGAATGAATATGTAAAAGTGCTTAGTAGAGCATTTAGGACAAATAGGTCCTCTGTAAACATTGCTGAAATAAAAATGAATAAATGTACTGCACTATACAGTGCATTGTTTAAGAGTTTATTCACTGGGGCCAGACTATCTAGGTCAAATATAGACTCTGCCATTTGTTAGTTGCATGCCTTTGGGAAAGTTACTTAAAATTACTTAACTCCTCTCAGCCTCAAGTCCTCCCTTGTTAACTAGAAAAATAATGTCCATCTCAGAGTCATTCTGAGGATTAGTGGAAATGATGTATGTCAACTGCCTGGCACATTGAAACTGCTCAGCAAATATGAGCTTTTATTATCACTACACTCATAGCATAGTCACTTGCTCAAGGCCTTGTTAAATTTGGAATAATATTTAGGTCAAGGATGAGGGCGATGGCTAACCTAATGCAATGGAAGTTCTATATTGAATAGATGTGAGGGGCAAAGCTTGTGTACAGGGCTCTGGGAGCACCTCGCCATCCTCCTTCCACTATGCAATTCACTGATGACATAACTTGTCACGTCCAATTTGAGCATGTCCCAGTGGTGGTGTGGGCATAGGACATGATCTGAAGCTTTCCTGGTTTATTTCCAAAGACTGCTTGGCTCCCTTAAAAAGCAGTGTCACATCTCTGCATTCAGCTTTGCCATAAGGAGAAGAGAAAATGTCTTCTTTCCATCCTGAGTTACTGCAGTGTGAAACGGAAGCATCTGGTTGTATTTCTTTCTCTCTATACATCTCAGGATGGACAGCCTGCGTTCCCTCCAGAGGCAACTAAGAGGACTGAATGGATTGAAATCATGGGTGTGTTAGCCACTAAACTAGGTATGCAAGATGAGAAAAAAGACTTGAGAAAGGGATCGGAGGATTTGAAATTACTTTAATCTTGAAGAATTTAGGTGTAATTACAAAATAAACCTCAATATTACTGCTGTGGTTATCCACCCAAATACAATTTTCACAGTTTGTGAATTCGGCTTCCTATTCATTAGTGGCTCTTCCCCAGTTAGTAGATATGCTCTACTTGTAAATGAATTCTTAATGGCTTCAAACCAAGGAAATTATGGCACAAAGGTCACTGTTTATTTTCCAAATAGCTTTTTGTAGTGTAATATATTTGTGATAAGAAAATTTATTTCTTCTGAAACTGGTTGGGGATACAGAGGTCACTTTCCCCAAAACTCCAGCGTGACAATGTCACATTAAAGACACTGAAGTAAACGGAGGCTTCAAGAGCTAACCTGCACCCACATGCACATAATCACAGGCTTTTGTTTGAGGAAGTGAACTGTAGCTCTGCCTCTGAGGGCCTGTATTAGTTAGGATATAAGACTGGGTACTGTGAGAAAGATCAAATTAACACTGACTTAAATAATATAAAAATGAGCTCACTGTTCTCCTGAGAATCCAGGCTTATATGGAAGCTCTGTTGTAGTACACAGAACTCAGAAGTCGAAGTTCCTTCATAATGCCCCTCATCCTTGGTCAGTACATGTGTGAATTCCAGCCATTATAAGGAGGAAAGTGCAAAAGGAGAGTACACACCTTGTTTTTCAAGTTCGTCACTCAGAAGTCTCACCCGGCTCTTGTGCTCACATGCCATTGGTCAAAACATGGTCAAATGGTTACACGTTCTGCAAGGGAAACTGGGATATGTAGTCCTTATTCTGGGCAGCCATGCTCTCAGCTAAAAACCCAACATACACAGAGGTAAAAGGGAAGGAAAGGTCAGAGCTCTGGTAGATTTTGTATTTGTAGGGCCTGAAGACTTTGACTTGGATATATACAGAGCCTAGCAGAAGATCCCAGGCTGAGCCAGCCCTCAAAGCCTTAATCCACCCCAATCAAACTAGCCATCCCATCTGTACCCAGAACTTCATGCCTCATCAACAGTTTTTTCAGAGAATGACAATATTTTAGATCCTTTTATTCTATCTAGTCTAGTGGAGGAGGTGGGAAATAAATTAATAATAATATGAGTATAAAGTTATCCATGCCATAAGAGAGATTCTAATCAAGTGTAAGGAAATTCAGAAGGTGAAGGGACTATTTCCCATACAAATGCTACTCTGTTCCTGATCCATCATTTACCACTCCTTACCCATTCATAGAGCCCAGTGACAGTAGTACTAGTCTTTAAATGACCAGCAAAGATGGCAGTGAAGGAGAGGATGTTCTAAGCCGTGCAAACAAATGGATGGAGGCTACACTTTGGCTTAGGACAGAGGAGGCTGAGGCTGAGAAATGGCAGATAAGACTAGGAAGTAAGATAAGGCAGGTGGCACTAGCTCTTCCAACGATGTTCGTACTGCGTCATCACTAACACTTTGCTAACGTTGGACAAGTGTATGGAATTCAAGTTTTCTAAGGACACTGAGCTACTAGGGGGAACATAAAATGAAATGTGCAGACTGTGTCCTACAGGGGGTGGAAGAAGGGGCTGGTACAATCTGTGACCACTGGGGTTTTTGAATCATGTTTTCACCAAAATCATAAGACCAGTGAATTTTTGACTACTGTATGGGGTGCTCCCATAGAAGGGTTTTCCTTTCTCTGGAGTTTTAGAGGAGAGCTTTGTGTACATTATGAAACAGAAAGTGGAGAACAGGACATAATGAAAACCAATTTGGATAAAGGAGTTCAGGAAGCTGAATGAAGTTGCCACAATATCAGAAACAGATGTGTTTAAAGATGTATGCAACTTCTTTTTTTATTTATCGGATCTAAAAGATGTTAAGAATGTCCCCAGAAAGTTTCTTATTTGTTTGTTTGGTCATTTGGTTTGTTTGTTGTTGTTGTTGTTATTAATTATTATTATTATTGTTATTATTTTGCTTAGGGGAAAATGATATTTTTAAATGTATGTATGACATATTATGCTATGAAATTGTTTACATAATCTCTCTGAACTTTAGTTTCCTTATCTGTAAATGGGGAGTAATATAACTTACAACATAGGATTATGTCAGGATTAAATGGGCTAGTGCATAGTTCTTAGCACCTGGTAAGCTAGGTTATGTTCAAGGTGATGATGATGATAATGAATACATGTTAGAGGCAATGTTGATGATGATGATGATGATGATGATGATAAAGGAGGAGAGGAAAACTGATGATAAAATGGAGGCCTCTACATTTTAAACAATGGAACATGTTCCAGTGAGAACTCTGGTGTTCTAAATTTGTTTTAATAAAGTTATATTTGTGTAAATGTGAATAAATCAGAACGGAAGCATCCAGTCCCTCTGAAATAGAACACTTATCCCATAACTGTATGGAAAGTTAAAAATGCCCCCATCAGGTAAACATGCTGAGCCTTAGTCACACACGACAGATTTTTCAATATATTTATTTTTTCTATTGATAAGAGCCTGCTTTGCGATGTGCTTCTGAATGATGATTAGAAAAATTGGTAATATATCAGCAATTCCTCTTCCCCTTCTTATTATCATGCTCCCCTTCTCCTCTTCCTCCTGTTTCTTCTTCCTCTTTTTTTTTATTCTGTGCTTCCTCCTCCACTTCTTTATAATCACACCATCATAATAATCAATAATAATAAACAACCTTTTCTATCCAGTATCCCTTCTTCCTCTTTTCTTGGACCCTTTTCCCTCCATTTTATGCAGCTCAGGGGTCCATGACCCTTCTTTCCTGCTCTTCCCCAGCCCCAGGTGAAGATACATGTGGGGACCTGGCCAAGCAGAGCCACTCAGCCCCCTGCTCATGGCAATCAGTGTAGGGCTGGCATCTGCCTCAAGCAAAGCCAAGTACAGGCTTGTCCAATATTTGAGAGTTGACCTATAGAAGCTGTGAAAGAGGTCAGTTCTCTTCCTTTATGATAAAAAAAAATGTATGCAGAGCTTACTTGTGGCTTTTTCCTCCATAGTCACTTGGAAGAATTTGTTTGGAGAGGACAAAAGAGTCCAAGACAAAAATAAGATTGAAAGGCAAGAAAGAGGGGAGAGGGAGAGAGACTGAGGGAGCAAATGAGGAAGTGATTTAATGATAATTTTTAATAGCTAAATTCAAAATTTCTCAATCTATATCTGCACATAAAGTTTTTAATGGCACGACAAATACATTTTTTAAAACTTGAACCAGTTGGAGTTGGGTTCCTGTCGTTTATACCCCACATATCTATTGAATAAAAATTTGAGGAAACAATTAACTTAAGATTCAAGGTGTAAGTACTAGTATTTAAATTTTTAATCCAAAGAAGACATGCAAATACACACACACACACACAGACACACACACACATCTTTTCAGAGGAGTCTTGTTAGACATGAGTAGTTAGATCAACTAAAATTTTCAGTCTGGTCTGAATAAGTCATGTTCAGTAGACAACTCCATTTGAGATAAAATTTCTTACTTAGAACTTCTAAAACATAAAAGCACCTTTCTCATTGTATGGTTTGTTTTGTGAATGGTATTATGTATATTTGTTTATAAAATTTGTATGGTTTACAAATAGTATAAGAAAAAAACTAACATTTATGCTGAATGGCATGAGTTGCTTGGGATAGATATCACATTTGAAGAAAATTAAATCAACAAAATCTGCTATTTTTCATTTGATTTTAGTTTTATATTTAAATGAAACAAAGTAAATATGGTAAATATTTCTGATATGTAAACACTGGTATCACATTTTTATTAATAGTGTAGTACAACATTTGATAGTCTCAATTAAAACCTTTAATTTGCCTGCTTTAGTGCCTGCAGTCCTGAGAGTAATTGCTCCCGTATTTTCCTGGATGACTTATTTAGGGAAACATAAAATAATGAAATTGATCTTAAAATGAAAAGGCCTGAAAATAGCGCTCTTATTTAAATTACAATACTTCATACTCATCTGAGATTTCTTCATCTCTGCAATAACGCAGCTGTTTTCCTCAGGGTGTTCTCACAAGTTCATAAAGAAAAAAATTGTTATGAGCCTTCAGAAACCCCAAGGAAGGCAGCTGTGTTTTTGATAAACTGGGCTACGGTTTCAACACTTCAAGCTATAGAGAAATTTACACGGGAATTTTCTGCATTATATATCCACGAGCAATATATTTTCAACAGTAACAACGTACCCTGTATTTAGTCAAACTTTGCACAGCGAGGCGGTCAGGCCGAACACTGCAAAATTAAAAACCTGACCTTCAGCACAAGCCTCAGCTCTAAACATACAGAACGTTCCTCACTCTGACCTGTTGAAAAACGCAAGGGAAATTAAGGAAGGGCCAAGAGATGCGTTGGCTGAACTCCCCCATCAGACGTCTGAGCATCGCATTTTTCTCCACATTCAGGAAAGGGGACGGGTCATAAATCAGTGGCATGATCCAAAGATTTCAGAGAAGGAAAAGTCGACCAGGGCTGGAGTGATTGAAGAGTTGGGCCTCTGCCAGTCCTAAATTCTCTCGGTTCGTGAGGCTGTGCAGTGTCTTCCCTGCTCCCTCACCTTAGCTGTCAAAGTCCTTATCCTGCTGATTTGGGACAGGGAGGGAAACATCCCCAGACTGAACTTCCTTGAAAGTTTTCTGTGTACTTTTGTACGGAGTGACCTAGGTTGTGTCCACCCAATTGCAAGAGAATGTGTGGGGAAGAGACTAGTCGGTGTGTTCAGTCGTGGAGCGTATGTGCTTGCTTTCCTGGGACCTGCCCTCACCCCTTTCAGGGGCTTTGGCCTCACGTGGAGCCGCTCGCTCTTGAATGATCCCTTCAGGTAGGGCCATCGTTCTCCGTCAGATGAGCTCTCCCTCAAGCCAACTCCTGTTCCTTCCATGCCAGCTTCTTCCTTTGTGAGTCATTTATCCTGCTGCTTTTTCTTTTACTTCCTGCTGCCCTCTTAGGCTTCTGCACTAAGAAGTAAGAAGTTACCATTGCAACAGACTGTTAAAAAAAAAAAAAAGACTAAACTTATTCTGTCTCTTTTAAGAGCTCTGTTGTTATCATTTGTTTGCTTGTTTCAAGGGGTAGTGGCATTGTTATTGCAAATATTCTCCAAGCTCATTTAATGAGCACCTGGAATTTTTGAGCTCCTGTTGTGGGTTGGGTATTGGATTATGTGTATGTGTTTTCTTTCTATCTTTCTTTTTTTTGTTGTTAACCCTTTATTACAAGTCACACTCTTATAGGAGTGTATGTGGACTCAAGTGAAAAGTGTGTATGTGTGTTCTAATGAAGTGGATGGAGAGACAGACAAGGAAATAAGTAACTGTAAGTGTGATGTACACACCAGGGAACTATGTCACACCTAAAGTGTTGGGACCAAGGGCATTTTTGTGGGGTGAAACGAGCAGTTTAACCATTCCTGAGCCTCAGTTATCACATGAGCAGCCAGCATATTAACAGCTTTAGTGAGTTGTCATTGAATCAACTGTCTCAGTTCAACCTCCATTCATTGGTGAGCCTCCAAGAGGTAAAATGGTTTTCCAGAGGCCATAGAACAAGTAAACAGCAGAGGCAGTATTCAAAGTGTGTCTGTTTCCAAAGCATGTCTTGTATCTCGACACCAAGAGACACTCTTCCTTTCTTCTTCATAAATCTGATTTTATACTGGCAGAGGAGAGAGGACGAGTCAATTCCTTTATGATTTTTGTTTTGATTTGCTTACCTTCCCAAGTACAGCAGTTCTGGAAGCAAGGATACAAGCTCATCATTGTTGCATATTAGAATAATGGTCAAATCTAAATATAGATGAAAGTAAATTATGTTGATTTGACTAACTTGCCCTGTTAATACCCTCACTCCCCCCTGGGCTGGGGTGGGCAATATATCAAAACACCTCCACGTGGCTTGTGGTAGACATCACTAATCAAGTACCATCCTCTCATTGGTTTTATCCCAACCATAGTCAGGAGAGCCCTCTACTCTCAGTATTCAGGCGGCTTCCCCTACACGTCAGCCAGTCTTGACAATTGAACTCTGTCCTCCCCCAAATTCATATGCTGGTGTCCTAGCCCTCAGTACCTCAGAATATGATCTTATTTGGAGACTGAGGTCATCAGGTAAAATGAGTCATTAGGATGAGCTCTAGCCCAACATGATTGGTTTCCTTACAAGAGAGGAAATGTTGGGGACAGTTATGAACACGGAGAGAACTCCATGTGATGATGAAGGCAGGAGTCTGCAAGTCAAAGAACAGAGACGATTCCCAGCAAACCACTGCAAGTTAGGAGAATCGGAGGGGACAGTTCTGTCACGGCCCTCAGAAGAAACCAAGACTGCCAATACTTCAGTCTCAGACTTCGAGCTTCCAGAGCTCTGAGGCAGCACATTTCTGTTGTTGAAGCCACCCAGTTTGCAGCACTTTGTCACAGAAGCCCAGGCAAACTAATGCAGCAGGGGAATAAAAGCTATTTTCCATTGCTGTACTTGGGAAGGTAAACAAAACAAAACAAAAACAATAAGCAACTGACTCCTCCTCTGTCTTCTTCTAGTATAATAGCATCCACTGATGAAAGAGATTATTCTTATCCAAATTCAACTTTCTCATTAGTGTCAATAGAACCAGGGCCCCTAATGGCAGAATAAATTAGCAATCGATAACCATTGTGCTATCTACCTCAAATGTCCTTCAGACTAAGCAAGGTCAGCATCTCATGGCCACACTCATATGCAAAGAGCTAATTGCGTTCTTTGGGAGCGTGTGTCTGGGAGCGGTGGACCTCCTCTCTTGGCCAGTATCCCTCAGCCCCTGACCAAACTGTGCCACTAAGAAAGGGGACCTACTCATGCCAGGTGGACGTACAGCCATGCCAGTAACCCCAGTATCAGGCAGTCACTGTGCTGCTTACTCATGTCATTTCAACAAATGGTTATTGTCATAACAGAAGGATACACATCCAAAGATGTGTGGGTGAATGTGTCTGTGTGTGTATGTCTAATGCTATGTGAAAACTGGACTACCTTGCACACTCCTGCTAGGTAAATAGATGAATGAATGAGTGAATGAATGAATAATGCATGACATGGTACCAAAGAAAAAGCATGGGCTTTGGTATGAGGCAGAACTGGGTTACAAGGATTACAACAGATAACCTTAGGAGAAGCAGTGACACAGAATCGTCACTTTCTTTCATACTCCTTGCTATCGTTACCACCCTTATACAAGAACACCCTTTGATTGGACATGTTGACTTAGCTTTCCTCTTTCCAGCTTTATCTAAGGAGAACTGGACCAACTCAGCTGAATAAGTCCCACTTCAGGTACAATGACAATTTATTCTCTTTTAAAGGAAAGCATGACTATGTAAGAACCAATCTTTTCGGAATTCAGGTTTTATTAATCAGTTAACACCTTGGAACAGATGAGTGTATCAGCAAAAAACAAAGCATCATATACTGTTTGAGTGATCTAAGAGTGTACGGAAATGCCATGCACATCTATGTATGTCCCTCAAGGGGCATGTTACTGTCATAGTCCCACATTCCCACCACATCGGTGCTGAATCTTATCCGTTTTGTTCTTCACTCTTCTAAATTGCCCCATTAACCAGCTGGTCCTGAAGACACCTTCAGCAGTTTGGGAACTCCGGCTAACTATTGCTTGTGCTTGTGAATTTCCACTCTGTGGCACTGAGCTTCTCACTGGTGTCATCCCTGGGCCTTTCTAGCTACTAAAGAACATCAATAGAACTAGAGAATTCATTAAATGTCCTACCTTCCCCTACATTGTAGCTTAAGTTCTTTTAAATCAATAAGCTACTCAAAACCAAGCTGAGACTATAAATGGGCCCTCAGTGTTTGACCAGAGAGTGACACAGATTCACTCTTGACACAAGGATGTGACCCTCTCCAAACTGTGTTGGTTGACTTAGCTGCCATTTCCTTGCCAAAATGATAAGTAGCCATGCTCTGTGAAAAGTTCCTTCTGGTCAAGGAATTCCTTCCAGCTTTTGCCTCGAGATTCTGCTTCTGAAGCCTCTTCTTTTAAAACTGGAGTTCTATTTTAACTCCAAAGTGAATATGGGAGTGATATTGGAGGCATATGCTAAAAAGTTATTCCTTGTTTATATGAAATTCAAAGTTGCCTAGTCATTCCCTATTTTTATTTGCCAAATCTGGCAACCCTTAGTTACATCTAACTTTCAAAGTAATGAGCCTCCATCTTCAAAAGAAATTAGCATCACTAGAAGTTTATCTTGTGATTATGTTTTTGTATATATTTACCTTGTTAATAAAAGTAACTAAGTGAGAGAAAAAAGTGGAGAAGTACTGCACTATGCAGCTAGCGGATGTTTTTACTCACAGCGTTGTGTCTGAAGTAGTTGAGGAAACTGATATAAACTTGGCCTCTACAAACCAGTTTCTTCTCAGAATTGGGAAAAGTAATATAAGAGGAATACCTGTGGTTGTTAAATACCTTTATTTGTGCCTCAAGAAAAGAATTAGAAAGCTAAAGATATAAATAACGAAGCCAATGTCATACTTTTTTTTTGGGGGGGGGGAAGGGGGTTTGCATCTGAAGATACTGTCAGAAGATAGCACTGCTAAAGAAGCTATCTCGCTCAATACACTGATCTAACTGCACTCGGTCAGCACGGGCTGAAATGGCAGGCACAGCCCTTGGTTCATGGTGAAGTGAAATGTGGACTGGATTCCCTTGAAAGTGGAGCTGACATATGAAAGAAATGTCATAGCAACACATGACAGTTCTCCCAGGTCTCTAACAAATGTGCCACCTTAGAAGCCCACTTGCGGGTCTGTCGCACAGCACACTGTTGAAATAATAACTTACTATTTGTAGTTTGCAGACAACTTGGTTTTTGTCTATACAATTCCCTTCTGTCAAAGACATTACCATGCAGTAACAGAGAGTGACTAGGTAGACGAGAATTACAATTGCCTTATTAGAAAGCAATCCAATGCATAGCAAGTCAAACTAGATATGCTCATCAAGAACAAGGGTTTGAATTTGAGGATGACAGAGTCTAGAATTCTCCCACCTTGCATCATATGCAGTGCTGCTCTACAAGATGGCAGATACAGTGTTTGCTTCAAAACATGGCAGAACATATGGCGAGGGAGATAAAATGAGCTCAGTGGCAAATCAAATGCAACGTTTCTTTTTTCCTTTTCTTTCTATGACAAATGATAGATTGATAAAAGAAAAAGGATAAAGAGTATTTCAAACTTCAATATAAGGAAGATATCCTTTCTGAAACATAGTGACTGACATTGGATAGATAAAAAAAGAATTTTTAATGGTGTATGCATTTAGTTAAGGGTACAAATATCATTTCCTAGTGGTTTGGAACATATGCAGAATACAAATTGTCAAGCCAAGGAATTTATAAATACAGCAAACTCTTCTGTTCTCAGATAAACTGTAAAAATAAATGAAGTCATCAATAATATCAAGTATAATTTAATAATAATTTTTCATTCAACATTTAATGGCTTCCAGATGGCTTGATATTTCTCCAAAAATAAAGATGGTATATACATATATGAAATAAAAGCAAACGGTTAATTATTTTCTAGGAAAAGAAGCAAAAAATGTGATAAAATGGGCAATTTAAATTTATCAGTGACATTTAACTAGAATCATAGATATCATATAGAGGAATTTTTATCTAGATATTAATTCAATTTGCTTCTGAAATTTTACCTCATTCAGGAAGTGTTTACTTTTTTTCTCTGATAAATTTTCTTCTTTCCGTTCATGTTTTTATATGTGTGCAATATGTTTTATTTCTTATTATTGGTTCTTAGATGATAAAAAAAAATCTCATTTTTTTTCTTCTTTAACACAAGTTCAAAAATGGTTTTAAGTAACAATATATAGAAACTTAGCAAATGTTTGTCATCCTCCTAAACCCTGTAGCATTTGTAGTGTAAATGAGATCACTGGGAATTGACTTCTATCTGTACCTTTCTGTGAAGTTTCTTCTTTTAATGAAAAGAATATGAGTTTGGAGTTAGAACTGGTTTTGTGACCTACTAGCTTTGTAACCTTGAACAGGAGACGACCTGAAAGTCATTTTCCTTTACATCCAAATTAGACGATTTCACAGGCTTGCTGTGAAAATTAAGTGAGATACTGGTGAAGGCCATAATGTCTTGCCCATAGCAGCTTCTAAGCTAAAGTTAGTCGATTGCTGCTTCTCCTCTTTTTTCCTTTCCCTGGTTTTTCTGAGAGTGTAGTCTGTCCTTTTTTTTATTTTTATTTTTTTTTATTGTCTTTGACACCTAAGAATGGAGCAAGTTTAGTAGAACCCATTCGAGAAGGAATAGAAGTTTATGATCTATTTGATAGGCTACATGCATTGATACCATATAAAGTGATGACTAAAGCCTCTGCTATGAAGGAATGTTACCGATGAAATAAAAAATTATTCTGGAAAGAAATCAAATCAATTTATCAGACACTGAGTTACCCCTGAGTCGTGTAGAAGCCCGTATGTTATGTGTGTGCTTGGAGACACAAATATGAACAGGGCATAGTCCTTGCCCTAAAGGTGCGACTGATTTCATGAAGATATAAAATAAGTTATAAAGTATCCATAAAACAGAGCAAAAGAAACTCTGGGTTAGGTATAAACAGTGTGCTGTGAGACGGGAGAAAGGAACATTTTGCTTTGATATGAATTTCAGTGAGAGATAGTCCAAACAATTAAATGTAATGGCAAAAGCATGTCTGAATTTTTCTCATTGTTCTACATTCTCATTTCGCGTGACTTTGGAGTTTAACTACAATACACATATTATATAATACACCAAGTTTTAGGCTAGAAGATGGTGCTGTGAAAAACAAAGGATATGAAAGCACCTCTATCCAAAAACATGTTAATACATTTGTGAAGGTGTCACATAAATCAGCTGGCGCATTGGTCCATCGATTGTTAATTTATTTGAGGAAATCTGTGCCAAAGTGATTTAGAGGTGATTTACCACGTCCTATATAGCAGAGGAAGAGCAGGAGCGGCCGGAGTAGAAATAGTAGTAGACCACTGCTTCCTAAGTAAATCACCATGTTTGCTGTTCCTTTCAGTTGGCTGTATTATTTACCTGTTTGATTGAGTTCCAACATATGCTTTTTTTTTGGCATTATATTTTAATGAGATACAATTTACATATACCAAAATGCACAGATATTAAGTCTACTGTAAATTCATGTTTAAAAAACACTTTACTATTTTAGAGGAGTTTTAGATTTGCAGCAAAATTGAGAGGAAGGTAATCAATGCATTCTGACAAATGCATATATCTTTTGAATTTACATCTACATCCATAATAGCATATTTCCATCATCCCAGAAAGTTCCTAAACCACCTCTGTAAACAACAAGTGTTCTGATGGTTATGACCATAGATTAGTTTTCCATGTTCTGGAACTTCTTAGATGGATAAAAAAATTGAATAAAAATTTGTACTCTTTTGTGCCCAGCTTTATCTACTCAGCATAGTGGTTTTGAGATTCAGCTGTGTTGTTAGGAGCCTAGTAGTTTGCTCCTTTTTATTTTTGAGTTGTATTCAGTGATGTGCTGATAAATGTTTAGCAACTGGCTCTTAAAAACAAAAACAAAAAATACAAAAAAACCAACAAAACACAAAACAATAAAATCTCTGCATGGCAGTGTTTGCCAGTTTTCCTGGTGTGAATACTCCCCAAATAGCAAATTTCCAGCCACCAACATGTGTTCGGTCATTCTGAAGAATTTCTGAAAATTGAACAGTCAGTTCTTGTGACCTGACATACGTCTGCTCTAGCACAGCATGAGTTGTCTTCCACTGGATGAGCATAGCACCATTTGTTTATCAATTCTACTCTTTGAGTAAATGAGCATGGGAGCTGTTTCTACTTTTGCATTATTATGGTTTAAGCTCCCATGAACATTCTTATACAAGTGAGCATACGGTTTCATTGCTCCTCAGTAAAGGCCTAAGAGTAGAATTGCTTAGTCATGTGTATATGTTATGTGCCATTGAGTGGACTCCGACTCCTGGCGACCCTAAGAATGAGTGATGTCCATTGCATAAATGTATCTTGAACTTTATGACAAAAATTTGCTAACCAGTATCCAAAGGTAATGTAACATTTTGTATTTCTAATAACAAAATGTAGTTGCTCCACATCCTTGCCAATATTTGGTATTGTCAGTCTTTATTTTTAACTATTTTGATGGAACTCATATCTTATTGTGTGTATGTCTGTGTGTGTGTGTTTTCTCTTATGACTAATGGTGATGAGCAGCATTTTATGTGCTTAGTGGCCATCTGTATATTTTTCATTGTGAAGTGTCCATTTAAATCTTTGGGCAATTTTTCTGTGTGTGTTTATTATTGAGTTATAGGAGTTCTTTACATACTATTGACATAAGTCCTTTGTCATATACATGTATACATGTTTATATATAAACATTATATATAATGTCTTATAAATATATAAGTATTTTGTCCTAGGTTGTGACTTGATCATTCATTTACTTTATGGTGCATTTTTGAAAATTAATAAACATTAATTTTTAGAGTAGTTTTAGGTTTACAGCAAAATTATCTGCACCACACAAACTCCCTTCTATCAATATCCTATATATGGTGACTTTTGATAATCAAAAAAACCTTAAAGTTCTATTTATAATTGTTTTTCAGGTAGCACTTTCTGTATTCTAAGAAATCTTTTCCTATTCCAAATTGACATAGATATTTTATGTTTTCTCTAGAAGCTTTATTGTTTTAGATTTTTATATTTAGGTCTATTAATTATTTCAATTTAATTATTGTGTAGGGTGAGAATTAGAGGTCGAAATACAATTCACTCCATATAGATATCTAATTGTTTTGGCATTATCTCTTAAACAAGTTTTTTTACCCCATTGAATTGTTTTGACAATTCAACCTTTGTTGAAAACAATTGGCCACACAAATGTAGATATAATTCTGGACTCTTTATTGTTCTCAATTAATTAATCTATCCTTAAATTAATATCTAAATTCCTTAATTTTTGTAGACTTATAAGCATTCTTGAAATCTGGTATTACGGGTCCTCCAACTTTTTTCTTTTCCAAAATTTTTGGTTATTTCATTTTTTTAAATATATTTTAAATCTTTATATTCTATATATTTTAAAATCAAGTAGTCAATTTCTACAAAATGGTTTGCTGTGATTTTGATTGGGAATGTGATCAATGTTTAAATCAATTTGGGAAGAATGACCTCTTAACAATATTGACTGTATCAATCCATAAATTTGATATGTTTTCTTAAGGTCTATAGCTTCTCTTAGGAATGTTTATAAGTTCTTAGTATAGATTTTCTATACATTTTGTCAAACTTATCTCTAAATATTTTTTGTTTTATGATGCTATTATAAATAGTACTATATTGTTAATGACTTATTAGATTTACAATTGATTATTAATTAATCTTATATTCTTTGATCTATCTAAATTTACTTACTAATTTAGTAATTTTTTTTAAGATTCTTTAGGATTTTCTACATCAACAATCATGTTGTCTGTGAATGAAGATAGCTTACTGCTTTTTCCAATGCTTATGCTCTTTTATTTTGTTCCTCTCTTTAGTAGAGTGTTAAATATAAGTGGTGAGAGCCTTGCCTTGTTATCCATTTTAAGGAGAAAAGGCTCACTTTTATTACTTTTTTAAATAAAAAACTGGTGTGCTATTCTCTCAGCATTTGTTTACCCATACAAGCTTCTAGTTTGCCTTTATTATTCAAGGATATTATTGAAGAATATAGAATTTTAGTTTGATAGTTTTGGGTTTTTTCTTTCAGCACTTGCATAATGTTCACTATCTTTTGACTTTCATTATTTCTGATGAGAAATTAATTATATTTAATAATTTTTTAACCATGTAAGTAATGATTTTTTTTTTCTTGCTGATTTTAAGATTTATTTTCTTGGTTTGAGGTTTCAGAGATTTTACTTTGACACCAACTGTGGGGTTTTTTGAGTTTCTTTTGCTCAGGATTTGTTAAACTTCTCAAAATATGGTTTGGTACTTTTTTTTCTCCAATTTGGGAAAATTTTGGCAATTATTTCTTCAAATAATTTTGTTTCTGGGCTCATCTCTTTCTCTCTTATTTAATTCTAGTATTCCAGTTATAAATAAGTTAGACCAGTTGATATTTTTCTGTAGCTTCCTGAGGCTCTATATTTTTTCTGTATTTTTTTTCTCTTGCCTACATATGGATACTTTCTATTACTCTGTCTTCAAGTGTACTGATTCTTTTTCTCAGAGTTTTTAATCTGTTATTCAGCACATTTATTGAATTTTAAATTTGATCATTTATTTTCCAGTTCTAGAATAATCATGTGGTGTTTTTTTTTATTGGTTCCACTTATTGGCTGAGATTCTCTTTTTATTCACTCATTGTGATCATTACTTTATTTAAATCCTTGAAAACACACGAGCACACACAGACACGCACAGCATTAATCAGGTTTTCTTATTTTCTGCTTTGGGGACCTCACTGGCCCTGGATGGAACAGCTCTTCCTGGGCTAGTCAGTTCCTATAGATAGTCAACAACATGCCTGTGTGCATGCATTTCATATACAAACCAGCCAACCCAAAGCCCACACCCCCAACTATTTCCTCTTTTGGGTTTTTATTCTCTGACACTATCCACCTGACTTAATCGCTCCAGGGCTAGGTATCAGTAAAAAAGGGACAGCCCCTATGACCCAGAGATCATTGAAATTATTCAAACTAGCCACTCCTAAACCTATTTACCCTGCCATGTCCATTTCTTCTCACAGACACTACAAAAGACATTGTCCCCTTTGCTTGTTCTGCCTCCTGATCAACTGTGGTGCTTTCCTGTGTTACTCCCCTTAGCAGGCCCCCTTCTCTTGAGATCTGCAGCTATAACAAACTGTCTTTTCAACGGCAGTTGCTTCCTGATCTCCTGATCTCATCATAACTAACTAATCATAAAACCTACATTTTAAAGCATACATACATATATTCATAGATAACATATATTAACATTGTCATCCAGACAATTATTTGTTCCAGTTACGGGTCACATTTTTATGCTTAAGTGTTTGATATATTTTTTAACTTGAATGCTAGACGTTTGTTGATAATATTTCATTGCAGTTCTGAACTTTGTTTTCTTTAGAGAGTATTAAGTTTTATTTTGTCAGGCGGTTAATATTGTTCAGTTGGCTTGGTCCTGTGAAGACGTGGGTTTAGGCTTTGTTAGGATCACTCCAATGGAGGCCTTACTAAGGGCATGGATTTTATTTCTAAGGCCTTTCTAGTGTTTCAGTTGAATGACCATTAGCTTCATAAGGTTGCTTCACTCTGGCTGGGTGGAACTCTAGTATTTCCCTGCACCATGTAAGTTCTGAAATATCCCTTCTGCTCACAGTGATCAGTATCTCTTGTAGATATTCTCACAGTGTTTGTACAACTTAGCATTTGACCAAAAGTAGAAGAGGAAGCCTACTCTTGAATCCTTAGCAATTTCTCTCAGCACAGCTTTTTTTTCGCTGATATTCTACTCTGTAAATTCCAACTTCCTCAGTTGCTTTGGACATGTAGTCTCAGCTTGAGCAGAGGGACCACTGCTGCCTGTTCAGTTTCACTTCCTGTACCCCGGTTTCAAATATGGTCCCAGAAGGCTCTGATGAATGTGACACTCACACTCTCTGGATACTTTCTTTCAAGGGATACAGACCTGAACTCTCTGTTTTTCAATGCGTAAAAACAATTGCTTTGTATATTTTTGTCCAATTTTGTAAGTATTTATAGTGGGAGTTCAAATAGGATACCCTCTCCTTTGTCAAAGCCAGAATGAGAAGTATGTCAATATATGTTCTTTTATTAAAGGAAAGATAATTTTTATGGTTTTCTGAGGGAAACAAAGTGTAAACATTTTTTTCTATCATTTTCTTATTACTCATTCTGGCTGTAGGGTTGTTTTTCAATATTATGCTGACTTTAAGTGACATCTGTGACTTTTTTGTTCTCTTTTTTATTTCAAATCTTCCATGTGTGCTGTAATTCTTTGACAAACTACTCCCTTACACAATGAATTTCTGTATGAACTTGCTGCGTCTCAGGCATTCAGATTTTTTAGATCTCAATTGTTCACTCTATTATGATGAGCATGTTAGGGACTATGTGGAGAACTTGTTACGATGTTAGCGCTTTCTCAGAAGAACTATGATGATAAAACTTTCAGGGAAAAGTAGTTTAATACAGTATATTTTATAATTTTTAATGTTATGAAGTTATAATAGGATTTGTTGTAAAATTCCATAGAATATGACTGATTCCAGTCTGCACAGACCCAATAATTATTTTGAGATAGATTTAGTTGATTTCCTAGCATTTAATTGGTTTGATATAGGATCTGCATGATTTAATTGTTAATAGAACCTAAAACAATTTGATCATATTTCAGAATAAGGAGATAAGGTTGGTTATGTGTAGATAACACAATTCACAGATCAGTAAATTGAGATATAACTGATCTAGTGTTTCAGGCCATCCTAATAGTGAATTTGGGTCAGTGTATAGCCAATTCCATTGAATGATGGTGCTCAATAAACATGGATAGGATCCATACCCTACAAAGAGACTGAACTCAGAAACATGAAAAAAACAAGAAAACCAAGGTTATACTTAGTATCTTTTGTATTAGTCTCCCTGGGGCTGCCATGCACTGAAACGGTTAGACAACACAATTTTGCCTCTCACCGTTCTGAAGCCTGGAAGTCCCAGATCAAGGTGTCAGCAGGTCTGGTTTCTCCTGGGGCCTCTCTCCTTGGCTTGCAGCCTTCTTGCTGTGTCCTCACACGACCTTTCCTCTGTGCCTGAACACCCCTTGTCCTTCTCTCTCTTCTTATGAGGGTGTCAGACATGTTGGATTAAGGCCTCACGCTTATGACCTAATTTATTCTCAGTTAACTTCTTAAGGGCCCTTTCTCCAAATATAGTCATGTGGGAGTGAGGACTTCTACAGATGCATTTCGGGGGACATACTACAGTCCATAACAATCTTCATGTTACACTATATTTATATTTGAGTAGAGATTAAATGACTTCAGAAAAATACTAAGCTGTGAAATTTCTGCTAAGTTTTATAAACAAGCTTGAAGATATTTTTGTAGAGAGAGCATTGAAATCTCATGACCAGGTGATAAAGATTTGAGGGCCAAATGAGATAAAATAGAAAATATGTGAACATGCTTTGACATTTAGAAAACGTAATAGAAACATAAGATGTTTATCATTATATGCATTAACGTTCAGGCCTCCTAAGCTCTCTTTTATTTTCCTTTCTGATGATAGGCTCTTGAGTAAAGGCCTTATGCCTTAGTATGGATCTGTGGACCATAGTCATGTATATTTGTACTGCCCAGAGTTTAAAATTCCTTTTGTTTTTCTCCCCTACATTTAGATATCTAGCATGTCTTGAAAAATTGAGACTATCTGGCCACACCACAGGCTCAAGCATCTGAAACTGAGGGGCCGTTTTATCTTCAAAGGGCGTACACTGTCCTGTCCATCATTGTCATAATATTCTGATTTAACTCACACATGGTGTCCACCCAGACCCAATGGCCATTTGAATTTATAATCCCTTGATTTCTTAGTGATAGGGAATTGCCACACCTGAAGAGAGACTGTCTTCTTCTCTGAATTATTCTCCTGATATGCACACCCTCCCACAAGCCTAAATGTTCCATTTCTTCATATCGAAGAGAAGAGATTATTGGCAACTTTCCCCAGCTTGGCCTATTATATTTCTTATTTGGGGGAATTTCTGCAAATGAAGTATGTTATTTAGGGAGAAAGGATTGTGTCAGTTCCTTCTCATTGCCTAGCACATTGTTATTTGCACATAACAAACTCTTAGATATTTTTGCCATGGTATAGCATACCCGACCCAGTATGGCCCTGCCAGCGGTCACCATGGGCATCTGTCATGAAATGCCCATTCTAGAATTTCTCTAGCCATAGCTTTCACCACTGGGTAAGGGGTCTTCAGGGTCAAGGAGACATGGCTACCCAGAGCCCAAGCATCTTCTTATCTCCCCATGCTCCTAGGACCCCTTGTCCCAATGACCCAGAGCCCACTTCCTGGGCCTAAGCAGGTTTTCTCTCTGGTTTGTCCTTTGAAGGCAGACTAAGCCATCACTATGAATATTCCTGGGGTAATATCCACTATGAATGCACCCTGAGGGGTGTCAAGGGTTAAATATTTGGGAGAGGGCTGTGGGCAGGTGCGCAGGGGTATCCACACATATATGATAAAGTGCTTTGTAGAGTGGGATAAAAAGCAGGGAGTGCTGGTTGGGGCCAAGGTTCTCCACTTGTCGTCTTTCCCTGAACCCACAAATGTTAGGGGCTCCCAGTCCTTGGCTGCCTTTCCAACCTCAACTCCTGCCTCGCTGTGTCCAGTAAACTCTGGTCACACAGGTTTTCTTCCTGTCCCTCAAACGTGCTGCCTTCGAAGACATTGTTTCCTTTGCTTGGATTATATTTTCCCTAATTATCTGTGCTGAGCTCCTTCTAGTTATTCAAGCCTGAGCTTAAAAATCACATCCTCTCCTCTACCTTCCTCTCACTCCCAGCCATTTTCCTTCATTTTATCCTGTTCTCCTTCCAGGACATTTTATAACCTGAAATAATCTTTGAAAGGCATTTGCCTATGTATTGTTCACCTCTTCCTACTAGACTACAAACTCCATGAGAACAGACGTGTCCTGCCGACCGTGGTCTCTCCAGGATCTAGCCCAGAGAAGTGCTCAATTATATTTGGTTAATAAATGATTGACTAAATCACTCAGTGAAAGAATATTAGTTGACTCTGTGCGATAGGAAGACAACCACATGCAAAGTTAAAAATAAATTTCATTGTCAGCATGAACCAGGCTAGGATAGACTTAGCTGCAGTAACCCTCTGATTTAAAGCACGATTTACTTCTCATTTGCACATCACCAATGTGGGTTAGCTGGGGGCTTGATCCCATGTTGCTATTATTCTGGGATCCTGGCTGACAGATTCTTTTCCATCCGAGGCAACACTGATTGCCATAGCAAAGGGAAAGAGGCAAGGTATCAGAGCATGAGCTGGCTCTTAAAACATCTACCTAGAAGTAACAGACAGAGGCTGTGCTCACATTTTGTTGGTCAGAGCAAGTCATGAGACTGTGTTTACCTTTCAAAGGGGTGCCTTGATGATGGCTGAGAAACATGTGGTGAACAGCCCCAATCATGACCACATGTCTACGGGACAGACCCTTTCCCTCCACTTTTTATAGGATATATAGGATATTATATTTATAGGATATTTTGCTTAGCATAGACACAGCCTAAGCTGTGATACAAGTCAACGTATCGTTTGTGAGGGTTATTAGTATTACAAAAAAATATATATTTTTTTAACAAAGCTGAATCTCATTACAAGTAAATGCTGTTTTTCTACACATTTATTTTGCCATATTTTAGTGTAAAAAAGATTTTTATGTCTTTAGAATTGGTACTAACTTTGCATCTGATTCCTTTACTCTTTTAAATGTGATTGTTTCTGACATAGCCCCCGACAGGTTAAAATAAAATGACGGAAAATCAAGTGGGTTATTTTCCTGCATACATATGGTTCCATAATGAAATTGTTCCTGCTGTGAAGAACAAGTTTGCAGTTTGCATCTGGTCACAATTGGTGAGAACAGAGGGTCTATGCCTCTTTAATAGAGTGCATTTCTCAAAATCTCCTGACAAGAGCAGTGTTTCTCATTCTCTCCCACAATTAAGTCAGCAATCCTTGATTTCCAGCTTTCATTAGGAGACATGTGATAGATATATTGCCCACTGAAACAGCAGCTTGCAGGTTGCTGTTCAATTCATTATCTCTTTCTTCTCCTTTTTCTGCCCCCTGCCTGTCTCTTCCTATCTTCCAATTATTTGTTGTTCATCAGATTCCATGTAAACAATTTGAGTCTATGCAAAAGATTTAGATAAATTTCGTTAAAATTCCTATATATTTCGCAGAAAAAAAACCCCAAACAATTAAATGAGCACTTTAAGCTTGCCTATGTGAGATCTTTATTTTCCTATCTTTTTTTTCTTTTCTTTTTTTTTTTAATTTAGGAAATAGTTTACTTATTTTTAAAGTTAATACAAGCCTTTGGGTCCAAAAAAGAATGTCTTGGACAAAGAGTCCTTCGATATTTCTGTGATTCATCAGAGGAGTGGTTGGCTGTACATGACAAGCTGACAAATGATTCCAACGTAGACTGTTGTTTTAGGTCAAACTATTAGGTATGGCCTATTTGTATGGGAAGTAGCCAGGAGAGCCCAGAACTACTTTTATTCTAAGTAAGACCTGGGAAGACAGGCCATTAAACAAAGAGTTGTTAGAAAATGTTTAAAGAGAGCTAATTCTTCATAACGTTCTTAGGAATACTTACTGTCCATGGCAAATCAAGTACTGTAATACCTTGGTTTGCAAGCATAATTCGTTCTGGAAACAAACTACTCATATTGCAAGACGTTGCTTGCTTACCACATTAAAATGTATTAGACATTGCTTTGTACACCTGAAACTAATAAAAAAAATGAAATGTATTAGAAATGTTTGCTCATCTTGCGGAACACTCGCAAACCACGTTGCTCACAATCCAAGGTTTTACTGTATTTGTAAGTATGCTTTACATGTTTCTATGGAGAAACTTACCCATTGCTACAGAAAAACAAGGAGGAAAGGGTGATTAAGAGCTATTGAACCTCCATATGTGCTAATCGCCATACTATATGCTTTACTTAATTTATCTCATTTAATACCTTTCTCAACAACCTGTGAGATACAGATTATGCTCATTTATCTTTTCAGTTTCATTGAAGAAATGAGTGTATCACAGAGCCTTGCAGAATAGGAAGCCAAAGGGAGCCCATCTCACAGCCTTAGACTTAAGAAGGAGGATGGTGACCCTGGTGGTGGCTAAACAGCCAGGCATCCATGCTTGTGCCATTGTTGTTACATTTTGTCCTCAAATATTAGATTCACCAAAGATTCCTGATATAACTCAAATCATGTATAAGTTTCACGTGGGGTGTATAAAATTGTAACCTGGTAGAAACAAATATTTATTGTTTTATTATTGTGTTCATTTTTATTGACAATACTTCAAATATTAATTTAGAGTATTTAAAATATTTAAAATACAATAAAAACACAATATCAGTTATGACCCTATGACTTTATTTCACAGTAAGAAAGAACTGATTTTTACATATTGATGTATTTGCTTCCAGTTTAATTTCATGTATAATATTGATATTATGTATATTTTAGTTCTTATAAAAATATTGATTTTACCACATATACAGTTTATGCTCTCCTTTTCCCTTAAAATTTCATAATGACCATTTTTGTTTGACGTTATACATCAAAAATATAATTTTTTAAAATTATTTTTTCTTGTGAAATACACATTTTTTAGAATTAGTTTCAGCTGTACAACACAGTGCAATAGTTATACTTTTTACCCCTCAAGGTGACAACCCCTCCCCCAATTCGCCGCCCCACTTCCCCCCCCAATATCATACATACCTATTACAATTCCCTTGACAAAAATATAATTTTAATAGCTGTATGTTTTTCTATTTATGAATAGACATTACTAAATATAGCTTTTATCTATTGTTTCAAAGATGATTGTGTGTGTGTGTGTGTGAGAGAGAGAGAGCGAGAGAGAGAGAGACAGAGAAAGAGAGAGAGAGAGAGAGAGACAGACAGACAGAGAAAGAGAGAGAGAGAGAGAGAGAGAGAGAGAGAGAGAGAGAGAGAGAGAGAGAGAGAGAGAGAGAGAGAGAGAGAGAGAAAGTTACAGGCTCCCTACCTATTCCTCTAGATTTTCTCCGTTTCATTCCTGCAACAGGTCAGATTACCAAACCACTTATTTTGCTTTCCCATGAAGGTGTCATTCCTGAATCATGGTTTAGTTTTATTTCTTCAGCACTGATTAGTATGAGACTATATAAAAACATAGCAGCATGAATAACATTGCTGTGTCCTCAGTAAAACCATCACACCAAGGAATTATTCACTGTATGGATAAAGTCTATGAAATATATTTCTATTAGATACTGAGAATGAATAAAGAGACTGCTTCTCCTGAATAACAAGGATGCTTTCTTTGACCAGCTAATTTTGCTCAGTGCGTCTCCTTTTTCCTCCTAGACGAATGGAAAGCAGGCCTACATTTAACGCTCAACTATAGCTTAAATGTTTGTAGCCTAAACACTGTCCAGTATGGTAGCCACTAACCACGTGTGACTCTTTTGATTTAAATTAATTAAAATTAAATGAAATTAAAAATTCAGTTCCTCAGACACATTAGCTACATTTCAATTGCTCAATAGCCACATGTCTCTATTGTCTATCATATAGAAAAGCACATTCTACTTCCTATTACTTTTAGAATTAGGTAGTATACAAATTGAAAATATGTGATTAAATCTATCCTACCATAATATGATAGTTTTATCCTTTCATAAATTTTTATAATGCTGACGCCCAACCATTAGGAGACGAGTTAGATAGGTTATCAAGCTTACCAGAGAGAGTTATATACCTTATTTTATCTAGGTTTTCTAGATTTACATGATCACATATTATGACCCTCCCATCCTCACCACCCCCATCCAGTCCCCTTTTCTACATGGTTTGTAATAAACGTGCCTAAATACAAGCCTTACTTGGGATCATTGGGGGTAGTGCTAGAAATTATGAAGGTGCCACGATTCTGTGCTTCTCCCTCTGCCAGGCTGCCTGTGTCCTGGTCATCATTAGTAGGCACAACCGCGAGCGCGTGACACCAGAGAGAGCTTCAGGGAAACGCGGTGTCAGCACGGGCTGGGTAACATGGGATGTTTTATATGCCTCTTGGGACATTTAAACTCAGATTGAAAATCTGAAAGCAACATTCATATTTTAGAATTTAAAACCCCTCACTCCTGTAGTTTCCACCGATTTGAGATGGATTTGAAATAAACAAGTCAATAGTACATCATCTTTAGGGCTGGTGATGGCACTTTCAAAACGCTTGGGTATAAATGCACAAACATACATTTCCCAGGTCTGTCTATACAGCCATAGAACACTTAGCCATAAATCAGAAAGGGCCACTTTAATTTCATTCCTTACCTACATAATCAAAACATGAAGTTCCCTTTTCTTTAACACATAATTCTTCTCAATCATTACATAAATTGCCTTATTTCTTTGTAACAAAGAAAATGTCCGGTTCAGCTATGATTTACAGATTGTGTAAATTATTAGCCATATGGTTATTATATGCCATTCTGCTTACAAAATATGTGTTTTAAGTAAATATATCTACGACTATGAGAGAGGGTTATTCACTACTATTTAGATGTTTTAAATATCTTCTCTATAGCAAGAGTAAGCACTTCCAGCTGGGTTATGTTGTTTGTCCCCAATACTTTTTTTTTTTCATAGCCTTATCATTCCTACTTGCGAGAGTGGATAAGGATAAGACTTCATAACGATAGCTTCACACCACAGCTATCATTTACTATGAAAATGTCATAAAAATTTTGTCACTGCTTCTCGTTCCCACCCTCCGAAAATAGTTATTTGACAGAATTTTTCAGTTGTTATATTCCTGGGTGCTAAGATGCCATTGGTTATTTGATGCACTAATGATTTAATAATAATCTTCAGGAGGGTTGAGGAGGAACCAATTTCAATAAAAATAATGTTGTTTGGTAATAAGGTGGTAAATACATTCTTCAATTATGAGCGCCTGGCACCAGAATTTTTCTGCGGGAGAGAGCTATTTTGGTTGGTAAACGACTTTGCTGTTCAACAGTCCAGGTTACACGGCTCTTAGAAGGCACTGAATCTTCTGAAGGGGTGTGTGTGTTGGGGGATGGATATGAAGGGGTGATAAAGCACTGTGTACAGACAAAAGAATTTGGGACTTGGGGTAAGGCAATCCTGAAGACAGTGAAGAAGCTGAGACACTGAATTGAGCATGAAAAATAGGATTAGGTCAAAGGTTCCCAGTTAACGCCATCAAATCTCCCAGAAATCCTCAGCAAATTCTGCATGCTATCAGCCATCTCAGTGAGAGAAAAATTTTTGTGGAAACTGGTGGAGAGGCCAAAGAGATTTTTAGAGACATTGATAGACTTGGGGTATAATTGAATAGTGCCTAGGGATCAAAACCAGAGTGAGGAGAGCTATGGCGTATACACTCAAGAAGCAGTTATGTTGACACATGTACATCTAATCCATTCATTGTATGAATATACGAGGTTGGCTGAAGCCTCTCTAACTAAATTTCTGTAAATCGTAGAATTCCATCCTAACTACTAAAATAGCTTGTTCCCATTTTTTAATTAGCTTGTTTTATTTTCTTATTGATTTCCTAGGGTTCTTTCTATATGATAGATACAAATCCTTTGCCATTTATATTTGCCACAAATATCTTCTCCCGAAGACTGGGGTTTTTGTTCTGGGTCTTTTACTAACTTCACCAGGGGGTTCTGGAAAAATCACTTTTTCTTTCTAGGTCTTGGGCCCATCTTCTGTAAAATGAAGGGTAGAGAGCCTCAAGGACTGGTATAACCCAATATTCTATGAATCCATGAATTTGTGCTTAATAAACACATCTCAGGACAGCAAGATAGAGCAGTGTGGTCTGCCACAGCCTTTCATCTTGATAAAGCTCTTTCTGTCTTGCCAGATAGATCACACAACCCGGACTGATTACTTAAGAGGCTATTTACAAACCATTCACTTAGAGCGATCCATCTTTTCGAGCATGTATATCTTACAGACTTGGAGTTGAAAATGTTCTTATGTTACCCAAGGCAAGAAAAGGAGGGAACTCAAAAACAATGTTATAATATTTCAGCATATCGCCTGTTAAACTAAATGAACGTAAGTTGTCAAGAGATCCTGACAACTTTTAGAAAGACTTATTGATATTAACTAATAGAAGGAAATGGTGAGTAACTCGTGATATATTTCAACTATACTCATTAAGTTATCACAAAAGGGAAATTTACTGAAGTAAAGCAGTTTGCTAGCTGTCAAGTTTGGATTTGATTTAAAACAGATTGTCTGTGGAGAAATCTTAAAAGACAGACAAACAAAAAAGCAAAAAACACAGCAGATAGATCATATTGAGGGTTCTTTTAAAATAGTCTCTTTTTTGTTATTACCATGAAGATAAAATGTTGATTGTTTAATTGAAGAATACTTCCCCCTATATTTCATTTTTTTCCCTTTGTGCTTGCTTATAAGCTGATGTAGAAAGGGTTGGAATAAGACTGAGAGGATGCCTTTCCTGGAGACACAACCATCTTGGATATTAGCCTGAAAACGTCAGCATTTGTGTGAGCATCGAGTCTTCCAAAGAACTTTACTCGTTCTTCGTTACAATGCTCTGAAAAGAAAGAGCCTGCCAAGTTCTCTAGAGCAGCTACTCTGAGGTTGGTAACAGTTACATGAGATGTTACTGCATAAATCCACTAACCGGATTCAAGGGAATGATATGTGTGACTTAACCTGTGTGACTGAATTTCCTGAGGGAGGAAAAACAACCACCACAAAACAAAGCTTGTGACTTAGCCCTGTTCTTCTCTTCCAACTCTGCCTATAGAAAGTCTTCCAAGTGGTGCTTGCTTTATGTCATCCTCCCTCATTATCTCCCCACCTGGGCCACTGGAAGCTACTCACCCATCCCACTAGATTCTGGATTTCATACACTTATTTTGCTTCTCAAGAGAATGGCTTTCCTTATCTAGTCACACCTCACTCCTTTGTTTTCATGAGAGTAGCAGGTTGGAGAGACCTGATGTTAATGTACTTATGTTGCTAATAATGCAGTGATAGCCTTTTCCCCCAAAGGGCCAGCCTGGGGCTAGTTGGACCTAGACCTGGAGCAACCACCCCTGCAAGGTCTGAGGCCCCAGTGCTGCTCTGGTCCTCACCGCTCCCAGACCCCTTCCTCACTGATGAAGAGGAACGCCTCAGTACGCCCCACCCACCTCATCCCTCCAAGAATCTGTCTTTCTTCCCTTACTTCTTGTTGTCTATGCAATGTGAATATATCTATCTGAACCACAGGATTCAATTATTTCTTCTTCTCTGTGAGTTTTTGTTGGTCTAGTAGAGTAGTAATTATTTCCATACTGGTTTGTAAGAGGTCTTTGTATGAGTTTGCTGAGTGTACTGATTCTTTATTGTTTTTTTTCTCTTGGAATGGTACCATAACACCAGTGATGTTACATCCTATAATCTTGAACCACCTGAGTTTACCAGGAGTGCTGGTGGCATGTTTCCAGGTCACTGGAATTTTTTTGATATAAGTTCTCAGATGTACTGGTACCTCTAACTTGATAATAAATAAATAAATAAATAAATAAATAAATAAATAATAGATAAATAAAGCAATACACACAAAGTATCACTTGGTCTACTTTGTCAGGATAACTTGTTGACTCATTAATCCTTTCATTCCTTCCCCATAAGTTAAGATCTCATAGATGTCAGATTTGGTTCCCTGCTATCTGTGTTGTTCACTTACTATTAAAACAAAACCAAACCCTGAAAGTGCCTACTATGTGAACAAGACAAATCGAATTTTTTGCCCATGTGGAAAGTTTATTCCACTTCATTTATTCATCATTCAAATTGTACACCAAAATAACAGGTTTTCCACTACAGTAGTTTTATTATAGTCAGGTTTTATATGGGGAAGACATTCACAATCTTAATCTTTTATTTTTTTCAATCTATTCTAACTATCCTTACCTATTGATTTAAAAATATGCATTTAGAATAATTTTGCTTTCAAAAGCATCAAGATATTACTGAGAACTAAGTTAAACCCACTGTATTAGAGTAATCACTTATGAAATTTCATCTTTCCATTTTGGTATATATATCTATATATCTATATATCTATATATCTATATCTATATCTATATATGTATTTATCTCCATTTATTGGAGGTTCTTAGTACATTATAGTAGTCAGAGTTCTCCAGAGAAGCAGAACCAAAAGGATGTGTATATATGTAGAAAGAGATTTATTAAAAGAATTGGACCATAAGGTTATAGAGAGTGGCAAGTCCAAATATTCAGGGTGGGCCAGAGAGCTGATACCCAAGACAGTCAATGATATAGATAAACTCTGAAGGCAATTTGCTAGGGAATTCTGTCTTGTTCAGGGAGGTCAGTCTTTTTGGTCTAGTCAAGCCTTTAACTGATTGGATGAGGCCCACCCATGTGATTAGGACAATCTTCTTACTTAAAGTTCACCAATTTCAATGTCAATCTCACCCAAAAGCACCCTTCAAGTTGACACATAGAATTAATCACAACAGTAAAGTTTTTTTAGTTTTCCTCAAATCTTATGCACATTTTTAAAGGTCATTCTCTACTATTTAAATTATTGTTTACTATTTTCAATTAGGATTTCTTTCTCACAATATGTTTTTTAAACAGAACAGTCTGGTGTAAGTATTGTATATAACATTTGTAGCAGTGTGCTTGGTATATGGAAAGTAGTCAATGTACATTTGATATGTACATTTATTTTGCATCCAGGCACCTTAATACTTGTGTTCTAGTTTTAAAATAGTCTTTTGTTAAATATTTTATATTTATAAATGTTATAATCTATAAATAATTTTACTCTTCACACAACCTTTCAAAAATGTGTTATTTCTATTTCTTTACTTACTACTTTGGCTGGGCCCTCAAAGATAATTTCAATAATATTATATTAATGACAGAAAGCATCTTAGTCTTATTCTCAAGAGTAAAGGAGACCCCTTCTCAAATCGTTAACACTTTCTTTTCCCTCTAAATTACATTCATTTTATTTAGGGACAACTTTTCTTTTTATTATGGTTTTTAAAAAAATTCACATTTTCCCTTTGTCAGGTGATCCTTAGTTGTCTATTTCTAAGAATGGGACAATAAAAATCCCCTGGCAACTGTGAACATGTATGGGGATTTTTACTGTTGTAGTGTGTTTCAGAGGGGAAGTTTTCATGTGCTATGGGATCATTGAATGTCAGAAATTAGAACTGTTCAACTTACCCAGGTTTCTGATCTCTTTGATTCCTTTATTGAGAAGCATTACCCAGCTTTCCAGTTTTGCATACAGGGTGTGTATGGAACTAACTATACGAACTTTCAAGTACTCTCTTGTTGTTACTCTCATGCCTTGTTCCTTCCCGACAGTGAACCTATGAGTCTCAAATCTTTCTGAGATTCTGAAAAGCAGAAAGGCAGTTCCTCACTATATTCTAATATTTAAGTATTTTCAGCTTTATATCCCTTTGCCTTGCTTCATAGATGCCGTTTCTCTAGCTCCATGCTTCAGTCTTCTAGAAACTCATTTATTTCCAAAAAAGCTTCTTTGTGGGGTTAAACTTTATTTTAAAAATTAGTTTCAGTTCAATATGGTCTCAGGAAGTAAGGCAATAAACCATATTGAATGAGGACTATCATTTTCATTGTTAATTAAAAAAATAATGTATGTGCTGCTAAAGCAAGCATAATTAAAAAAATAGAATGTTGTAGTTACCTATTTAAAATAGAATCTTTTAAGATGTGAAAACATTCTTGTGTTCCTAATTTTCTAAAAGTTTTAAAAACTAGGAATGTCAGCATCTTTAGGAATATCTTATTGTTTTATTATTTGACCTACTAATGTGGAAAATCAAATTATTAGATTTTCTTAATTCTTCAGAACTATTTCAGTATTTACTATGCTCTAGATCAGCGGTTCGCAACCTTTTACAGGGGTCGCCTAAGACCATCGGAAAACACATATTTTTGATGGTTTTAGGAACGGAGACACTGCTCCTCTATCCGTCTCCAGGCCCACATGCAGATACGCCCACATACGAGTACCCGGTGACCCCTGTGAAAGGGTCGTTCGACCCCCAAAGGGGTCGCGACCCACAGGTTGAGAACCGCTGCTCTAGATTCTTCTTAGAGAATGCAAAAATCAGTAGAAGACATCCTGGACCATCATCGTGATGCTCTTCATATAACTGAGAACCTGCTTAAACAACAAATTATAAAGAATAAGTGAAAAATAGATGTACAGGACAAATGGGATTAAAAGGAGCAATTATTTAGAAATACGAACAAAAGGGAAAGTTTCACAAAGCTGTGGCCATTTCAGTTGGAATTTGAAGGATGGGAATGTATTTTCCATGCTAGTAATGAAGAACAATGATGGCTCACAATGATATCCTGAGCTAAAGAACCAGGGAACAAAAAACAGAAGTGTGGGGAAAAACAAAACAAAACAGTGAGATACATGAAAAATGGCAAATAATCTTCTTTGTTGTTCTCTAAGATGTACGGAAGAAGAGATGTGTTATAAAGTTGAATTGGGGTCAGACAATAAAAGCCTTGAAGGACTTTTGTCTTTATACCATGGGCATGGGCATTTAGACTTGTCAAATAGTTTTTAAAATAGTACCATGATCAAAACTCTGTTTTACAAAGATAAACCTGGGGAAAATGTAAAGGCTGGGTTGACAAAGTGAGAGATCAGAGGCAGGGAGCCTGTTAAAAAGCCATTGCAAAAGTTCAGAGAGAGATCAAAAGAGTCCAAACTAAGGCATCAGATGTAGTAATTAGGAAAAAAAGGAATAGATGGGAGAGTCACTTTGAATATATAATTGGCAGAAATCATAAACTGATTGGAAATAAGGATTGAAACAATGCACGAATGAGGAATACATCAACATTTCTAGCCTGAGTAACTTGGAGAGAGCTGCAGTTATTTCCTGGTAAAGCAAACACAAGTGGTGAACAGAAAATAATATGGGAAAGCTCATAGGATGTTTATGGCAAATAAACAAAATGACAAATAAACAATTAAATGATGTCAGGAAGTATCACTCAAAGCTTCTATGCTCACAGGAAGGAAAACCTTTCCTATTATTAGGAATACTCAAATTTGTCCCATGTGGAGCAGTGTTCTAGCTTCATTGTATTGGTGTTATATAGAAGAAGTTTTAGAATTTGATGGAGAAGAGCTGGGAGATTGACCTAGGTTATAATGAGAAAACACCTCACATTCCCCTGAATACTGGAATGCAATTGGAAAGTGGCTCTCTCACAAAGATGATGAAGGCACTTTGATGCCCTTCAACCCAGAATTGAAAGACACGGAATTGGCCTTGCTTTGGAATCAAGCACTGCTTTAAAATCATGCTGGGGTGCAGCTGTGTCTGACTATGCAAGTGAGGTTCGCACTCATAAAGGGGAATGCCAAGATTGTTTCTTCCACTCCTTCACAGCAAGCTGAGACACTGACCAAATTTCTTCAGGTGCTTTAGTGATGGTCATAGATCAGACCACTGTCCTGACTCCTCCTGGGCCATGTAGGGTGACCCTTCCTGGCTGACCTCTGTTCCGTACAACAGAGGGACCCTTCATGGAGGGGGAGCTGGACATCAGTTAGTAGAAGTTCTGTACTGACTGTCTAATGAGCAGCTGCTTCCTCCTAGAAGCACGGTGTCTGGTAATGTAAGGGGAAGTACTATTCCTCTTGTAACTGGAATTTTTGTAGAAGTTAAGGTTTGCCACTCTAATTCCAAAACAAACAAACGAACAAACAAAAAAAACAACAAAAAAACCAAAACCAAAACCAAAACACTTTCTAAGGGCAGTAATATGGCCCCTATAGAAAATAAACAACGGTGGAAATGCATTCCTTCCAAAAAGAAGAATTTCTAACTCCCTGCACCACTTTAAGTATCTGTTTTCACCACAGGATCCATTCGCCCTATCTAGATTGGGCTGACATAACTAAAGCCATAGTTTGCTAATTTCTCTTTATTGAATTCCCTATCAGAGTAACCATTCCCCCTTCCCTGAAAAGCCTCAAGCCACATATTGTTCTTTGGCTGTATCAACTTTCCTTTCTTCTGTAATACCTTCCATTTACCACTTCTTAAAAATTCAATCCCTAATTAGATTAATTAGTGCAGAATTTCCTGATGTTCATTTTATAACCACACCATAACTTTGTTAAAACATTCTTGCACAGTATAAGTTCCGTTGGGTGTTTCCCGAGTGGCCTGGGGAAGACCCTGGAAAGAAGAGATTCTGAGTGAGGATAACAACAGAACTTGGATGACAACAGTTCAAAGAGCTATGGGTGAGGAGCTCCACAAAATCTCTGTGGTTCCCCCTTTGGTGGGAGGCAAAACCTACATCCTCCAGAGCTGCCTGATCTTTAGGGCTGGGCGGTTGTTCCACAGATACTTGGTGACGAAGCCAGGCTCTGAGTGAGGCTCTCATCCTTTGCTTAATTCCTCAACAGGCTGTAGATTAGGGCTCCCAGCCCTGGTGTTCTCATTGGCATGGCACTGTGAGAAAATCACATGCTTGCTGTGTAACAGGTCACAGTTACCTTCAAGATACTCAATTGCATTTTACCCCAGAGTAGTCTATATTCTGGAGGAGTTAGTCACTATAATCTATAACCCTTCACTTATGTTACTCCTGGGTTTATAAACCTCAGCACACAGAGGGTCTCATTTAATTTCCCCCAGGACCCTAGGCAGTGGGTTTTATTAACCTCACTTTCAGATGTGAAGGCCCCAAATCATGGAGATTAAAGTAATGTTCCCAGGTCTTCTTCTCATGAAGTCCTTTGTCTACTAAACCACAACCACCATGTGATCAAGGACCTACAGTGTTGGTACAAGCCCCAAGGTTGGCTTCAAAAAAACCTCATGCATAGACTGAGAAGCTCTGGGTATTTCTTAAAAACCAGTTTATTTATTATGTTCTTTGGTCATGATGCTCCTACTATCATGCCTGTGCGTGCTCTCCATCCTGGCCTTAGTTATTCACCCCTCCAATCTCAGCGGGGGAGTTGGGGCCTCACACCAGCTTCTCTGACTTCACCGATACTCCTCCAATCTACACTCCCCCAGTATGAAGAGCTTCTCTGCTGTGTGATTCCATGATTCGTGGTTCTATTCCCCGGGAAGCCCCTATACATCCACTGAACAAGGGAAATGTGTTTTTGCTCATTGTTTTGTCGCAGGCCCAGCAGTTTCTAGCCCATAGTAAATATTCAATACATATTTGTTGAATGGATGAATGAATAATTAAGTCTTACTTGAGTAAGTTTGCCTATTGTAAGAAAAAGCAATAATTTTATAATCCAGTGCTGGAAATGTCTTTAAATACTTTTTTCCCTACTAAGCACATTTTCTTATTGTGAAACAGACCATGAAGCCAGTTCCCCTGGTACTTACACTATTCCATGGAAGTAAATGAAGCTACATAAAATTAGTTAAGTCAAGCAGAGGAGTATTTAAGAAGTTTCTGTTTGAGCCCGTAAAACTAGTTTCATCCAGAATGAATTAATTAATCTATCAAAGATGTCAAGTATTTTTTTTTAAAGAAGGTCAGCCAGAGAAATAATCTCCTACCAGGTGAATCAAATTCATTTCCAAGTATACATTTCAGCTCGAGTTAAGGGGTAACTGTATCTCAGTTGGCCCAAAACATAAATGTCAACTTGTGAGGCATTTATACGACATGCATAAACTTTTCTCATGAGGATGCTAAGTTATGAACTGACGATCTGATTTTTCCATTTTGTCTTTGATGCTAATGCTGTCACAGAAATGTACACATCTATTGTTAGTCGCAGGAAATCTGTCACAGAGTAGTTCAAGTGGTAAGACTGAATTTCTTATCTCAGTCCATGCTTTTGGTAATGCTAACTGACCATTCAGTGAGAGCTGGTTCTATTCCCACTGCACAGAGTAGCGTAAATGAGGCAGCACACATTGACGAAGTAGATGAGCCAGAAAAATGCCTTTTGTGAAATGACTTTCTTGCACTGACCTGTGATAAGCTTTTCTGTGAAATTTTGTTCTCATAAAAAGGTGGATTTGCAGTGACAGAGCCCTTGTGGAATCAGGTGGAGAGTTCTAGGAAGCTGCACAGAGACTGCTGCATGAAAACTCCTATTGCTCTAGTGGCGTAGGCAGCCTCACAGGGACGGGAGAACCGAGCGCTGGGAGACCTGGGTTCCAGTTCTGGTTTGTAGCAGCTTCCTTTATGAGCACTGGCAAATTACTACTCTGGGTCTCGGTTTTCACATGTGCAAAACAAGGAGCATAAATTCTGGATGATTCCAAATATGGGGTTGCTGCTGGGTTGTATCAGAATGACCAGGGACTGATTAAATCGCAGGTTCCTGGCTCTTTTCCAAGACTAAACAAATCAGAACCTTGGGGAGAGGAGTCAGAACCTGGGAATCCAAATTTTTAATAGCTCCATAGATGATTCTTGTAAATTAATGAAATGCAGATGGAATACTTCCAGCCGCGGATTGTAAGCTTTGGCTCCCACATTTAACAACCTAATCACAATCTACATCCCCAGAGCAGCAATGGGGCTGCTGGAGGTATCTCTGGGTTTGATACGACACAACTGCTCATCAGAACATACTGCTTGGATTTTCTAGGCAATGTGTGATTTTCAGGAAACTCAGGTAAATATTGTTAGTCACTCCAAGGTCCAGAAATGCTACAAAGTAGTGATGGGACATAATTCATGAAAAGCTTCTAAGGAGAGGACCACCATAAGTAATTTGCAACAGGCTAGTGGGCTAGCGGGAGGAAAGGGAGATCAGAGGTGTTGCTGTCGTCCAGGCAACAGGTGATGGGCACCTGATGGGGGCAGTAACCACCTCCATAAACGGAGCCAGAGGCTGTAAAACTGAGATCATTGTCATTTAGAATGAATGGTGGTGCTTCAGAGGCACCATGGTTTTTCTACGTATCTTTATAGTCTTCGTCTTCTATATCACAGGGTTTTGTTTTTGTTTTTTTTTATACGTGTAGGAACATTTGTGCTCTCTCAATAAATATACCTTAATGTGGTGTGTCTGCGCATGTGTTTAAGCACTTTTAATGGTGTTTTGGGAAGAAGGATCCAGAACTGCTAGGAATTCTAATGGGAATTTAGAATTTGAAAAGTGACACCGAAGACTTGTAATTCTTCCATTTAAACAACAGATTTGTAGTTAAGACATACTTTTCAGCAGACTGTGTATAATTAGCTTTGTTTCCTCTGACAAGCTTTAAATTTAGAACCGAGATAATGCTTTTTAGTTAAGACCTTTAGGCACAGCATTTAAAAAAATCAAAATGATAATTTGCTGTTCAAAATCTTTAGAGTTGCAAAAGAGGAAAAGCTACATGTTGAGGTTAGACCTTTAAAAAGCCAATTTAGGTTGGGATATTTAGCTCATTTTGGCTCTTTTTTCTCTTTGTACCCTTAATTGGTAGCTTATTCTGATACAAAAGGAATAGTTTTATAAATTTATACTCCATTTGCATATTTTTATCTTAATTTATCCTGTTTTAAAAAAATGTGTGGGTTGTGGAAATCTCTGTAAGATGGCTTTAGTCAACCTACTTGGCCATCAAGATGCCAGTTCAAGAACTTCTGACAATTGCTATTTATAATTGTAGTCTTTTCAGGCAATAGAATCCCAGCTATGGTTCCTTAAATAAGTTCCAAAAGGTAGCATTTTAGGTAGTATTGCTCACTTTGTTAGAATGTCAATCAGAGAACCTCCTGCGTTACTCTTTGGTTCTGCGGGCATTTATTGAGACACCATTGTGAGCTCATTGCTATAACTAGTGTTTTCAGACAAAGATCTGCGAGCTGCTTGGAAACACAAAGCCCAGAGCAGGCTTGATTTGAAATTCCCTAGTTGAAATATGTGGTCTATTAAAGTTCACCTTGTGGGTCACGAGGATTTAGATGGGCACCATTGTGACTTCTCTGTGTGGAAGAGGGCTGCTTTAGAAGAAGCTTCCAAATGAGTAGCATGGATCCCACATTCTGCTAGAATCAAACTGAACCTTTCCCCTTTGTTGGATGCCTGAATACACGAGCTCTAAGCCAGCAGGATGCCTGGGCTGAGTTGCTCATCCTTTTCACCAAGCTCAAAGACAGAACCTGTTCTCATCACTTTTATTCAGCAGGAAAAATTTCACCACAAGGCAGCTTAATTTTCCAAGAGAAAATAAAATCTTATATAACTGAAGAGACTAAAAGGGAAAGTTTTTATGCATTTTAAGGAAGGATTTCTATTAAGACAAGCCCTTCACGTGAAAGTGCCCAGTATAGGACAAACAATATGGACTTTGGCATCCAACAGATCTCAGGTTTAGTCCCTAATCCACAACTTGCTGCTAGCTTTTGAATTTTTACATTGCTTATCCTCTGACCTTCAGTTTCTTCATTTATGAATAGAGATAATGATAGTACCTCTTGGGACTGTTTTGAGGATTAAATGAAGAAGCTACTAGGCTTAGGTTGTGTCAGATTGTGAGTACCTCCCCAAACAAACCCTCAAAATGCCTTAGAAAAAGGTGTGTGTGTGTGAACCCAAACTTTTTGTAGCAGGATAAGTATGGGCTGGGAAGTTGGAGACCTGGCTTCAGGCTGTCTCTACCATTTTCTGGTCAGATGACTTTGGGCAGAATTCTTGATCTCATTCTCTCTCTCTCTCTCTCTCTCTCTCTCTNTCTCTCTCTCTCTCTCTCTCTCTCTCTCTCTCTCTCTCTCTCTCTCTCTCTCCCTCTCTCTCCCTCAGTTTCCTTATCATTAAAGTGGATATAATCCCTTCTACCTCTAATAGATGTTATGATGACTAGTTGAGATAACCTATATACTTGGAACATGGCTGACTCTGAGAATGCCAGTTCCTTCCCCTTTCCCCTGACACTTTTGAATAGAGAGAGAGCAAAAGGGAGAGCAGGAGATTAGTTGCAGTATCTTTCCTGCTTGCAAATTATTTCCTGATCATATCAATGATGATTATATTGAATATCTATTGATTACTTTGTCTGAAGAGTTTAAAGCACTTCAATGTATTATCATATGTAATCTTCACTCCAGCTCTTTTTGAGAGATATTGTTATTATTACCCTTGTTTTCTTGATAGCAAGGCTCAGAGATTGGGTTACTCACCTAAGATTAAACATGGGGCTCCCAGGTTCCAAAGCCAGTGTGTTCAATCCTTCACCTTCTCCTTCCCTAACCAAATTTATTTGTTCTTTAATCATGAGTGCCCTTGGCTGTTTTTGTTGGTTTGCTTTTGTTTTTCCCACTCTTTGGATTTAGATCAGGAGGAGTGCTACCTTATAAAATGCAGACAGGCCTAAGCTCTCTTTGGACTTGTTCTAGTCAAGAAGGTACCATTTTTCAGCCTGAGTATTTGATTGTTGCTTTTATAGGTATATAAGTGAGAAGCACTCAGGAAAACAAGACAGGATTGTACTTTCTCATTTGCTTTGCAACAAAGGTATATGGTTTGAAGAAGCCTTGCCCTTAAATGATTAGATAGCTTGTGTGACTAATAAGAATATTGTCCTTAAAGGAAAGTGGAACATCTTATGAATACAAGAGCACTCAATTAGAGTTTTAAATTAGAATGTAATTACGTGCTTTTGGTTTCTCTCTTTCTTTTTTTTTTAACAAAAAAAAAGGAGAGAGCTTTTAATCTTTGAGGTGGCCTCATTCTGGTGAAAAGACAATTTTAGGGAGTGTTTAAATTTAAGGAGCTGCTCGGCATCCTGCTTGATTTTGGACCTCGTCCAATCCTTGAAGGACTAGACGTAGATCAGTTTGCTTATACTTAGCTTTTTAAATAACTGCATTTTATAATTCAAAACAGGGATAAGCTGTTGATATGGATTATTGCACTCAGTATAATGAAATCGTCAATAGCTTAGGGATGCTCAGCATGTAATCAGGTATGTAGGGAAATAGCCCATTCAACCTCTAAAACAAAGGGTTTGCCTTTGACTTTACAAAAGCAGCTATGCTCTTTATTTAGAAATAAACTGGAATGTGGATAGTTATCTTAATATGGAACCAAGTGTATACTTTGTGACCAAACACTCTACTTTATAGAGAAGAACAACACAGATAAAAGCCCAACAGGGTTATCTGTTAATCTACTCGTTTTGAAGTTATCCATTTATCTACCACATGAACTGGCATGAAAAGAATTACTTGGGGTTCAGATCTTGTGAACAATGATATAAGTCTTAACAAATTTCAACAACAATTTAGTCTGAAGAGGAGATTTAATTTGGACCAATTCTTTCCTTTTGGAAGCCTCTATTTCCATGAAGTAGATTCCTTGTTCTTTGATGCTTTCTGATAAGGTCACCAATAAAAACTATTAGTTGGGTATGATTGCAAGGAATACTGGCAGAGTGTGCTAGGCTTCACCTCCCCCTTAAAGAGAGAATATACCTGTATGATGAAGAGTGCACTGGGTATGACTGCAAATACTTTATGTTTGTATTTCATCTAATACTCTCAGTATTATGAGAGTAGGTCTCCTTTCTCCATTCTATGAATGACTGAAGAGGTAAAGGGACTTTTAGCCCCATAGCTATTCTGTAGTAGAAGCAGGATTTACCTTCCTGTACTCTTAATCATGCAGGTGTACTCATCAAGGATTACTCTTAATCATACGGGTATATTCACTTTTTAAGGGAGAGGTGGAGCCTGGCACACTCTGCCAATATCCCTTGCAGTCAGACCGATTGTCAGTCTCTAGCTGTGCCTTTTTAAAGCCAGTCATGCTGACATACATTTGGTTAGAATGTTTCCTAGGATCCTAGAAATTCAGAGTTTGAAAAAAATGTTAGCAGTCACTCAGGACCCAATTCCCTAAATTTTTCTTATGAGGAAGTGAGGACCAGGGAGGTAAACAAACAAACATACCACCATTACCATCAAAACACATTGCCCAGATTTTCTCAGAGGGTTAATAGCAGAACTAGAATTAATGCTCACTCCTTTTTACTGAGTTTGAATCACTCTGTTGCCATATTGCTAGTTATATTTGCATCTTTAATTGTTTCCGAGGCACATTACAGAAATTTTCAGATAAGGAAAGATAAATTTCATATTTCAAATGCTTTATTTTTTCTTTAAAAGCTACATAAGGATTTAAAAAAATCCTTGTTGAGAAAATAATTATAGATGAAAACACAAATAACTGGAATGCTATTTAGAGACATCTGAAATCATAGTAGGAGGCTGAAGTTAACAGAATAAACAAGTCACTGAATGTAGGAGCTGGAAATGGTGTTAAAAATCACTCTATTCAGTGTTTTCCAAAGAATGACACTTGTAATTCTCAGGTAGTGGGATGATTAGGGGTACATGTGATGGTTTTTGGTGACATAAACAAAATTTGAATATTTCTTTTATTGATATTAGCATATATATGCTTGTGTCTCTGTATATGCATGTATCTGTCTAGGTATATTTATGTGTATATGATTTGAGCTCTTACTGTGTGCCAAGTACTTTCCTGGGAAACATGAAAGAATAGAAAAGGCAAAGTTCCCTGCCCTCATGAAGCTGACATTGGCCTGTGAGAATTGTCTATACAACTCAAGGATTGTTTTGACTTTGAAATCTTCTAGCCCTAGACCACACATTCTCACTGTTGCCTTAAATATAAAAGCCAGGTTCTTTCCACAAGTGGGGCTGGTTACAGCCCTTGGCTGAGAAGAGAGAAAAAGTCTCTCAGCATAACTCAGGTTTTATCACAATAGATGGGCCTCATTAGCCATTCTAAGCTTCATAGATAATGCAGTCGTGGATGGCATCATTTGGTTGGGTGAAGAATTACTCAGGAGATTGTGTTGACATCTGAGATTTATTTTAATCTTCTTTTGCAGGTTTCATAATGAGCATTGCAACCAAGTCCGCCAAAGAATCATTACATATCTTATAAAATCTTAATAATACAAAAATTAGAGACGTTTTTCATGCATATACTCAATTTGTTCAGAATCCCCAGATTTCGCTTTGCCGATGAGTACATAGTGCCCTGTGAGGGGACACTGCCTTTAAGAGGTCACGATTCCTGAATTGCCATGCATATTTTTGTTATGAATATTATTTATGTTTACAGGCTGTTACTGTCAAATTTTGCAGTTTGGACAAAGAAATATAGAATGCATATATCCTGTGTATGAGGGTTCTTTTTTTCTCACTTACTCATTAAATGTTTATTGATTGCCTACCTCAAGCATAGTATAAAGTGTAAAGAAGGTGAAAAAATAATGTTTCAGAAATGAGGGAACGTTTTCAGTGTGAAGCAGATGCATTGTGGGAATCTGTTTGGGAAATAAATGATTCCCACAAAACACCGAGAGCCAAGGATGTAGCCATAGCATGAATGTGGGATCTACGGTTAGTTTCAAGCCTTACTCTTTTCCGGGGTCTATCACTTAATTGCTGTGTGATCTTGGGGCTAAAGACTAAATGTGGCTCCTCAAAATTCATATATTGAAACTTAATCCCTAGTGTGATGCTGTTTGGAGGTGGGGTCTTTGGGAGGTGATTAGGTCACATGGGCAGAACCCTCATGAATGAGATCAGTGCTCTCATGAAAGAGATTCCAGGGAGCTCCTCCACCTCTTCTGCCATATAAAGACACAGTGAAGAGATGGTCATCTATGAACCAGGGAGTAGTGCTTTGCCAGACACCGAATCTACCAGTGCCTTGGACTTCCTGGCCTCCAGAACTGTGAGAAGTAAATGTGTGTTGTGTATTAGCCACCCAGTCTATAGCATTTGGTTATAGAAACCTGAATGGATGGAGGCACAGGGCAAGGTGTTCAATCTTTCTGAGTTCTGGTTCCTCATCTGGAAAATAAGAATAAAACCATCTATTTTGTTGTGATATTGTGAAGATGAAAGGAAATATTATGTGCAGAATTACCTACACAGAGGAGATATTCAATGAAGGTTGTTTGCCACCACCTTCTATTTAGTTGTAAGATCTCATACAACTCAATTATCCTCAAAAAGCAGTTGTTCATTTCAAGACACCTCCTCCATGAAGCTTTGTGGCCTGAAATGACAGCTCATGCAGTGTTCTTCCTGTCTACTCCCCACCCCCAACCCAGAAATCAGGTTATTTCTCTGTTCTTTTCTCAGATTTCTGTTTCCTTGGTGCTCCCAGCTTCCTTTCATTCAAGTGTTTCACAATAAAAAATAATTAAAAAAGAAAAAAAAGAATCTATTTGCTTCACTTTCATTTCCACAGCTTTTTCTTACTCCATTCCTTAAAGGTTCCATTCCACTCAAGACCTGTCATAGACAGTACTTTTGAGCTCCCTATTTTCCTTGCACCAAAATTGAAGTACTCAAGTATTTTTAATTAAGAGGATTTCCTAGGAACATAAACCATTAAAAAAAACTTTTGAAAATATTCTAGAATCTCCCAAAATTCTTATGATTGTGTTGAGACTTCATTGCAATAACCCATCTTGTTTGCACTGTACTTTTACCACACCTCTGTCCATTCAGTCCAAGGGGATAACCAGGCTTTTGGCTTGTGTATTTCTGTTGTAAAACTTGCCTATAAACCCTGTCTGCCATCCACCATTACCACCCCTGCCAAACCGTTACACTCCTACAAACATTTAGGATTTTGTTTCCTAAAATTAAAGTTACTGATGGTATATATTAATATGAAGTCAGAGAGGCAAACGCCAGATATAATGCGAGCACAGTGAATGAGAAGGAAAAGTTGTAGAACTTCACTGTCCAATATGGCGCCACTGGCCACATGTGGCAATTATTAAACACTTGAAATGTGGCTAGTCTGAATTGAGATGAACTGTAAGCATAAAATACACAGTGGGTTTCAGAGCCTGTACAAAAAGAGGAATGGAAAATATACATACGTTTTTATTAATTATATATTGAAAAGATAATATTGGGTTGTCAAAAAAGTCATGATGCATTTTTGCAATGAAAAACATAGAAAAAATACGTCATGACTTTTCTGACAACCCAATATTCACATATAGTCATCTAGGATATATTGAGTCAAATAAAATAGATTATTAAAATTAATTTCATCTGTTTCTTTTGACTTTTTAATGTGGCTACTAGGAATTTTTAAATTGCACTTGTGGCTTTTGTGTGCCTCACCTTATATTCTGCTGGAGGCGCTACTGTAGAAGACAAGATGTGAAAGGTGATAGAAAGCCTATTTTTAATGCTTTGTAGGCCATTATAAGGACATTTGCATTTGCTGTAAGTGAGAAGGAAGCCAGTAGAGGGTTTTGAGCAGAAAATGAACATAATCTGCTATTTTTATGATAAAATCACCCTGGCTACTGTTTTATAGGCTGTTGGAGGACAAGGATGAAATCAAAGAGATCCTTAGAGGGGCATTGCAATAACTGAGGCTAGAGATGTCTCTGGCTTGAGTAGAAGCATAGATGGTGAGAAGTGATTGGAAACCAGCATATTTTCTAATGCACTCAAAGTGGAATTTGAGAGAAAGAGAGGAACTGAGAATTACTCCTCAAAGTGTTTGTCTTAAGGAGATTCGTCCATTAAGATTCAGTTGTCATTCCCTGAGATGGAGAAGATGGGGGAGTAGATTTGAGCAGAAGCTCAGGGATTTAGTTTTGTATATGTCAAGCTCGAGACACTTATTGGGAATCCAAGTGGAAATTTAAGGAGGAGGCACTTTGAAATAAAAATCAGGAAGAGGTCTTGGCAGAAGTATCTTCGATATGCAATTGGTATGAATACCATGTGATTGAGTGGTACCACCAAGAGAGTGAGAAGACACAGGGAAGAGGTTGGAGGAGGGAGCCTGGGGCATGTAGAGAGTTCATAAGCAGAATCACTGCTACAGCTACAATGCAACACCGTCTCTAGCACTCCCATCTGTAGCGTTCATTGGTGTAGGCTCATTCGGAAGGAGAAGCGCAATTATACATTTAAAAAAATTATGTTTGCTCTGGGCTGTGTAATTATAATAAGTATGTTCATTAGTGTCAGAAAAAATCATATTTAAAGTGTATTCCTGCATATATAGATGTGAGTCATTATTTTAAAATTCTTTTGTTTTTCAATTAGAGTTGACATAGACTATTATGTTAGCTTCAGGTGTACAACATAGTGATTAGACACTTATATAACTTACAAAGTGATCATCCTGATAAGTCTATTGCCCATCTGACAACATACATAGTTATTACAATATTATTGACTGTATTCCCAATGCTGTATTTTATCTCCCCATGAGTCATTATTTAAATAGGAAAATTGATTACAATGAACTCTTAGAGAAGTTCTAATTTAATAAATAATTTAAAATTTCAGTGACCCCAACAACATAGTGTGCCATCAGTTATCTCAAACGGTGCTTCGACTGTTTTTAAGTAAAATTTTAAATTTTATATCACTTTAATTTTTTTAATGCTACACAGCACTCTGAAATGAGCACTTGCAAAATTCAGAGAAAAATGATAGAGTCTTATAACTCTAAAATAGTTGAATCACGGTGCCATAGACTTCCTGAACACACATTATAAAGACATTTTTAGGCACTCTTGACCTTGTCTTTTAGAAAATATGCTCCTTATATGTCCACTTACTGCTGCATTTTGAATCATCACATCTGAGGTTTCTGAGTCTCTTTCTCACTTCAAACTCAATCAACATGTCCATTTCTTAAAAGTAAAAATTCCACAAAAAGATAGGAAGTAGAGGCCAAGTGACCAAAAGCAGAATAATATTATTCTACTGTAGAATATCCAGGATGTGATGTGGAAAATTAGGGTTTTTTTTAGGTGTGGAAGCTGTATGTTTTCATTTTTCTCTATTCATCTAGCTAGAGAGTGTGTAGAGTGTGGGGGCTAAGAATCCAGACTTCGGAGCTGTACTACTTGGGCTCAAGTCCTGGTTCTTCTATTTAGCAGTCATGTGAACTAGGGCAAAATTTTAATCTTCTCTGTGCTTCAGATTTCTCATCTGCACAACGGGCGTAATATTAGTGCCTACATACAGGGCTGTTGAAAAGATTAAGTGAGTTAATACTTGTTGAACACTAATAATGCCTAGCTAAACACTTTATAAGAATTAACTATTTTTTTCTGTTATCTATCATCTATGTATCTATGTATCTATCATCTATCTATCTATCTATCTATCTATCTATCTATCTATCTATCATCTATCATCTATCTATCATGCTTCATATTACAAAAGTGCCATCATCAAAAAACACTTGTTCCTATTTTGTACAAAAAAGCCTATTTTAGATGGTAAGTCCCCATCCTTCTTGGATTCCAGAAAATTGGGACTATCCTTAGACGCAAGATTTTGCAAAGTTTTCCCCACTGCTTAGACTCAACAGGCCACTAGTCATACATCTATACAAATTTGATTCAAAGGCATCCTTTATCACAGCTTCTTTATCACAGCTTCTTTGATTCCTTTATGTCTCAAATTTTAGCTGCTTTTGTGCTATGTACCACACTGTCATTTCTTCTGGAGGCTTCCAGGTCCTCTTGGAACAATGGAAAACTATTTAATAGCTCAAGATGGAGTAACAGGGATCAAATCTCCTGCCTGAAACAACAACAAAAAGTGGATACAATATACAAGATCTGGCAATTAAGTTCGCGAACTCATTCTAGAAAAAGTGTTGCATACCTCATTGCTGAATATCACTATGATCACCTTTGAAGTACTCCCCTTGGGAAGCTATGCACCAATGCCAGTGCCTAGTCCACCCTTCAAAGCAATTTTGGAACTTTTTTTCTGGAATGGCCATCAGAGCTGTTGTTGTATTATCCTTGATGTCCTGAATGTCATCAACATGTCTTCCTTTCAATATTTCCTTTATGTTTGGGTAAAGAAAGAAGTCATTGGGGGCCAGATAAGGTGAGTAGGGAGGATGTTCCAATACAGTTATTTGTCTACTGGCTAAAAACTCCCTCACAGACAGTGCCATGTAAGCTGGTGCATTGTCGTGATGTGAAAGCCATGAATTGTTGGCAAAAAGTTCAGGTCATCTACCTTATTCATGCAGTCGTTTCAGCATTTCCAAATAGTAAACTTGGTTAACTGTTCAGTGGTACTAATTCATAATGCGTAAGCTCTCTGATATCAAAAAAGTTTAGCAACATCATTGCAACAAGTTTGCGAACTTAGTTGTCTGACCTCATATACAAACAATGCCTTGTGGGACACTGGACATCAGGCAGTGAAGGTCGGTGGTCCTTGAGAGACAGGAAACAATGAGTGCTATGATTTCTCCAGCTTACTGTCAATAGTTTCTGGTCTACAGTGTAGGGACTGGGGGTTCAGGCAGAGCTTGGTATACTCCCTGAGTTGAGGCGAGGGACCTGAGAGTCTGGGAAAACCAAAACAACTAGAGTTTACAGGACAGAATACTGGAGAGGAGATATCTGCACAAAGAGAGAACTCTGGAGAACTGCAGATGGTTCTCTTCTAGCATTCAATTGAATACTTATATATGTACATGCATGTGAGGAAACTACCCAAGCTAGGAAAGAAGCAAACTGAAAGGATTACAGTTAACAGTCCTCAGTAGTCAAACAAGACTGGGATTAGTGCATGTCCCCTTCAGCCATATTAGAAAACCTCAAGACTCATAGGTATTAGGTAGAGTATTTAGGGAGATCTTTCCTCAGCAGTGGGAAAAATTAATCCTGGACTGAGCATTGCTCTGATCCCATATAATAAATTGTAAATGCAAGATCCCAAAAGACCAAGCTCCTTCCAAATAACCTAATTGCATTCTGAAGCTCCAGAATATTTATAATATTTAGAATATATGTTTATTGAAAATACTTAATACAAAATCATCTAGCTCCAATAAAGTAATATTCACAATATTTGGTACCTAATCAAAAATTACTGATTGTAAAAGAAACAGGAATATCAATCAATCAAATCCAACCCAGAATTGACACAGGTGTCAAAATTAGCAGATAAGGACATAAAAAGATTCTCATGTATTCAAAATGTTAACACATTAAACATAAGGGGAAAAAAATCCAAACACAAGTTTCACAGTTGAACACTTTAATGTCTGAGATGAAAAATATACTGGATGGCATTAATAGCAGTTGAGACATTGTAAAAGAAAGATCAATGAACTTTAAGGTATAACAAGAGAAACTATACAAAATGAAACAGAAAAAAAGAACAAAAGAAAAAAAAGAAAAGAACATCAGTGAGCTATGGGGCAACTTCCAATTGGAGTCTCTGCAGATGTGAGGGGACACAAAACACATCTGAAGAAAGAATGATAGAAAAATTTCCAAATTTAGTAAAAACTATAAAGCCACAGATCTAAGAAGCTCAGTGAATTACAAGCACAAGACACATAAAGAAAGCTACATCAGGGCACATAATAATCAAATTGTGGAACACCAATGATAAAGAAAAAAATCTTATAGGTAGCCAGAAGAAAAAAGAATGTACAGAGGAATGAACACAAGCATTACAAAAGGTTTCTCATCAGAAACAGTGTGAGCGAGAAGATAGTAGACCAACATCGCTAGAGTACTGAAAGGAAAAGAAAAACCTCTCAATTTAGAATTCTCGACTGAATGGAAATATCTTTAAAAGCAAAATTAAAATGTATTTTTCATATATAAAATATTGAAAAAAATTTAACACCAGCAGATTTGTAGTATAAGACATGTTAAAAAAAGTCCTTAGGGCAGAAAGAAAATTTTACCACATAGAAATATAGATCTAAGCAAAGAAATAAAAAGCAACAAGACAGTAAATACATAGGAAATAATAGAAGTGTCTGATTATTTAAATCTTTTTAAAGATAATTAAGTATTTAAAAAAACATAATAATGTCATGTTAGTTTCATAACATGTGAAAGTAAAATATATGACAAAAATAGCACAAGGGTCAGGAAGAAATGGAATTATGTCTATTATGGTACAGTTCTTATACAAGATGTGAAGCGGCATAATATCACTTGAAGGTAGAATGTGACAAGTTAAAATATCTACTGTAAACTCTAAAGCATCTCTAAGAGTTATAGCTAACAAGCCAACAAAGGAAGTAAAATAAAATCATAAAGAAAAGTGCACTATTTAATATATGTTTTGCTCTAAACAAATACAAGATCGCACATTAGACTTCCAGGAATCCATTCCTTTAAGAACAGAAGAGTTAATTTTGAAGAAAGATAGAAAAGCACTTGCATGAGCTTGATCTTACACTGATGTCAGGGTATGTCAATCATCTTTGTACTGCAAATAACCTGAAAACAAGAAGTTTATCTCAAGACTGTCATAGGAATTAGCTGGAATTTCAGCCGGAAGTACGAGACTTGAATCAGGAAGCAGCCCACAATCTTCCCTGCAAACAGCAAATTGCAAACTTAAGTGTGGGGGCTCATGTCCTACATGCAGCCCCTATGTGAAGGCCCATTGAGCCTGCAGGTTCTCCCTAATGCAGAAGGTTCGCCCTAAGGCAGAATCATTCTTAATCACTTGCCCATGCCCATTAAAACGAATATAAATGTTATAAAATTGGTACAATCCTAAAAATAAAAAGTGGATGCCATTGCAACCTATTCTTGGAAGATAAAACTGAGATGAAAGACTATCACATAAGAAACAGGGTGAACAAACATCAACTTAGAGATCAACACTGAGATCACCATGGTAGGGAGAGAAAATTGACCTGCTTGATGGAGAACCACAACCAGTGGACACTAGTGAGAAGTAAGAGAGAAATCGAAGGTGTTAATTATAGGTCTGTATAGGTAACTGTTGACAGCCCTCTTTCCTATCCCTGGCTGAAAAATTCCTGACTGCTAAGCTGCTAAGTGTTTGTTCCTCAATCAACAAAAAACAAATGAAATACAAAAGCTTTTTTTTTCTTTTTCTTTTCCCCTGTGGAACTGGAAGTTATTGTTAAAAGAGAATAGTGTAAGTAGCGTGAATGCCGGTTACCTAGAGAAAAACCTTTCCACATTCTAGCATTTGATGGAAGGTATTTCCAGTGTAATGGTGAGCTCATGGCCATTTATGCTAAATTAAAGCTTCTAAAACAAAAAATGAGCTTCACTCAATCCTGTGGAGCCCTCAGTAAGCCTTTCTATTGCTTGGTTTTTAAATGTGAAAAGATAACCAAGGAATATCAGGCATTTGAGGAAATGATTCTCACAAATATAATAATAATAATAATAATAATAATAACAATAATAACTTATCAAAAGAGAAATGAAATAATTCAGGAATAAAGAAATAAAAAATGTATAGTTTATAGTTATGAAAACTCAAGGAAATTTTGCACCTATAAAATAAAATAAGGATGCTATTATGAAGGAGTCCTCAGAAAATAAGAAAGAGCTCTGTGGTATTTAAAACACGTTTGCCCAAACTGAAAGAAGTTAACAGAGATGTTGGAAGAAAATGTTTAAAAACAAACAAACCAGCAAAAAAATCCCAAAATGTAGACTAAAAAGGTAAGGAGTCAGAAAATATGAGAAAAAAAGAGACAGAAATTGAAGATCAATTGGATCATTTCCAAAGAAGAGAATGAAGAAAAGGAAAGAGAAGAAAACATGTGCCTGCAAGTGCTTGGGGCAAATATTTGAAAACTGAGAAAATCGGCAGAACCTTGGCTGTTTATGAATAATGTGAGGCTGGGCAACTTGTTTGTTCTAGCTTTATTTTGCAAATTATTTTACATTTATTATAACTGCTCTTTTAAATTCAAGGGTTGTTATAAAAGACAGGCTACTCTGAAGTATTTTCACTGCTATGGTAATTAGTTAATTTTTAAAACTGTAGGCCTTGGGGAAAAATGTTCTCTTACCCATCATATATGCAAGCTGATGGTCGGCCTAATGCCTATTTAAGTGGGCATACTGTATTAGTTTATAATTTAAAAATGCTCCTTGAAAAGGGCACTTCTGAAAGTATATAGGCTAGGCTACTCATGCCATGTAAAATTATGAGTTTATAAATGGTTGAAATTCTTCTCTTTTTTTTTCAATCATTCTCTTCTTCTGCTACTTCTCTTCTGAGCTCATTTAGAAACAAACGGAAATGACTATAGTAAAACTGCTAAATTTTAGGTAGCTTTGGTGGGTGTACAATATAGTCTATTTGTGATGATAAATTCATATGGATATGTTTATAATGCTGATCATTACATTTTTTAAATCATTTTATATAGCAGCAGATTGAAGGCAGGATCAAATAATAGCATCCAACTAGCTTTTCCCCAAAAAATATATTTTTTGGAGCAAGGAGAGAGTTAGAGATCATATAATGTAATTCAACATCTTCATTTTAGCGATCAGTGTATTAAGGCCCAGACTGATGACATTCGTTCTTAATGGCAGACAGGGCCAGTTCTTCTAAACACCTGCCAGGGTGTTTTTCCTGATCATTTTTTTAATTGTTGAGTGTCCTATGTATTCTAATAAGAAAAAAACCAACCCTATAAATTCATAACAAAAAATAGGTGTTTCAAGAGAAATACTGCCTCAGCCGGTGAACTAATGTGTACAGAAGGTGTCAAGTACAGAGTAAAAGCAATTAACAAAGCTGAAATGTATTCTTTAGTTATTTAAATCAGATAAGCGAGGACGTATGTTCTTACATGATATCATGAAGCCATTCAATTTTCTAATCTTGTTATAGCATCATCAAAACGTATTTTATTTCCCGTGTTACTTTCTACTTTTCTTGGTTTAGTAATCCTTTTAAAGGAAAAAAAAAGTCTTGCTAAAATTGAAGTGAATACATTTAATGCAGCATAATCAGCTTCTAAATCTACTTAACTGGAGTCCCATCATGCATTTAGTACATTGAATGAATGGCACAAATGGGAAATGTATTATAATGAAGACCGGGTGAATTTTGTGCTACTAAAACTTCACTTTCCTGAAATGTTTTTAAGCATCTGATTTTGTAGTCAAGTATAGCTCTATTTGCATACTTCTTCATTTGCATTTGACCTAGACACCTACATTACTTTTTGGAGAATTCGACTTTTATGGTGCTTTTGAACACTTCACTGCCATCCCACTATGACAAAATGTGTTTTGCTTGCTGAGGCTCTTTGAGAGAGGTGCACAAGCGTGATTATTTTTAACCTTTCACTTATTTTCATTGAAGTTAGAACAAGTTGTTTACTTATATTACAAGGGTGTTTTGCTTGTCATAGGTTTACTTTCTCATCCAGTTTTTAAAAACTGTATGCCGTTTAGACGCATGGGTATTTTCTGAAAATAGAATGCAAATGATACCTATTGATAGCATCATTGTTCATGTTAACATAAAGGTATCCCCACTTCTGTACTAATTTTAGATAATTTTTTTTCACATCTTCACTGCTGTGCAGAGAATAAACATCCCAAACTCATATGTCCCAAATGGAGCCTACAAGCTTCCCATTTCACTTTGCTGCAAAAGAGTGCATCACTTTACATGCCTTTGTCGTTCTCCTTTTTGTTCAACTTGAAAACCTGCGAGTTATCCTCGATTCTTTTCTCTCTCACTCTCCTCAATCCAGTCAATCATGAAGGCTGGCTGATCCTACCTCCTTCACATATTGGGCCTGAGGTTCCCCCATTCCCACAGCCCTTGGCTTAATTCAAGCTCCCACCATCTCTTAGCTTAGCTGGACCGTTTCCATATCCTTATTACTCCGCTCGCTGTATCCTACCTTCCTCCTTTCCAATGTAGCAAGCTTTTCCAAAATTAAAACTTAAATATCACACTGCCTTGCTCAAAACACAAAAGGCAAACTATGTCACTTGCCTTTAGGGTAAAATTTCAACACCTGTAATACTATACATCTCATCTGTAAAATCTAGTCCCTGACTTCCTCTTCCTCATCTTCTACTGCCCGCTGACCCTTCCTCATGTATTACTCTTGAGCTATATAAGAAGAGTTCCTTCTTATTGTACTGGGCTTTCACTTACTTCTAAACTTGTACATGGGCTGTGCTTAGTATCACCATTTCCTGACTGTGTGGCTGGTGTACATCAATAAGATTAATGGATTCCAGTGTATAGGCAGCAATATAGGGTCTGTATTCCAATCCTCCCACCAATTAGCCATGTAACCTTGGCCAAATTGCTTGGTTTCCCCAAGTCTCAGTTTTCTCATCAGTAAACAGTGATAGTAATACTGTCTGCCTCGTTGGATTATTTTAAGGTTTGTGCGTGTTAAGTGTGAAGTAGAATGTCTGGCATATGGTGATCAATGAATGCTAGCTATTAATGCTAATAATTAGGGCTAATTATGTAATTATCATCAAAGGAAATCAAAGCTCTTAAGTATATCATGTTGCATCTCATATAAACTGCCTAAAGCTATCTATATTTGATAGCTATGGCAAAAAGAAAAAAAAGAGCTATGCCCTTTCTCTACTATGTCTTAAATAATCACCTCATTTGTAAGTCAAATCTGTGTAACACACACACACACACACACACACACACACACACACACACACCATAATTCATTTTCTATGGATGTCCATGGATAAGGCTGAGAAATCAGTCACCAAGAAAATATTGACTGCTAGATATTACTTATTTGATTAGTAAATCATAAACCCCAGAGACTCACTATATTGGACTTTCTTTTGCAAATGAAGAAAGAGTTGTCAGCCATTCCCTGGTCCTCTCTGTTTCACAGAGAGCATCTCCCAAGAAATATAGGTGCAATCGTAGCTTTCGTCTGGGAAACTCCTACTGGTTCTACACTCTGCCTCTTTCACCCTGGCTAGCCTTTTTTGTTATTCTCACTTTGCCTCTGGGTTCGGACCCCAGAGCCTGCCTGGAGGGCAGTGGGAAAGCCAAGAGGAGTCCCTGATTTTACAAGTTCTTTAAACCCCGCCTCCAGGGCTTGCCCAAAGGGCTGTGCTGCTTCCTCCCACTCCCTCTCTCTCTGATGACCTGCAAGTCAGCTCCTATTTTTACTTTCTTTGGGGTCAGAGCTACCTCTGCTATTGAAGTGACCCTTTTACCCCAGCTCCCAGAACAGCCATCAGCACCTCCTCCTCCGTAGGCCAGAGAGCAGGAGCAGGTCTCCACTCTACTACTGTTTGAAATAAGTAATTATTATAGTTCCCGAAAGCAGACAGGCAAAATGCAAGTTGAGCAGGTGGCTACACGGGGCAGTGCCAAGGTCTCTTTCTGCTCTAGGATCGTATGATTCTAAGTGTAGAGGTATTTTATTTTCAAATCTCCCGTTAACAACAATAACAAGTTAACACAGAAATAAAGGGCACACACGTGCTTTGTTTTGTTCACTGCAGCGAGCAGGCTGTCTGCCCTAGTGAGAAGCGGGGACTGAGGCTCTAGTTTTTCAACATGGCCCCTGGGGAGATTCCTGGTGGCATGCAGCCCAGCCCTCAGGCTCTGCCTCCTCTTCCCTGCAGCTGGCTGCGGCCTGGCAGCCCTGCCTAAAAGAACAATCATGATTTCAAGAGGAGTGTAGGATTTCAAGGAGCTCTCGCCATATGCCCTAGGATAGCTCCTGTCAGTCCTGGAATCCCACTAAGATGCCTGAGTGGCCACAGAAGAGTAGGGTGTGGAGGAAAGGGAGAGGACGGAGCCTCCGGTGTGGAAACTTTCATCAGGGCTCTGTATTTATCCCTCACCCATCTGACAAATTTTTACGAGGCCCCTCCATGTACAGGACTGTGCTGAAGGCTGGTGGCGTGGCGGTGGCAGCCATTGTCTGTCGTCTTGCACAGGGGCTGGGGGCTGCAGGTGTTGGGTGAGGGTGGGAGGAGATAGTTAGCAAGAGTTCAGTAAGTGATGATTCCATGAAGATATGAACACAACACTCTAAATAGAGTGATTGGAAGGGCTGCCTTAGGGCGCTGCACTGGGGAAGGAGCAGGGGCCCCGTCAGGAGGACAAGGAAGAGACAGGTAGAAGTTGCAGGTAGAAGGCCCGATCACTGTAGAGAGTGAAGCCGGGAAGAAAAGTTCGTGTATTCAGCAACCAAGGGACGATAAGAGTGTGTCAGAAGGGAAGCAGGGATTCAGGTCTCACGGGCCTGGGTAGATACAGAGTGTGGATAGTATTCTAACATTGCATTTCTGATAAAATTCCATATGGACAAAGGGGTTGTATCAGAATGGGTCCAATCAGGAGAGAGAACCCTCACAGTAGTGTGAACAGGGAAGTTCAATATAAAGAATTATTCATTATGATAAAAGAATAACTGTAAGGTCACTGAGGGACTGTTGCTGGTCCAGGCTCTACTGGATTCCTCCCGACCTCCCACGCTCTCCAGCCAGCGCCATAAATTCCGGGAAGGTTCGTTCTCCTGCCTCTTCTGTCAGTACTCTTTACTTAGAAAGACTCACAGCGTGCTCACTATAAAGAAGTATTTAAGGGAATTCCATTATTTATCTCGCAGCATATATTGAAGGGTACATTTAGAGCTGAGAGACAAAAAGTTGATCACTAACAGAGGTCCAGTGGCTGGAAGTAAAATAAAATACAAACGTCCTCAGTGGGATCCCGTCAACTTGTTCATGCTCCTTGCTAATGTTCTGGGCTCTGAATTCTGACATCTGTGCTTCCCAGAGGATGCTCCGCCCCCTGCCCTTGTATCTTGTTGTCATCCCTGGATCTCTGTGTAGTTGCCTGGATCTGAGTGTCTCTTTTTACTTTCTTCCTAGTCCTCTAATCTTGGGATGAGGGTTCTGTTTTGCTGTTTTGGCGTTTCTCTCCTGGAGCCTCCCCGGAGCGCCAGCTCAAAGCTGAGCTCTCACCCTCACTGAAGGACTTTGTGCCCGCCAGCCTGTGTTCCTGAGAACCGCTGCCCTGGCCTACCCCACACTGCAGCAGGGACCACCCTCCCAACAGTGTGCGCCCCAGTGCAGCAGAAGCTGCCATGCTTTGGAGGAAAAGAGCTTGGGTTTGGGCATCAGCTTTGGTTGTACCACTGTAGGGTTATTGTGAGGAATCAATGGAAAAACAACTTAGAATCCAACCCATAAAGTACAGTCACAAGAGGCATAGCAACATTTCGTTCAGTGTTGCTTCATATAGACCATGGTGGTCCCGTGAATTTATAAGGGATCTGAAAAATTCCTATTGCCTAGTGACAGCATGGCTGTCATAATGTCATATGGCAATGCACTACTCATGTGTCTGTGGTGCTGCCAATTGTATAAAAGTATAGCACATACAATTATGTACAGTACATAACACTTGATAATGATAATAAATGACTGTTGCTAGTTTCTGTACTAGCAACAAAAATGTTGCTATAATGTACTTTTTTATTATTTCAGAGTGGACTCTTTCTACTTATGAAAAAAGTTTGCTGTAAAACAGTATGCCATGTACTGGCAGCAGCCTCAGGCATCTTGTGTTTACCGGGTCTCCTGATTGCATCATTTTCTCTTGGGTTTGATTTAATCTCGTGTTGTTTTATAAATTTAGTGTAGCCTAAGTGTACAATGTATATAATGTCTATGGTCATGTGCAGTAGTGTCCTAGGCCTTCTCGGTCACTCCCCACTCACTCACTGACTCACCCAGAGCAGCTTCCAGCCCTGCAGGCTCCATTCATGGCAAGTGCCCTGTACAGGGGCACCACTTTTTATCTTTTATACCATATTTTTATTGTACCTTCTGTATGTTTATATATGTTTAGATACACAGATACTTACTGTTGTGCTATAATTGCCTGTAGTATTCAGTATAGCAACATGCTGTACAGGCTAGGAACTATAGGCTCTACCATAGAGCCGAGGTGTGTAATAGGCTGCGCCATCGAGGTTTGTGTAAGTTCCCTCTATGATATTCTGAGGACAAAATGATGCATTTCTCAAAACATATCCCCCTCATTAAGCAGGGCATGACTAAGTTTAGCACAATGCCTGGCACATAGCAAGAACTCAAGTCACATTGGTTTCCTTCTGTCCCAAGGGGCACCTCTTGATCCTGCACTTTGCCTCTCCTAGCTGGTCCCATCCTACGGTAATTACCCAGATCATGGCCAGTGTATCCAAAAATCCATTTAATAATAACAACAATGATTGCTTTTAATTGAGCCCTTATTATTTTCCAAGGGTTTATAAGCATTAACTCATTGTAACGTTAAAACAGCTTTTTAGGGAAATGCATCAACACCTTTGAATAAACAAGGAGATTGAAACTCAGAAAAGTTAAGTAATTCATCTAAGGTCATGCAGATACTAAAAAAGGGAGCTGAGACTCTAGACCATGCATCACTGGCTGTGTTCGTTATGCTCTTAGCCAGGGGTGCCTCCTATGCTACGGTATCAAGAGCCTATTAGCAGCCTGTGTCAGTGCTCTGGTCTCACATTGAGCATCTCCCATGAAAGGCCTTAAACCCTGGTATTTCAAAATCTTAAGTGGGGAGGATGATACTCATCACTCTTAATGCAGTATTATAAAGATTAATTAGTGGATGTTGGTAAAGGACTTTGAAAGGAGTGATTTAAGCATAGTCACAACTTTTACCTCTTGTTGATCTTTAGCATTCTTTTTATTTAGTATTGACCTGGTATCACTGACCAGCTCGATGGCCATTAATCAAGCTGACTGAGGTCTTACCATTTCTGCAAACTGGTGGTATAAGTTATTTTGGTCATAATATATCCACACATCCCACTGTCATTTTTAACTGAGAATTTGAAAGGTTAAAGTCATTCAACCTTAACGACACTTTTTTGCATATTTTTATTATAGCCATAAATACATGGTATCATAATTTACTACATATGTGTCATCCTAGGTTTCTCCATTTGAACTCTTTAGAAAGCAAGGCTTATCATTTCTTATCTATCCCTGAATGCAATGGCTCCAGTAAGTGCCAGACATGATATCTAACTTCTATGTGGGCTAAACATTAGCGAATGTAAGAGATTGTTTAAAAGAGTTTAGTGTGCTTCAGGTAGATTCTGTTGAGATTTGGTTTTAGGGAAGACAGAGGCCTTTAGAAGAAATCTGGTAGCTTTGAGGGGTTAAATCACCCAATTTATTTTCTCTTTCCATGTGTTGTACACTATTCCAGCTCAATAGCTGTCATGGCTGTCCTTGCCATCACCCCAATTCTCCATATCTCTGTTTTATGCTGCTCCCCAGATAGCCGCAGCACAACAGAAGAGCTCTACACAAATGGTTCTTTCCTTTTAGGAGGGAAGAAATAATGCAAAGGATCTAGAATGCATTCCATGCATACTAGTGCTAGTCATAGGCCTGTATGGGGCAACAGTGCAAAGTGATAGGTGGTAGGAGAGAACGGGGTCAATCCTAGAAAACGTCACACAGGAGATGGCATTTAGCTCAAGTCAAAGAAAGAAACACGGCTTCTCCCTCTTGCATAGTGTGCTGTAGAGTGGAGCCCTGGGAAACAACTTGACAGTAAGTAAGTATACCAATGGAGCCACATTTATGCAGTGACTGCAGAGAAGATGTGAGACTCTCCCTGTAAATACAATCATCCTCTCTTATACTGGGGAGCCTGTGGTCTTCTGAAACAAACCTGTTCATCTTTCTCCTTTCTCATCTCATCCCTTCACAATTGCCTGCAAGTGAATCACAGAATCACAGAACATGCAAACATGAGAGCCCTCGGGGATCTGAGGAGCCCAATCCATGAATGCAGCAGGTGAGGGCACCAAGGGACATTGAGTTGCTGAAGATCACACATTCAGTGTTGGAGCCACTAATTCACCTTTCAGTTTTATTCATTCATCATGTATTTTTTAAGTAGCTATTACATACCGAGAACTATGTTATATATAGTAGATAAATTGTTGATGAAAACAGATTCAGTCTTGCCTCCAGAAGTTTACACTTCAATAAGAAGAAAAAGCCAAGACTCGAGCTTCTCTGCCAGCTCACCAGCCCACTTCCTTTAGTCATGCTCAGTATTAACCAGAACTTGAGCCATTCTCCTGTCTATTCTTGGCAGGTGCCTCTGGGCTCATGTCTCCCCAGAGAAAATCAAAAGCTCAGAGACTCTTTACTTTCTTGGTTAAAATTTCTAAAAGAGGAGGGGGGGGAGAGAGAGAGAGAGAGAGAGAGAGAGAGAGAGAGAGAGAGAGAGAGAGAGAGAGAATGAGAATCCATTCTTTATTCATAGTAGGGTGGATTGGGAGGGTATTTCTGTAGCTCCATGGATTCCTCTGGTCCCATTTGCCTATAGCACTTTCCTGGCCAGGTGTTCAGCAGGATTAGCCAATCACTGTGTGGCAGAGTCCTGAGCCTCCTGAGCCTCCTGGGCCAGCCTTATCTCTCTGATACCGTTTCTCCTTGTCCCATTGCTAGTACCTGTATATCTTTTGATCTGTAAATGTGGCTGATGACGTTATAGTTATGAGTAGTCATTATTCCAGTGAACCTGCGAGAATTTCTGTATTTTCCCATTATGATTTCATATCACCCATCCAACTTTGCTAAAGCTCCTAGGATATGTATTTTTTAAAAATTGTATCTGTGATACAGGCTTTCCTCAAAGATATTGCAGGTTTCATTCGAGACCACCACAATAAAGCAAATATTGCAATAAAGAAAATCACATGAACATTTTGGTTTCCCAGTGCACTTTTATATGAAGTTATGTTTACCCTGTACTGTAGCCTATTAAGTGTGTAATAGCATCATGTCTAAAAAATGTATATACCTTTCCTAATTACAAATACTTCATTGCTAAAATATGTTGACCATCATTTGAGCCTTCAGTGACTCATAATCTTTTTGCAGGTGGAGGGTCTTGCCTCTGTGTTGATGGCTGCTGATCAGGGTGGTGGCGGCTCAAGGTTGGGGTGGCTGTGGCAATGTTTTAAAATAACTCGACAATGAATTTTACCAAATTGATTGACTCCTTTCATGAGTAATTTCTCTGTGTCATGTGATGCTGTTTGATAGCATTTGTCCTAGGTGGACCTTCCTTCAGAATTGGAGTCAATTCTCTCAAACCTTGCTGCTGCTTTAACAGCTAAGTTTATGTAATATTCTAAATCCTTTGTTGTTATTTCAACAATGTTTATAGCAACTTCACCAGGAGTAGTTTCCATCTCAAGAAACCATTGTCTTTGCTCATTCATAAGAAACAACTCCTCATATGTTAAAGTTTTATCATGAGATTGAGGCAATTCAGCCACACCTTCAGCCTCCATTTCTAATTCTAATTCTCTTGCTATTTCCAAGACACCTGCAGTTACTTCCTCCACTGAAGTCTTGAACCCCTCAAAGTCATCCATGAGTTCAAAACTCCTTCTTCCAAACTCCTGTTTATGTTGGTATTTTGACCTCTTCTCAAGAATCACAAATGTTCTTAATGGCATCTAGAATAGTGAATCCTTTCCAGAAGGTTTGCAAGTTACTTTACCCAGATGCATCAGAGGAATCACTATCTATGGCAGCCTTAGCCTTATGAAATGTATTTCTTAAATAATAAGACTTGAAAGTCAAAATTACTATTTGATCCATGGGCTTCAGAAAGGGTATTGTGTTAGCAGCCATGCAAATATTCATCTCACTGTCCATCTCCATCAGAACTCTTGGGTAACCAGATGCATACAGGTATGTCAAAGAAGTATATGAACAGTTACCCTCCTTAGTTTCAAAAAGCATACATCTCATGATTGACCCTCAGAGTTACAAATTCTTATGAATTTACCACAGATTCCCCCCACCAAAAGACAAAAGTCAACGTTAGGTAGGGGTAGAAAGAGTGGATGGAACTGGAGAAATCTTGGCTCCCTAGTTCCAAACTCACCCTCCCAACACTTGGGAATATCTTTGCGTTTCTTTCTTTTTGTTGCTGTGAGAGAAAATGAAAACATGACCAGGTCTGTGTTTTCTACCTCCTTCAATTCATGAGCTTAAGTTAGCCTAAGAGATGGATTGCTTCTTAGGCTCTAAAAAGACAATCCAAATGGATGGTAGTACTACAATTATTTAGGATAAAGATTTACTTTAAACCACTGCCAAGCAGATTAAATAAAATATTATTATTTTCCTTTATTCTATTTTTCATGACTTGAACTGTTGCAAGTATACCCCATCCAGCTCTATAATTGCCCAGCAGATTGTTAAAGGGTGGTTTTTCATTGCTGCAGATGGTGCCATGTACAGCCAGTTCCTCCATCCTTGTTTCCTCTCTCAGTGGTCTTGATCCTGATCTTCTAACAGCTCATTTAGGAGAGAAGAAGGAACCATGTGACCTTTCTGCTCACACTATACTGACATTCAGCAGCCAATGTTATAATATATTGCCAGGGATACAATAGTGCAAGGGGGTGGGCAACTTACCAATCATGCCAACCCCATTTCCAAATTTTTATTGGCAATATTCGGTTATTATGGCAAAAAATGTACTGAAATGATTACAACAAATATCTGTTTATCAAAAAAGGCTGCAATAAATATTGATGGATAGGCTACTAGCTTAATGCTATAGAAAAACCTGTTAGGATAGTGCCAAAGCTGAATTTAATTGAAATGTCTGAAAGTGGCTGTTAGGTTTCTAGGCGGTTATCCCCTTGTGTGCTATGAATGAGTGATCAGATCTTCCATCACTTTCTTTACCTCTTTATATAATATGTACATCTCAAACATTTCCTGGAGGCCCATGGGGTACTCTATTTGAAAAGCCCTTTAAATACAATCAAGAGTTGTTCCAGCACTCTCCCTGATCTTAATGATCATAATTGTGTCCCCGCCCCCTCTACCTCCTCCTCTTCCTCCTGCTCCTCCTTCTTGACACAATGGGAACAAATTTTAGAAGAACCATGGGGCAATCTTAGCAAAGAACAGTGCTCTTCGCAACCTACTTTCAAAAAAAAAGTTTGATATTTTAGAGGAAAAAACAGTGGACATTTTATGCAATTGCTCAGATGATTCAGTTCTGATTTTTGCAGATAATTGGAGAAAACACACAGGCAATATGGCGTAATTACTGGATAATTATGGCTGTTTGGTGCATCATTTCATCATGAGAGTACAATCTTTGCTTATATTTCAATTATAAACTCTGTTAAATGGTTCTAAAAATTATTGACAGAGGGTGAGATTAAGAAAGAGAGAGAAGGAAGGAGAGACCCAGGAATATGTTATAAAGATCAATTTTTTAAAAATGTGTTGGCATTTTTTGTTTCCCTTTGAGATACCATAAAAAGAACTATAATAATTTGACTTAATATATATATTTTTAAATGTGCATACAGGAATTTACTCCCTGTGGACATGTTGCTCATTACAAAGTGAACACCTAGGACAATCATTTAACACCTGGAGTTTAGTCTCTCTTGGACACTAACAGGGGGCGAAAACAGACAGAAATTTTATAAACAGGATGAGAGGGCTAACTAAGATTAAACTATTCTAGATAGAGATATTAAATATTCTATTTAATATTTAACAACTTTGAGGTTAGTATTTAAGAATTTCTTAGAATATAAAATTGAATAAATATCTAACAATTAATGTTTAATAAACTTAATATATATAATAAATATCTAAGAGAAAATATGTTTATTAAAATCACATTCAAGGATGTAGTAAAGTTATATACTACAGAGAAATCTCTATTATACAGAAAATTTTAGATTCTTTTTGAAACTGCACAGTCCAAATCCTAAAACAATTGTGGCTGACATATCAGTAAAGTTTCTCGGAGAAACAAAATTAGGCCAAAATATTATCCATGAAACAAAGTGTCTATGACATTTTAACATATGACTGTGAAGCTGGCCAAGTTTGAATTATTTCTCTTCTCATTTTGCAGGATGTTTCTAGAATCTTAGTTCAAGATTTTTTGTAATGATATTTATTTGGAGAAAAGGAAAATAGAAACTATTCCATGTATAAAAGATATAAATAAAGAAATTCAAGGTAATTTTTAAGATGAAAAGAGATAAAAAGGAGTGATGGGTTACAGTCTTTTTCACTATTTTTTTAACGTGACATGCTTTTTATATATACTATTTCAGCTCAAGGTAAAGTTAGAGAAATGGCAATGACACCATAGGTCATGATAAGGGGGCAGTCAATTGCTTGTCTAGACACTGTCTTTGATAACAATAAGCATTTTCAGATAGCCAAGGAAAGCATATCCCTTCAGAAATGTAACTAGATAGGCGTTGTATTCTTATATTACCAATAATTGGCCCTAGAATTAGAAGTAGAGATTTTTCCCTTCCCTAACTGGCTCATGCATCAAATTAGATATCACCTGCTCTTTCATAAAGGAAATCCAGGGAAAGAAAAAACATTCTGGCTTTAGTAAAGGTGATGCATTATTACAGACCACATGCATATGTTTCATATTCATTATCATGTTAGATACCATGTGAATTTTTCTAATGACCTATTTTAATAGATTATATGACTCTATGTGGACTAAACCATATTCACTCAGTTTTATTTCTTGTTTCTTAACATCCTTCTTTCATTCTTGCTATTATGATTTTTTATGGGATTTGATGACATTTATTTCTTTCTACATATATATATATTTAAAGCAGTTTTTTCCCATTCAGTGTCTCCTTATGGCAAAGGCAAGCTTTGCTGATACTATGAGTAGAACTGAGCTTGCAAAAGCATACTGCAGCTAGCCGAATTTAAACTTCATCAGGTTACAATGCAAAAATATCATGACAAAAGAGTGTGTTTCATCTTGTCTTTTGATGAGCACAGCACAAAGTAGAAAATGTTCCCTTTTAACACTGACTGCCAAATTTCCAAACTGGCGCTCTAATTACACCCTTGCAATGTGAAGGCTTGTCCATTTGCACATCACTGGAGAGTAAATTCTGCAGTACACTGGAGGGTTGATGCTGTCAGATGAACTAGGAGACTGGGTAAATAACTCTTTTTTTCTTAATGGTGTTTCTTCCCCAACATTTTATTATGAACATTTTGAAACCTAGAGCAAAATTTGAAAGAATTTTTTGGTGAACACCTGAATGCCTTCCATCTAGATTCTACCATTAACATTTTACTACATTTTCTTTATCACATAACTATCCCTCTATCCATTTCTCTATCCGTACATCAATCCATCTTATTTTTGATGCATTTCAAAGTGAATTGCAGTACTGTTCCCCTAAATACTTCAGCCTGCTATAATGGTTTTGATGAAGAAAATGGATGTATTTCTCCCAACCAACTTTGAAAGAGCAATTTTCAAGAGGCGAATAAAGGTAGAGGAAATTATTTTCCAGGAACAAAGATATGAAGAAAAATAAGTTTTGAGACATCACACAGGGTCATTTTATAGAATGCTTTTCTAGTCCTGCTGGAATTTAAATCAATATACCATTTTTTTTCTTTTTTGGCTCTCAGTAGCAAGAGAGAATTGCTTATCATCAGATTTATATGACACTCTTTAGAATCAACAACACATTGATATTAACTTAGTACCAAGTGATGCTTAAGATATGAGAGTTGCTAGTGGAATTTGTTTTTATATTACTAGGCAGATACAGGACAATTTTCTTTCAATGTGCTATTAAAACCAAATAGTACAGATGAGATCATCTGAGTTCAGAATGGAATAAAAGTCATCCTTTCACTAGACCATTGGTTTTCTAAAATGAGGAGCATTAGATATGTAACAAAGTAATTGAGACACTTACCTCTGTATATTATTATGTTGGACTTCGACTGTGTAATGATTTAACCTTACTTGGCATAAGATGGGTAAGTTACTATGTAATTTGGGGTGTGAAAAGGAATGAAATAAGAGGTTCTGAATAAGAGGTGCTAGAGTAACCCATTTAAGAGGAATTCTTAAATTGAAAACAAAGATAAATTATAGAAGTCGTCCTCAATCTGCCATATACATGGAATGAGAGATAATTTAACTTTAGGATCCTTCATGTTTCAGGGATTCAGGAATTGATAACAGAGGGCAGGACAGTGTATAATGTAAAATGAGTGTAATGTGCAACCTGTGTGGCCAAGAGAAGAAGACACACTCCCATTGTCTGGGGGCGAAAGATGATTGGAGGGTAGAGAACAACCCGGGGAGCATAAGAGAGGTTGACTGGGCCTGACCCGAGGGTGAGTTAAAGGAGAAAGACTTGAAATTCCACTGAGGTTACACAAAAAAGCAAAGGGTTTCAAAAGGTGGTTAAAAAAAGAAAAAAAAAAGAAAACTGATTATGATAGTTGAAGGTAGGGAGAGAAAAATGCTGAGTACAGAAGGAAATAGAAAGAGTAGGAGATATAGACCCCTTTCCTATAAAACACCATGGGATGCAGGACACACTGCCTTCCAGACCTAGGATCCCTAGTACTTTCTTTTGCCTAGAAATTTCTAGACATACGTGTTTATGGTGAATAGATCAGATCCCATATCCTCCAGGCAGTGTTCCATAGATCCTCCATCCACATAGATCTTGTGTCCAGTGATCTGCCACATCCCACTGGGGACACTCACATAGGGCCATTGGGAGAGAAAAGAAAGGGCAGTGCTTATTGATTATGGATTATTTTGGTTAAATACAGAAACATCACAAAACAAAAGATCTGAAGGGATGTCAGTCTTCTAATTTAGACTAAGTGACTCACCTGGGTTCACACAGCAAGTTAATTGAAAGCATTGGACTTTATGTTGACTTCTCATCCAACATTGTTCAGGGGAAATGAGAGAAGGAGAAAAAGGGAGGGAAGGATGTGGTGGAAGAAGGGAGAGAGAGGAAGGAGGGATAAAAGAGAAAAAAAAATAGAAGTAAAACATTTCATAGTCCCCCAAACTATTTGTTTTATTTCTTACCATTTTATATATACATTAAGTGTAAATTGAAATAAATATAAATGGATGAACATAATTTATTTTAAAATCTTTATATAGACACTACATATTCATTTCATAGGCAAACTATATTATACATGCTGTATGCTAATTTTCCCAGGCTAGCCAAATGACTAGATGTGTAATTACTGTAGATATCCTTGGCTCACTAACATTTTCATTAAAAAGAAAAAATACCCCAGAATTCAAAATGTCTAGAAGATCTAAAATGATATCACTATTCTCCCCATCTCATCTCAGTTTCAGATATGCTGCAATCCTGCAGACCAAAAGCCATGGCAGAGGATGAGAGTGCTTAGCTCACCGAGGTTTTAAACCACTAATGGCAACTTGCGGAGAGTGATAGTAGACAAATACATTCATTGCCTTCTTTCCATACTCTCTCTCCTTTAAATAGACTATCTATCTGAACATTTTAACAAGAAAACCTTTGAGAATCAGGAATTAGCTAGCATAGGTAATTTAACTCAAAAGTTCAGTGGGAGAGAAAAGGGACTGTCACTTGAAATTTTCTGCAAGATTTCTCAGGGATCCCTAATGTAATAGCTCTGTTTTGCCACCCAAGGACCACTGCTCACCTCCCCACCCCCTGCCTTTGGGACCTCCTCTGCTTCCTCTTCTTCCTCTGACACACATTAACTACTTGCTCACCAAGTATTTTCTACTTTTTAAAAAGAAATGGTTTTAAATTTATTGTATGAAAATGCATTTCTTTTCCTTTGTTCTTTTATCCAAAATGAAGTCAATGGTAATCTACTTTATAGTTGCTTTTTCTGGGACTCATCTATTGTCTACTTGATAATGGAAGAAATTTGAATTTCAGCAAAGGCATAGTTTAAAATAGGTATAATCAGTAAATAGTAAATATAGCTCACCGAGATATTGATAACAAAAATATTTTCTACATTATGCATGCTAACAGAAAAAAAAAGCTCCTTTTACTACTTAGAGAAAGGGATTAATGAGGTAAATTAGATTTAGAAGTTTTCTATGGGTTCTTTGCCAGAAGAGGGCCATGTGAGTGCACTGTTTATTTTCATGTCATATATGGGATTTTCATATGTATGTCAACAAGGGCTGCAGCATTACGTAGAAGGTCAAAAGGCTAAAAATGTTAATTATAGGATGCATTTTTAGAAATAATAAATAATTTACACAGATAGTCTTCATTTGTTCTGTGTCTTCCATAGTTTTTATATAATTTACCCATCCATCCATCCATCCATCCATCCATCCATCCATCCATCCATCCAGATAATATACTCGTATAATATATGACTCATGTGCTAGGTTAAGAAGGGGAATGAGACATTTCCTACCCTGTGCGAGTTCATAGTGTAATAATAAAATGACCTGTCTGTCAACTTAGGGTTCACGCCCAAGAGTTCATGTAGGGCTGTCCCCAAAGCCAGAGGATAAACATGGCACCTCCTTCTGGAACTTCAATTTCACTTTAAGGCTAAGCTATTAGAAAAATTAATTTATAGGTAATTTAAATATTTTCATAGATGAAACAAAGACACACACACACATTATACACACACACACATATATGTATATATATATATGTATATATATGTGTGTGTGTGTATATATATATATATATATATATATATATATGTTATGGCATGGAGACAAAATTTGTTTAGATTTAAAAACCTTTAAGAGTCAAGAAAGACCCTGAGTGGCCTTCTCGAACTCTGGAGAAGGAATGGCAGTTTGGGTCAAAATCACAGAAGCGAAGAGCAGGCTGCAGGTGCACTGGAGAAGGCTGTGGGGCATGGTGCTGCCCGGGCAGGTGGAGCCAACCTGGGAAGGGCCTTGAATACAGTGCTGATTAATTGGGACTTTATGCCAGAGGCTCCAGGAAGTCACTGTGAGTGAACCAACACAATGAAACTCCCAGAAGGTTTCGCTCTTCTTGGTAAGCTGATATCAGGCATTGTCGAAAGCTTGCTGAGGCAGCAAATAAGCTGGATATGATGCTATAGTCTGTGAGTCAGAAAACCACTCTTCCGGTTCCACTGACCACTAACCATGTGAATGAGCTTGTGCAACTACCTTGGCCTTTCGGAGGCGCAGTCCCCTAATCTGCCAAAGGGAGGGAAAACCATCTGCCCATGTGCCGCCCTGGGTAAATGAAGCATTGAACAATACACAGAATGTTTATTAATATGAGTCACCTTAACTGTGGAACAAAAGCACTCAATAAATATTTTCATAAGTTGTTATAAGTGAGTTTCCAAATCTCGCTTTTTTTTTTTTAACTCAGCAGGCCTTAGCCAGAGGATTAAGGGTTGATGTTCCTTCAAAGTTGTTGTTTTTCTCTGTTTTTACTGAATCTAAGCACAGCCTCCAGCACACTAATTCAGTAGGAGCTCAAAAAACATTCTAGCATGACTCTGTTCCCATGGCCGAGTGCCCTACATTTCGTCCTGTGTATTGCTTGCCCAAAGAGTGCAATGCCCTTCTCCCTTTTTCTTATTGTTCCTCAATTCCATGTCCAAAATGCTACTTTGAGCCTGATCCCACTCTTCAGAATGAAGACTACCTGGATGTTTAAACAAAGACATTCATCTAGAGGGTTCCTGACCACTGTTTTCTTTGTATTCTTTCACCGCATTGCCTGATCTCTTTACGGGGTAAGTTGAACCCAAGTTTTTTTCATTTTTATTATTATTGGTTCATTCATTTATTCCTATGTCAAACATTCAGTGTGTCCTTCCATTGTGCAGCACTAGACTCTGGGGAAATAACAAGGAAATTAAAACTTTTGTCCCTGACTTAGAGGAGCTCCTGAAGGGGTGGGATGACCAACCTTCAGGAGAGTACTTGTGAAGTAACACAGGAAGAGTAGAATGAAGCATGAACACAGAGTTGTGAGATTCTGAGCTGGCACTGGGTCACTCTGCCTGGGGAGCATCTGGGTGGGCCTCACCAATGGGGAGACATGAAAGAATCTTAGAGAATTGTAACTTGTTATTTATTCATCTAGTCCTTTGTACTCCAAGTTGTATGAGTTCAGATGGATCTCAAAATTACAAGCAATCTGTATAAAAGTAAGTGAGGAAAACAGGATATTGAGAAAATGAGGAAGGAGAAAATAGAATGAGGGACGGGTGAAATTAGTCTATGACAGCATAGAGGGAGGGCCTTACACTTACTAGAGGCAGATCACGGATTGGAGCTAAAGCACAGAAAAGAAACATTTTCTCAGATGGATCGGAGTGTGCTTGTGATGAGCATAAATTGGCTCTCAGAAGACCTCAACTGTTTCTGGTTCTGAGGGACATTTCCTTGGTGTGCACAGAAGGAGAACCCTTGTGAAACATGATAAACAATGTGCTTGAACACCATCACTACAGTCAACAGAACAGCAAGGTTCATGGGCTTATTCTCACAACATTCCTTACTGGGAACGTCCATGCCAACTTGAGGAAAAGAAATTCTAAGTTGTCAAGTATGCAACTGAGAACCATGAGTACAATTTTGCCAGGTAGGGCTGGCATCTGGAACTGAAGAAACAAGATGAACAATAGCTGAAAGTTGTGTCAGTGCCTGGAGTGGCTGTGAAGCCACGCAGAGTTTGGCATGGCTGCAGCATAGGGTGTGTCTGGGAGCTCAGCTGCCCTTAGGATGGAATCCAAACTCCTTAGCATGGCAAACAAGACCCTTGATGAGCTGGTCGCCTGCCTACTTTTCCTGACTGAAGCATTGCCACACCTCATCTCCACCCTTGAACCATAGGATTCAATCTTTCTGAAGTTTTTTTTTATTTCTCATTTTCTAGATATCTCATGCTCCTTCATGCTTCCGTAGCTTTCTTCAGGCAATTTCCTCAGCCTGGAATTCTGTAATCCACCATGCATCTACCGCTGTCTACCAGGTCTGTTTCTCTTTCAAGGCTCAGCGTCTTCCATCAGCTCTGTAAAAATCCTCACAGTCTCAGTCTAACACACCTCCTGGGGAATCCATGATAGCTTTTTTTGTCTATCTCTTTTATACCCCTCATTAGTTTTGCAATTCTGTGTGGATATCTTTGCCTCTTATTTGGTCTGAAACAAAACTATAAGACTCTTTCTCATTTGTTTTTATTTCTCCACCACCTGATAGAGTGTCTTACCTATATAGGTATTTGATAAATATTTATTGAGTAAGAAAGGAAGAACGTTGCACGGGGTGATAGGAAAGAGGTGACACTGGAGTAGTTGGCTGGGAAAAGAGTGCAAAAGACCTCATATCCATGTTAATGGTTGTGGACTTAAATTTAGTATATGTGCTGCCGAAGTGAGCACGTTGTGGACTTAAATTTAAAATATATGTATATATTATAGGAAATACATAATCATTGAAGGCGTTGACATGAAGGAATGAATGGGGTGAGTCAATATTTAGGAAAGATAGCTGGCAGCATTGTGTGGGTAGTGTGGGGGACAAACAGACCAGTCGGTGCTTGTCCTTGCCCTGGTATAATTAAGACAGCCTTGTACTGAGACAGGCAATGAGCGTGAGGAAGCCCTGGAGGTTAAATCAAGACCATGCTGTTTAAATTTTGCCCTTAATCTTCTCTGTCTACATAACAACCCTAAACTTCTGGATAGAGACCAGTTTTTGTCTGAAACTGCTGTAAAGGTGCTTCCTGACATATACTTCAGCAGTTCACCAAGTTATTTCCTGCCCATTATTTATTGTTTTTAAATTGGGATATAACATAGATAAAGGGCACCAATTTAAATATACAACTCAGTGAATTTTGTATATGTATACAGCTGTAACTATCACCCTGATTAGGAGAGAATACATTTCTAAATTATCAGAAGGCTCCTCATGTCCCCTCCTAGCCAAAATCATTCCTCAAAGGTAGCCACTATATGACTTTAATCTCCATTGATGAGTTTTTTCCTGTTCTTTGACTTTATGTAAATAGAATTGTACAGCACTTACTCCTTTGTGTCTGCCTTCTATGTTGTTGCATCTGATTATAGTTCATTCATTGTCATTGATGCATAGTATTCCATTTTATGAATACATCAAAAAGTTTTAATCCATCCTGTTGATAGATATTTGGGTTGTTTCCAGGTTGGGGCTATCATGAGTGAAGTTTCATCATTTTTAATACTTGAAATTATTCCATGAGACCCACATTGACTGGAAAACCTGTTATATTGCAAAAAGTATTGGACTTCGAGCCCAGCCCTGTCTCTGACAGTTATTAACTTTATAATATTGGGAATTTATTTCACAGCTCTGTCTCAGTTGTGTTTTCTGTAAAGTTGGGGTAACTGAACTAAACTGGATCTTGAAGACCAAATCAGGGAGGGATGTCTCTATGAGCTATAGCAGTTGAATCTGATTGACTCCATAGTGCAGCTGCCCAGCCTGGCACGTATTAAACACTCCCCAATTGTTGAATAAGTAAATGAAAGTTAATAATAGCTGGTAATTTCACCCTTCATCTTCCCTGTCTAAACAACAATCCTTTCTAGTAGACTTTTTAGTCATCTACCAAGCCATTATGGGACTCATGGATAAGCGATTAAAATATGCATGCTATACAAGGCTCCTATGTTTATTCTAGCTGAAATTTGCAGGGTGGACGTTGAAGCATTTTTACTGTTTTCTTGATCATCGTTGCCTTTGTGTGGTATTCTGCAAATGGGGGAGCTGTTGTTTGACCAGGCTTTGTGCCCTGTGGAGCTCAGCTCACTGCTGACTCCTGATTGAGGGCAGATGTTCCATGTCCTTGTGTTTCCCTTAAGGACCACTTTCATCTCCATCCCACCAAATACACTTAGCTCTTCTTATTTGCTGTGAGTCCTGGCAATGTTTACCTAATCTATGTATTGGTTTGACATGAGCCGATTTATGATTATATCCTTTAGACATACACTGTTCCTGTGATCTTTGGGGAGACGCTTCTGAGTACAGACCCTGTTGCTGGTCATCTACTAAGTGCCAAAACCACTGTTGGCTGAGGGAATAATTAAATCAGCCTGTCGTTTGGGCTACATACTATCAAAACAACTGGTTTGACTCCTGTAGAAATATTGACTTTTTTTGTTTGTTTGTTTGTTTTAGAGGGGAGCTCACTCTGCATGCAACTAGTTTTTACAGATGTGTTAGCTAGAGGGGAATATTTATGAAGAGGAACAATGAAAATTTGTTAAATTTGGTTACCTTGTCCTCTATCCCTTAATTTTGGGCTCTAGTCTGTTATCTAAGAAATACAATCTAATGAATTGTGAAGCTCTTATGAATGGAGAAGGGGGCCATTCAGTTCTCTCTACTAAGCACCAGACTCTTCTCTCCAAATGCCAACTGGGCACCTCTCCTGGGATAGTCAATACGACAATAACAATTCAACCCATCAAAAACAAGCTCTTTTTTTTCTTCTTCTAAATTTATCCTATCCCTGTTAGCCCCTTCTTGGTGGCTGATAATTTTCAGTTGTACAAACTAGAGAGTCCTCTGCCCAGTACCCCATTGCGGCTACCAAGGTGGGGGGACATATTAAATCTATCACTTAGTTCTCAGGCCCCCACCTCTTTATCCCTCTTATCTGCTCCTTTGTCTCTGCCTCCCCTTCACTGTCATAACTCAGGCACTTACCATTATTCTCCTGGATTATAGGCTTTGGGTTTCTTTACTTCCAACACAACCCCTAATACTCTTTCCATGCTTCATTCAAAGTGCTTTTACTAAAATTCACATTAAACAATACCACTTCCTATTTACAATCTTCCACTGTCTTCTTGAAGCTTTCAGGGAGCCTTTGAAGGTTCCTTTGTTGGCAGGTAAGTTCTCGTTGCTCAAGGTGGCCCTGACTTGGTGTTCCAGGCTCAGCTCCACCCCTCCTTGTGCTTGTCACTCCAAGAATAACCTCCCCAAGGTGCCATGCAGTTGCTCTTTGTGTGACTGTGTTTTATTTTTCCTTTTGATACTTACACAACTTATAGATGAACACAGTCTCATTATGCAATTAGATACAAGCATCCTGAACGATGCAAAGCCTAATATGCAAAGTTCTCCTTCGCTCCTTTTCCCCAATGGCATGTTGTTTCAAGCCTCTGCCTCTGCATGTAATCTCCTCTTTCTCTAGGAGGCCATTCTTTCCTGTCTCCTAGAAAAGTCTGCCTCACCCTTCAGTACTCAGGTAGAACTGAGAAGACTTTACTGGCTCCTTTCTTAAATAAGTATGCCTTGCTGGGCATGCATTTCAACCTGTACAACCCTGATTAGTGGCGTTTGCACTTGTCCTGTAATTATTGATCTCCTTGTCTCTCTCCCCAGCTCGAAGTCAGGCTCCTTAAGGGAAGGAGCATTTGTCTTGCTTGACTTTGTGCCGAAAATCATGCTCAGTCAATGTTTGTTGAAAGAATGAATAAGCAAATTGTTTAACTTGTCACAGTGTTCTTTTGAAGCATGAGGCAGGAAATAGCCACGGAGAAAAGGACTTTTGAGTAATGGAAAACAATCTTTCCTGTGCTGATAATCTCAGAATGTTTTCTTTCTAACCTGAAGTCATAAAGATATATATAAAAAAATACCTCTCCAAGAGCAGAAACACAGAACAGGAGAAATTTATAAGAATTTAAAGGATGTCAGGCAGTAGTGGCTCTTCTGTGTGGATGAATGAACTAGCAATTTGGAAATTATTAAAATGGGAAGTGACACATTGTTTAATTATATGTATGAAAATATTACATTAAATGCCAGATGCAGTCAGTCTGGCTTGGGATGGCCTGGACCCTAAGGATCAGACTCATCAGGAGAGGAAAAGACAAGAAGGCCCAGGACAGGCCAAGGTGGCCCTGAGAGCAACCCTGACTGTGGGTTTTAACAACACCCTGAAATCACTATGGTCAAGTGTACAATGAGAACACGATCACTTCTGAATATTCTTTGTAAGCCACTGACCCCATTTATGTTTAAGTTACCTGAGTTGTATGTGTAGAATTTATTCCATTGCGTCAAGGTATTCTTTACAAACAATATTTCAGTTGTCCTTGTGAGGTCTCAAGTTAATAAAATCCTGAAGTATTATCAGAGTGGTATCTGAAGCAAATAGGTACAAACCATATTGTCTTGCTCTGCTGGTCTATGACATAGTCCCAATATCAGCCCATCTTGTGCACACAAAGTACATGGTTGGAAATGGAAAATTACGTTGCTAAAATGCCGCGTGTATATCTATGTGATAACACATAAGTGGTCTTTTATTTTCAAGATGCATTATTTTCCTAACTGAATAAAGTCAGATGATTATATATATATGTTGTAATAGTATGTTATGATGTCATTAAAAGTAAAAAGAAAATACAGTGCAGAAACAAGGAGTCCTGGGAAGAAGTGATTGGAAGACTGGGATGAATTGTTTTGTGAATTGTGTTAAAACTGGGGGTGGGAGGAAGGGGGCATCAAGCAGGATTGGACCACGGCACCAATGACATTTCCCTAACCAGTTAGAACTATACAACTTTATCATGGAGCCCTAAATATAGAATAATGGCTATTAAGGAAAGATAAATATCAAGAGATCAATGAAAGTAAGAGAATTTAAAGAAGAAATTAGGTATTACCCCCGTATATATTTTTTTGAGCTTGCTAATTCAAAAGCTTATACACCAAACATTGAATAAAAGCGAATTGATTTCAATGGATATATAATAGCAAGATGAAATTATTGAAATAAAATATAAAGTTCACTTTCCCATGACACATAAAAAATATTGTAAATGTAAACTCTTGTGAAAATGGACGCATATAAAATTGCTTTCAGTTTTCTGAGTGAAAGAAATAGGCTCCATTTACCTTTTCCATTTCTTTCCCTTTTGTCCAGTGCTTCGCCTCCACAGAGCCAAGAAAACGTTTTCCTCAGAAACATTTTCATCAGGGGCCTCTGCTCTGCCCAACTCCAATGCAGCCTTTTTATGCCTCTTATCAATTGACCTACCCAGGGTGTTTGACACAGCTGGCATTTCTCAACTTGAAAATTTCTCTTTTCTCAACTTATCTGAGTTCATTCTTGGGGGTTTTCTCAGGCTGCTCATTTCATCTCTCTCTCATTGGCTTCTCTCCCTCAAACTAGCCCTTATAGCTTTGCTCTCCGAGGCTCGTTATCAGCTCTCTTTCACTATCGTCCCACAGGCTCTCCGAGAACTCAGCTTCTCCCAAGGCTTCAACCAGCAATTACAGCAGTGACACACAATGCTTTGTATTTTGCCCCTACCATCTTTCAGTTCTCTATTCTGGCACGTTCTTCGGCCTGCCTCTCAGATTCTCTATGGGGACACCTCATTGTCTTCTCAAAATGAAAACATTTTCTCCAGCTCAAATGCTTCTCGTTCTCATTCATTTCTCACCGAAAATAGTGCCATAGCCCACACAGTTGCTCAGGTAAATCATCTTTGATTCTTTCTTCTTTTTCACCCGCCATACCAAAGGGGTCCCCGAGTTCTGTGGGTGGCACATTCTAAGGTTGGTGTCTAAACAGATCTCCTTCCCCTCATCTCCCTGCCACTATTTCAGCTCAGTCCTGCATTCTCTCTCACCCGCACTGGTTCTTGCAGGTTATTTAAAATCGGCTCCTCTTTTGCGATTTTCTTGTCTTCTGTCTCTCTCTCTACTCATTCATCCTCAACATTGTGTCCAGAGTAATTTTGCAGAAATGCGATTAGGATCACCTTGTCCTAATGGTTCATAATCACTCTGTAAGTTAAAATCCAAATCACTAGCTAGGCAAAAACAAACAACAACAACCATTCACCTTTCACTTCCCCCAATCCACCTCCCTACACACGCAACGACTCCCTCCTCACCCCCCCTCCCCACTGCCCACTATATTCCTTGGTCTGTATTTCTCTCTCTGTCTCGTTGTTTTTCCACCCATTCTCTGCCTCTGAGATACAACTCAAGTATTTCCTCCTTTAAGAAAACTTTCCTGTGGGGAACCTAGCCTTGGCTGTCTCATGATCTTGTGCACATGCTCCTATCATAGCCCTTACTAGACAGATGGTATTGTGACCATCTGTTTACCACCCGTTTTTCCCATTAGGCAGAGATCTTAACATTTTTTCAGATGTGACACATTTCACAGATGACATTCAATAGTGCAACACATTTCCACCGGTATTCCCAACGAGGTGGCTATAACTCCACCATTTATTTTTTTCTCCCAGTCGAGAAAGCATTTTCTACTAGCAATGAGAGTGACAGACAATAATGACCATGGCTCTATCCATGCACACATATGTATAAATATATTTATATTTCTTTTTTTTAAGGATCTATTTTATTTTATTTTAGTTTTTTGCATTTAAAGATAAATTTTTTAAATTTATTTTTTACTTATTTATTTTTAAAAATTAGTTTCAGGTGTACAACGGAGCGCAATAGTTATATTTTTTACTCCTCAAACTGACAACCCCCCTCTCCCAATCCACTGCCCCACTCCCCCCACCCCCCGATGTCATACATATCTATTACAATTCCATTGATTCCATTCCCACACTAGAATTTATTTATATTTCAAAAGTCATTTAGAGCTCTCATTCTGGATTCAGACTGCCTAGATTTAAATCTTGTTTGGTTTTTTTTCACTTACGTCTCAAAGCCCCAAATGAGTTATCTAACCCTTATAAGCCCCAGTTCTTTCTAAGTAAAATGAGAGTTACAATAGTAAAAAGGACTGTTGAGTAGATTAAAAAAATAATAATAAATGAAGTAATTCATGTAATTCACTTAGTATGGTTCTGGGTACATGAAGTTTTCCCTGGCAACCTTAGCTATGATTATCATTGTTACTACGGTTGGCTATGAGTTGATTGATTTCTTTTCCAGTGGATCCTAGTAACTTACTCTTATTATCCTGCTACAGAATCTGACTTCACACCAGTGCTTTTGTAGAAACAGAAATAGTTATCTCTGAGACTTCACTGAACTTCAGTTACTCATGAAATTGGAAAAATAATGCCCATGACATTGGGGAAAATAGAAAAATAACACTCGTCGGGAGCATCAAATACATATTGTTCATACAGTAGGCACTCCAATGTTTCTTCCCTCCCCCTAGTCAAACCTGCCAGCTGGGGGTAAGAGAGAGGGCAGAGCTCTTCAAATTTTCTGAGGCAGAACGATGATGTGATCTGCTTTGTTCCGATATACAAAGAGAAAACCACTTCACCAGGAGAGGGTCCATCAACTTGAACACTGAAGAGAAAGAAACAAGCCTGATGATTGGAAAGGAAATTCTTTAAGTGTGAATTGCTCCGAGTACAATATAAACCTTGTCAGTTATGGCATTCCAGCTGTTGTTTTATTGCCTTTAATTTCCCATTAGTGGTTCAATGTCTGGGAAAGGTATCCGGCCTCCAGGAGGGGAACTAAGGTCAGAACTGTTGTTCCTGCCTCTGCCAACGTTTTGAGTAGTGTTTAAATGAAGCCATTCAAAAGATCATCTTATTCCTAATTCTTATAAGGTGTGTTTGTGATTAAAATAAGCTCGTTTAGTGCCCTCTCTCCCTCTCTTGTGTGTTTTCCTCTCCTCTCCTCCTACCGTCACCAGGAAAACAAATGCTGGGATAATATAAAAGAATCATTTTAATATAGTATTATGGATGTAGCTGTTTATTATCTGGGGGAAAGGGCATGGAGTGTGTTGGCAGTGGAGGTGGGTTTGATCATCTGATCTTACCTCTCTGATCTATGGATTTAATGCCTTATAAGTGTCTACTTCCCAAAAGGACCACGTTCCAATTGGGTACACCCTGATTCTACCTTTTACCCTACAGATCACTGAGTATCCTACTGGGGGAATTCAGTTATGTTTACTGGCATGGTAGGGTAAAGTATTTCCTTCCTGATCATTTAAAGACTACTGGTGTCTGGACTGCATACCTGCTGTAGACTGGAGGATGATGAAAACTACTATTTAAATTAAGATGATGATAGATAGATAGATAGATAGATAGATAGATAAATAAATAGATAGACAGATAGACAGATATTTTGGGACACATAGTGAAATACCTTTAATTTATATCACTACACAACTCTCACAGTATCAATGTGAAGCATATAACATCACCATTTCTATTTGAGATCAGGATTCAAAGATTTGAGGAAATAGAGGGCATATAACCTTTAAGTGGAAAGGATAGATCTTGTAACCACATTTAATTAAATCAAAAATTAAAAAAAAAAATCTGTGCTTTGTTAGCCATCCAACTTTTCCAAAAAGAGGAAGGTAGAATTTTTTTTCTTTTCTGAATTGAAGAGTTTGCATTGCTGAGGAACTTCCCAGGCAGTAACAGGAAAACCTGTGCCCTATCACTGTTTCTTATGAGGCTGGGTCTTCACATCTGAATTTATCACTAGTTAACATTTGAGTCCAAAGGCAGTTCTCTAGGAAGACTTATGGAATTGAGCTAAAATTCTTTATTATGTGTACCTCCCATCAAAGACATTGAGATTTCTATAGAAAAGACCCCAAAAGACGTCTTCCCGTGCCTGATTTTCAAGTCTGTCTGTGAAGTTGCTGGAGGTCAGGTAATGAAATGCAGGTGCCTTTCTCTGACAGCCAGAATGTGAAGCTTACAAACATTTGGTTGGAATATTCAGCACTTATAAATGCTAACCTTATAATAGCAGTATTCTTATTATTCCAAACCCTGGAGTCAGGATTTCCTGATCCTGAGCACTAATATAAGCCATATTTTTCCTGTTTAACCACAGACACAGTGGTTACCTGAAAGGGCCTCCGGGTTAAATCAACTGCACTATAATGATCTAACATACAAGGTCTGACAATTAAGTGCACAAACTTGTTGCAACACTGTTGCTAACCTTTTTTTTTTTTTTAGTTCTATCAAACTATTTTCTTTTCTTTTTTTTTTAATATCAGAGGGATTGTTCATGATGAATTTGTACCAACTGGACAAACAGTGAACCAGGTTTACTCTTTGGAAGCGCTGAAAAGACTGTGTGAAAAAGTTAGACGACCTGAGCTTTTGGCCAATCGGGTACAAGAACACACACAAGAGCAGTTAATACCTGAAGGGCCAACATTTGTATTTGAAGCTGTGGTTAAAGAACAATCACTTATCTGCTACTGATCATGGCCTATATTTGAGAGAAGCAACTGCTAGCTATTAATTGGGGCATCTTGTTTTCTATGAAGCAATACAATGAAGAGCGTTGATCCCATATATACCGCTCACCCCTGCTTAACTCTACACTTTCCAACTATTTCCAGTTAACGGATGGGTTATTATGGTGTTTTGTTTTTAATCTTGCAATTTTTACTAATGACATGCCCATTATAAACTCATTCCCCAGCTGGCTTTAAAAAAATAATATAGGAAGCATTACATTTTTGGCAATATTTCCCTCATACTATTACATAGCAGATATCAAGAGTGAAAATACTGCAGTTTTTCAGAGATTGCTGTCACGTATGGCTCCCGTAGCAGGGTTGAGGCAGATGGTGGTACAGAAGGGGTGGGAGACCTCGCCTCCCATGTTCTCAAAAAGCAGAGCAAAGCAGGCATTCCTCTGCCAAAGACTTGCAATATTTGGCCCCAAATAAAGTTGGACTTTGTCCTTCTGTTTCTCCATTTTTTCCCCCACCTTCTGTGTGGAGACCATGTCTGTCTCAGTCACCATGCTGTTATGCAAACCCTGCCAATACAGGCATGTGTCTATTGCCCAAATCTTAGAATCAGGCATGATAGAAAGCCCTATGGCATTCTCTCCTGCTAAGCCAGAGCAGAAGTCATTGAGAGTACCTCACATTATGGCTTCAAGAATTTTCCCAATATGGAAATTCTAAAATTCTCTTCATCAATAACTTTGGCTGATTTGTGATCTACCTGAGAATTCTCTTTTATATCTGATAGTCAAATACATAATAGGTAATTATTGAATTATATAAAAATTAATTCAGTCATCCAAGTGGTTGGCTCCTGTGATGCCAATCATCCTGAGACATGGAATTTTAGGGGCACAATGAACTTCTACCATCAGCTCTAAATACTTATTTGCTTAAAAGAAAGTCTTCTGTCTTCATTATAGCCATTGATACTTTCATGCCTCTTATCAAGGCATAGCATTTCATGGGCGCAAATCTCATGGTGAAACTTACAATAGGAATATTCATAGAAAATTTAAATTATAAATATTTTGGTGACATTGTCCATACATAGCTCTTAGCTTCATATTTCTTCTTGTTAATCTTATGATTCTGCTTCTTTTAAAGGACTCTAAGAATATAACTTAAGAAAAATGGTAGTTTGACATATTTCCACTTCGTTCTGTCATTTTAGAGAGAAAGTTTGGGTAAGATGTACAGGCCCCTTTTCCTTTGACTAGAATTATGGTATGATGGAAAAGTGAAAAATGACTACATTTAGTCCTCCTTTGGCAAAATTTTGAAGAAGTTGAAAAGTACATGACCTGGTGCTTTTCCTCATAGAGTTGCTTTATTTCCTACTTGTTTCCTCCTTGCCTTCAGTAATGTCATGCTCATTATGTATTTCAGCCTTATCAAAACTTGCTCTTAAGATGTTTACATCAAACTGGAGTTATACATTTTTCACTCAGTTTATTTTAAATCCAAGTAATGTATCATGAATTTTGTTCCTTATTTATCAATATTAAGAGGGAAGCTTTGGAAATTGTTTTAGAATCAGCAAATAAGAGCTGTAATGAACCTTAAAATGTCTGGTACATCCTTATAATCCATCTATTCATTTGTTTACCCATTTTTTAAAAACAAATATTTTTGAATGTCTCTGAGCTCTGGGTACTGTAGTGTATATTAGGCATCAATAAGATATAGTTCTTCCTGAAAGTCACTTACCTAACAATCCAGCAAATGAGGAAGTAAATGGAATAATGTAATTGAAATAAAGAACTGTAGATGCAATGCCTTTACAGGGTGCAGTGCATATAGGAAAGGGAGAGAGAAATCTAGTGTATCTGATGAAACAAGTCAGGCAAGCCTTCATGAAAGAAGTTATATTTGAGCAGAGCATTAAAGGAAAAGTTTGTGTCTTCCAGTGAAACAGAGGGGAGAAGGGCATTTATGGCAAAAGGATTGGGAGGATGGAGGAGAAAAGGAAATCCTAGGGATAAAAGCCACAGAGGCATGTGGTAGTATTGCACATTCAAGAATCTACAAGGAGTTCACATAGCTGGATCTACAATGAGGTACACAGAGGAAGAGGCTTCATGGCAACTGACAAAGCCGGAAAGGAAGTTAGCGGCCATATGCAATGTATGGCTGTTGTCTGCTTTGAATTTATTTCTGTCCTTAGCTCAGCCCTAGATATAACTGTTCAACGATGACTGTTATGGTGGATATGTGTGTGTTATTGTAGTCTGGACATAATGACGTTCCTATTTTCATGGCCTTCCATGATGAAAAGCTTGATCTACATCTCATGGGTAATCAATGTAAAGTCTTTGAAGGATTTTAGACAGAGATGGAACATGACCAAACTTGTTATGTCCAGCAGCAAGGTGAACAAGAGATTAGACAGAACAAGACAAGGAGCACAGAGCATCAATGGTAAAGATTGAAACATCCCACCCAACAGAGGATGAATAAAGTCAGTAACAACTAGAAAGCTATGGAAGATCTTGAGCAGAGAGAATCAATTGGATGTGGCCACCAATTGAATGTGGGGAATGAAGAAGCAGAGTGGGAAAACCCAGGTTTCTGATGAGGATGACTGGCATTTCAATGAGAAAGGGAACAAACAGAAAAACCAAGCCTGTGGGAAAAGATCAGCTGGGCTGACGGCATTTTGAGTGAGGGGTATACGTGATATATCTAGAAGCATTGTTTTGCAGACATTTGATTATAGGGATCTGGTGCTCAGGAGATGGGCTGAGGCCAGGGTACAAATGTGGCAGTCACCAGCACCAAAGTGTTAAGTCACTTCATAAGCGATTACCCAGAAAGCATTTGGAGAGTGAAAAGAGAAGAGTGCCAATGTTGGAACACTTCCAAATGCGGGCATTTAAGGAGGGAAAAGAGTTATCGCCAGAAGAGACCAAGAAGTTGTAGTCGGAGATATGAAAAGAGAACTAAGAGTAGGGGAGAGAGAAAGGAGTTATGGAAAATAGCAGAAGAGAGACTATAAGCTATAAAATTGTTAGCTCAGAGTTGTAACGACACAGGGAAATGCTTATGTGGAAAGAGAGGAGAGAGAGAGAGAGAGAGAGAGANAGAGAGAGAGAGAGAGAGAGAGAGAGGAGACGGAGGAGGAGGAGGAGGAGGAGGAGGAGGAGGGGAATAAACACAGCAAAAAGGATTTCTTTGTTGACTCTTTCAATGGAAAATACAGTCTAGGTGCATATGTTGAAGTGACAATGACAGGAAAGGACGGCATGAACAAGAATATAGACAGACTAGAAGGAAAATATTCACATTTAGATTTGGGACTTGATGTGTGTGAAAGAGGGTGTCAAAAGATGAAGTCAGCATATAGACCACGAAGGAGCTTGAACTTTATCTCAAAGGCAACATCAAAGCGTTTTAAGCAGGGCAGAGATAATTTCAGGGTTGTGTTTTAGAAAGAACATTCTGACAGCTGTGTGAAGGAAGGTTGGATGAGAGCCAGCCTAGGAAAGGAGATCAGTCAAGAGGTTGATGAAATCCTGGCCAGAAGAGGATGAGACTCTTCCTGAGGATATGTGAAGTGGGTACTGGCCCATGACTGCTCTCACAGGTTCAGTTATCTGTCTTTGATAGAGCATTGCTTTTCCTCATATCCTGGTGTTTCTAATAATAGCCATCCATTTTAAGCAACAAACCACTTGTCTAAATTAGCTCAGAAGGCGATGCACACTATTGCAATTTTGTATGATTATCCTTGGCCTTCAACAGGACAATGTTTCTATTCTCTACTCTACCATGGCCACAGCTCTAGCCTTGAAGAAAGATGGTGGTTTCAGGGCCAGAGCTTTGCTCAGCTCCAAGAGCTGTGTTCATATCTGAGGTCTGCCAGTGGCACCCTCTGGAGGCCTGCCGCATACAGCCTCTAGACCAGGGGTTGGCAAACTGCGGCTTGTGAACCACATGCGGCTCTTTGGGTAGTTGTCTCAAAAGTGTGCCGACCCCTGGAAAGGCCAATCCTGTCCCTCACAACAATTTAAAAATTATTTGAGAGCCATAAATATATTTTTACAAATAAGGAAAAATGTCAAGTAATATTATAAATGAGACTATGATAGTTTTATTTTCATTTTACTTCAGAGCCACATGTACGTACCCAAAGAGCTGCATGTGACTCGTGAGCCGCAGTTTGCCAACCCCTGGTGACTCTTTTGTCTCAAAAGTTTTCCGACCCTGGCTCTAGACCATACAGGAAGGTTCTCTCTTACCCTCATCCTTTGTATAGGAGAATTACTAACACCAATCCTGTTCCTGCACTCTCTTTCTGCCACTCATCATGAGTTCAAACAGTTGACCTGCATTGTAAAACTGTGGTTCTCAACCAAGGGTGGTTTCCCTTACCCAGGGGACATTTGACAATGTCTGGAGACACTTTGTTTGTCACAACTAGGAAGAGGAGGATGGGTTGCTATTGGCATCTATGGGTAGAGACCAGGGATGCTGCTAAACATCCTACAATGCACAGGACACCTCCCTAACCCACCCCACAAAAAAGAATGATCTAGTTCCAAATGTCAATAGTGCCCAAGTTGAGAAATCTCACTTTGAAAGACTGGGATATTCTTTTCTTAAAGATAAGCTTTTCATTTCATTCCTTATTACAAAAGTACTTTTCAGGTTACCTATTTCCAGCCATCCATGTATCTCCTATAAATTGAAATGGAGAATTGAGTGAATTGTTTTGTTATGTCAAGCCAATATTCTAAAAGAATTTTTATCAATTATTAAATATTATTCTAACCATTTTTTTTAATTTAGTGGTTCAAACCATGCCTATGGTGCTAAAGTCTCCTTTGTAGTTGCACCTTGGGCCGTGAATAGGTTTTTAAATAATGAAACATGCAGGTAGGTTATCTTATCAGATTTTGGCCAAAAATGTTAGTACTTGTATTTTCAAGAGTGCTCGTGGATCCTTGAGGATAAATGTTTCCTGTTGTAACAGGATCTAAATGCTGATGCCCTCACCTTCCTCTGTGTGCATTGAGATTTAGGTAGAAAGTATGGGGCACCCACTATCTTGAGAAATAGCTATTATCCAACATTTTCCTTCTAGACAATCACCTTCACTTCCTTGTATTTGCTGAGAAAAGAGATTGTATTTATGTTACAGTCCTCTCTTCCCAGATATTTCTAGGAAAGAACAAATTCTGGCAGAATGCAATAGATCTATGTCTTTATAAGGTAAGAGACAATTCACACATCCCACAATGACTAAAAATGTACTAGGTTTATATTAGAAAGAGAATCTGTCTTCTCAGGAAAACTTCACTTAATTTTTGCCACATTTCGACTTCCATTCTTTCCAGCCATTATTTATGATGTTCAAAATCAAAATTCAAACAAAAAATCTGCATCTATCATCAACTAAAACATATGTCAACAAAGCAGATATTTAGGAATTTAACAATTCAAGCAAGTGGTTGAAAAAGGATTCCCTGAGAGAGTTAGGAATTCTACACTGAAATAAGCCAACTCCTTAGAATCAGCAAGGAGACCAACCAGTCACATAGGAAGCTGGGGGCATCTTGGGTTGGAGCTTGAGCCATCTGTATTCTTCCTCTTGGCAGCGATGACCAGAACTCCTTTTCCTAAGTTGCATCTGAATGTGCTTTTACATGTCATCTTGAAATTTCTACAAGAGTACACTGGTGCCATGTTTTTCCTTTTGACTTTGAGTAAGATAACGATGAGAAGTAAGGTCCTAAAAGGTACTAAGACTCAATTCTTTCTAGGGTTAAAAAAATTTTAAAATAACGTGAAAATTCAATATAATTGCAGAGAATCCTGTTGTTGTTGTTTGGGATCACATGTTTAATCTTTGTATGGTTATATGACTTGGAAATAAGGGGAGTCCAGCCATTTAGATAATAGTCTGCATTATATACCCTCTTCTCTGAGTTTCCATAATAACCCATGCATATATCTGTCATTGCATTTATCACATTGAATTTGAATTATTTGTTTATGTGACTATCTCCCCCATTAGACTGCAAGGCCTTGAGCAAAGGACTTAATTTATTTTAAGTCCTTTTAATTTGCCATTAATTTTGCCAATGTTAATTTGTTATTTTGTTAATTTGCCATTTTATTCCTAGTGTCTAGTCCAAATATTAAAATGAACAAATAAATAGATGGTTGGATGGATGGATAAACGGAGACGGAACACTGAGCAAGTGTATTGAGAATAGGTTAAAGACAGCATTAACTTTGACCCTGAGATACTTGTAACATATATTATTAATGGATTTTCAGTGAAAAAAATAAATTAAAAGCTCTAGGGTAAAATATGTTTCGGGAATTCTGGGTTTGTTTTTTATAAACTGAAAGACTTCTCAGAACCCATAAATTATCCATAGGCAGTGCAAAATTTTGAGAAAGAATAGAATGTATAACATTTCAAGAAGTTTATCTGAGCACAGAATGCCTCATACCTTTTTCAGAAATGTCATTTGGTAAAACACCTTTTGGAAAATGCTGGTTTCCATTCAGGAGTCTTCAATGTACCACCTTTAAAAGGAAGTTCAGAGCTATCAGTGAGGAAAAAAAGGAAGAAAATAGAAACTTGAAAGGAGGTGAGATTTTAAATATTTAATCCTCAGAGCAAGTAGTATGGATTTGTGGGAAAAGATAAATTTTCTTAGACACCTGTGAAATGAGTTGAGCTTAAGTTCATAGCAAGGAAAAGAAAAGAAAAGAAAAGAAAACACATAGAGCTTTAGAGCAGAGTTCCTACGCTAAACAAGTGGCAAGATACCCATTTATACTTGCTTTTTTTCATTATTTTACTTTCATAGTTATACTTGTATGTGAAGGCATATGTGATTTAACTACATTTTGTGTTGCCTAATCAATGCCCAGGTGAGGTAGTTAGTTGCCCAGTCACTACCCCTATGCTCATCTCTTAAGTTGCTTTGCCCTCTCTTTCCACTCCCACAGAAGTCCTTGCTGTCCTCCTAACATACTAAACACACTCTGACCTCAGGGTCCTTGTGTCATCTTTTCCCCTATGTCTGGAAAACTAGTCCCTAAATATTACTTCTTACTTAGCTTTTCCAAATGGTGACCCCTCAAGGATTACTTCATTTTTTATTAAAATTTATTGGGTTGACAATGGTCAACAAAACTGCATAGGTTTCAAGGGTATAATTCTATAATACATCATCTATATATTGCGTTATGTGTTCACCACCCAGAGTCAGTTCCCCTTCCATCACCATGTCACCCTTTACCTTTGACTCCCTTTACCTTATTCTACCATTACGTCTTGATTTAAAATACCCTGCTACTGCTTCTCTCTTAATCTTTTTCATTTTTCTTCTTGATGCTTAGCACTGCTTGACACATGACATACCTGTGCATGGTTTATTATCCTTCACTGGAGTGTACATTTAATAAGGCACTGGGTCAGATATTAAGGACACAATGATAAATCAGGTAGAGATGGACCCTGCCCTCAGGGGGCTTCCAGGCTCAGGTGAATTTAGATCCCTGTCCTTTGCTCCCTCACAGAGAATCCTTAACATCTTTGACATAGTCAGAAAACTGAGGATAGTTCAGTAATACTAAATCTACAAGCTGGCCACAGGTGTGAGCAAATCCTGGTAACAGAACTTCTTCACAATGTTATTGAGAATTAACTGCAATGATGTGTATACACCAAATCTTGGTAGAAGGTAAAATGCTGTAGAATCACCTATTATTATTAGTGTTTCACCAGTGCTTACTTTTCATTTAAGCTTATATTTCTGAGCCAAATTAATAAAAAGGACCCATATTTCAAGCAAATAAATTGTCCCCAGGCATAAATTTGGTACATTCAGAAACACGTTAGCAATTTCTGGCTCACCGACTTCTCGAATTCTAATGCTGGAAGGGACCTTAGAGACCACCTATTGCAACCCCCTCATTTGTGTATTTATGCTTACGGCACTAATTATTACAACCCACTGCAATAAACAGTGGTTGAGAGGCATCAGGAGACCCAGGGGAGTGCTCTATGCACTTGGCCTCTAATTGCTGGTTACAACTCAATCTTGGCATAAGAGAAGGGACTTTTTTTCTCGTTTACTATAAACAGATAATTTTGGTCTACATAGTGTTTCTTTTCACATTGAATTGTGAGACAGGAAGGAGAAATTGATGTTAAAAATTGTTGACTTGAACTTGTCTTTCTTTGCTGAAGTATATTTTGTTGTCTGGAGGAAAAGAAACTGGATTGAAAATTGTTTACTGCAATGTTCTGAACCATTCTGATGTCAATATTCTTATGTTACAACTCAATGCATTTCATGAGCTAATTGAACATTTAAACAGCATTTAGTTCAGTGACCACACCAGAGACAGATAAAGGCGCCATTTTATTCATATGCATTTCAAGAACCAGGGTGTGGCCTTCTTTGATGAACAGCTTCAAAAGTCAACTTGTAGAAATGTGTTTAGGGCTGGCCAAGTGGCTCAGTTGGTTAAGAGCTCGCTCAAGAGTTTGAGCTCTGAGCAACAGCGATTCGAGTCCAGCCCGAGCTGAGCAGCCGCTGAGCAGCCGCTGAGCTGCCAACAGGTAGCAGGATGGAAGAAATGTGTTTAGGCATTTGTTAGTGACACTGAAGACTTTAAGAAATCTTTATGCTCACTTTATAAGTCCACTATCAATTGTTAACAATGCATTGCTTAAAATGTAAATGTGATTAAAGAGTCATGTTGCTTCTTAAAAATGTTGGAGGTTTCTGGGGGTGGGAAGAGACATTATCCCACTTTCAAACCTTTTTATTCTTGACGAGATGTTTTCATTAATTAACTTTGAGGTGACTAAACTACTGTTTCAGCCAAAATGGTTGCACAAAATTGACAGGTTTCACCTAGGTTTTTGTTATAATTGGTTTACCTTTTTGGAATGTATCGGCAAGAGCAGGATTAATAAAGTAAACATATAAGGACTAGCAAAATAATACTTTTTACTTGGACATAAACCACATTGTGTGTTATAGTTAATATAAAGTTATTTCTATGATACACATAAAACAACTTTCAAAATTGTACTGCATTTAAATGGCTTTTTAATTCTACCATGCACAACATCTGGTTGAACTAACTCTTTTACATGTGTTCACTCATCACTTGGGGGATGTGGACATACTCATAGAAGGGACTGTTTACCAAATGGATTTTCAAGCAAAGCTCTGCTGTTAAAATTGAACAAGGAAAATAGTACTCATGCATCGTACCAGCAGATGACTAATAACTCCAAGCAATAAACTACCCTAGATACAGATCTCTGTGTAGTAATGAAAATGTAATCGTAAATGTGTAACTCACGCTGGAGTTTCTCCCCTGCCAAGTCAAGTCACCATCAACAAACGTGTTAATGCCTGACAGCATATTTCAGCACCTTACTGTCAGAAAATAAGAAAATGCCAATTTTATTCAGACCTCAGCAGATTCCTCCTTCTTAGGCATCTCCCGACTTGTGGATTGAACATGATTTTAAAAGCCTGGTTGCTCAATAACTGATAATCATCGTTTAGTGACTTTGTCTCATCTTCGATAGGCAAATAGTAATTTGTCGTAAGGGTGGTTTTTAAAATAAAAGGTTTCTAGTGTTTTACCATGTTCAATTCACTGTGGCTTTTTAAATAGGGCATTTTATGACAGAATTGCACTTTTCTTTCTCATGCCCTGTGTTGGGCCCTATCCTACATGTCAAGACAAATGCTTCCTATCATCAACAAATGTTTCCTATATTTTTTATGATTTATGTGTAGTCATTCATTCCATAAACATTTAATGTGTTCCTTTTCTAGGGCAGGCAGCATTACATTTAGTGCTAAGGATACAGCACAGAATAAAACAGAGTTCTGTGCACTAGGAGCACATAGGGTAGTGGGGTAGACATCCATGTAAATACATATGGGCAATACATTGTAATAAACAATGGAATTAAGCTATGAACAAAGGCAGTGAGAGCTCAGTTGACAGGGCGACTCATGACAGTGCAAAAGAAGCCTGGAAAGAGAAGGAGACATTACCTTTAAATCTAGAGGAGAAATAGAAAATTTTCAGGAAAGAAGAGAGAAAAGCGATTCCAGGCATAGTGGATAGCATGTCTACAGCACAGGGTGACTTGTGAAGGGACATGCACCTCTGAGGAATGGTGAGAAGTCGAGTGCACCTGGATTGGAGAGGACAGTTGAGAATGATGTGGAAGAAATAGGTGGGCAATATTTTAAAGAGCCCTGTATAGGCCATGCCAAGGGATTTGGATTTTATGCCCCCACCCAACATGAAACATTACATGGTATTTAAATGCTAATTTAGACTTATAAGATCATGTCTTGCTTTTTTACCTGTCAGTTAAAGTCAGCATTTTGGTTGGCTTCACTTACATTGCCTGTGTTCCCAAGAAATGCTTTAACACTGGAAGCGCTCATTTGTGAAAAACTATCTGAGCTCAAGGCTACCGTGTAAATGCACAAGGTTACTCTGAATGGCAGCATCCAAGAGACCCACACAAAGCCCTGTCCATTACATTTCCAAATAAGTCAATGTCCAGAGCATATTTGGAGGATCAATTTTGGGACTTCAGGACATAACCTTAAAGCATATCTCTATGGCCATTGCTGGTCCTACCTATGGGTAGAGGAGGTAGGTGGCTGCCTGTTGAAATTTAAGGCACATTAAAAGAAATAAATGTCCCAAGATATCTGACCATTTGGATCCATTCCATTGGGGAAGGCATTCTCCACTGAAATCCCTATTAAAGGACGAGCATTATGTCCAGGAATTACCACATGAGCATATTAGCATTATTAACGTCATTGGTCCTGGCTCCCTAAAAGACACCAGGAGTTCAATGACACCTGGATTGACAGGGGATGGTAAATAAGTTTGAATCTGAGGTGTTGTCTACCATACACTGGCCCACAGAATGTCATGGTGGAGTCAGGAGGTGGAGCAAGAAACTGGATGGGACTAGGAGGAGGTGTGGAAAAGCTTTACTTTCTCCTGACATAATTCTCATTTCTATTATTTTTCTGAATGTTTAGAAACCCGACTCACTAAAAGTCATGGAAATAGAAGGAAAAGATAAAACCAACAATAAGAAAAAACACTCATGGCTACATAAGTTCAAGGTGTCTGTGGTTCTGGGTGTTAAATGTGAGTTAATTCCTATTCCAAGACTGAAGGGGTCCTCAGCCCTCTGCAGATTCTTGTCATTTGGTTTGGGTGTCATCAGGCTTCCAGCACTAACTTGGTTCTACTTGAACCCCTGAAGTGGAAACATCTTTCTTATATGAACCCAATAATTTATCTCCTTGAATTTAGACTGACTTTGCAGTTGTCCCCTTCGCCACTGTTCTAGAGAATTCCAGGGTTCCTGACAGAGTCTGCCTGGTCCCTATTATCCATTATCATGTGCTGGTCATGTGTCTGACACCTGTCGTAAGCCAGCTTCAGGCTGAGTGTCCCTGGCACTGTGTGATCAACTTTAGTGGTGGCATCTACTCACCTTGGACCCTTCCATGCAGCGACATGCCTCTGAAACTGCTGAAGACAGAGCTCTCTTTTCTCCTATATCAAAACTCCGTGTGTCCATCTTTTCACCTGGTGAGCTGCTGTTCCATATTTGAAAACTACCTTGTGTTCTAGTTTTATGTACAGCGCATTGAGGACTTGACTCACCGACTGATCAAGCATTTGGTAGCAATTCCTCCATCCATCAATGTCCCTGCAGTGTGTATGCATGTGAAAGGGAGTGGGGTGGAAAGGGGGTTGAGTAGCAGTGTTCCAAATCCCCGATATCACTTGGTGTATTAACATGCATAAAATATGTGCTAGAGTGGTAATTATTGTAAATGGATAATATGTATTGAATGCTTACTGTGTGCCAAGAATATATATGTGTTTTATGTAATTAAAAAAATTTTAGCTCTAAACTTAATGCCACACCATCCATAGAACAAATAAAAGGCCAGTTCTCCACATTTGCAGTGCATCTGTCTTGACAGGGCCATTTTCCCAGAGCTCCTTTGTTAGTTTCCACCATAGACATCATCTCTCTGCCTCTTTTGGCTCAAAGTAGAAACACTGTCCCTCCCTTACACACACACACACACACACACACACACACACACACACATGCACATGCACACACACACACATGCACATGCACACACACACACATATTTTCCATTTCTTTCTGCGGAACGCTTCATTTAGGTCATGGCTGTTTCAGACCCCTTGCAGGAGCCCCATGCTGTCAGCATTTTAACGCTCACTTATGAGTCATGGAATCAGGCACAGCATATTTCTACGTAAATTGGGAGTTTAAAAAGTATATTTACAATACAACAAAAATGCACATAAGATATTATGAACCACAGAGTGAAGCTTTTGAACAATGTCATAAATAAGCATTTTCTTCAGCAGTTCTCACTGAAAATAGAAAGGTTCGAAGGTAAACACAAATTTCTTATGCCTCCCAGAAAGCCTAGGATCTAAAGAAAGTGAAAAGAAGCATAGATTTGACCTATGCTTTGACTCATTTTTCAAGATAACAAGCCAGTGATCATTCTCCCTCCAAAAACAAAAGAAAACGTGTTGTAAGGGATTCTTTGTTATTATTTCCACAATTTGTCAATACCGCATGATCAATTCTCCCATGGAGAAGGAATTTCTGTGTGGTAGGAAAGGCCATAAAAAGGCTATCCGAATATAATTCTGCTTCATATTAAAGCACTTGGTTTAAATAGCGGCCTTCCCAAAACTAACAAAATGTCTTTCTTCCTTCACAGGTAAGTGCCAAATCTTAGACACAACAGCCTGCTTTCATAAACTTAGAGTATTTCCTAAGCAACAGGACATTAACTCTGTAATATGCTGCCTTGCCAAGCTAGTGTTTTGGTTTGTCCTCAGAACCCAAATTATGTTTTAGATCTATATCAGCAAGTACATTACTAAACATATCTGGAGAGTTAAAAGGATCATATACTATTGCAGGGAAAACTGGTATGTTTTTCTTGTGTATGTATTTAACTGTGTTTAAATAGATTTAAGACTTTTGAATTTTACTAACTTTCTTCATTGGGAAGCAATTAAACTATTGTTACCTTAAGATACTTTTTTATATGAGAAGGATTTTAAAGAATCTCAAATAGCATAAAATGACCAGGTTTATAAATATTTGAGATTTCAAAAGTTATTACTTAAAAATATGTCATTATTCTGATAATGCCTATTTGAATGTTCTGGATGCATCCCCACCCTACGGATGATTAGGATGAAGAATAGGTTATGTCCATAAATTCAGTATTTTCTCTTTGCTATCTTTCCCCCCTTCCATGAATGTAACTTTTAATGTGTGGTGCCTACACCTTACGAAGCATATGCAGTAGTCAGGATAGGTTGTTATTAAAATGTTATAACCCAAAAATCCCAAATTGCAAGGGCTTTAAAATGCCAAAGGTTTATTTCTCAGTCATGCTATGCTTCCATCCTGGGTCATCAGATGGCTCTGTTCTGCACTGTTCTCACACAGGGGTTCAGCCTGCTCAGGCCTGGACAATCTGAAATATTACAGATGGCAGTGATAAATGGAGGGGACACGGTGAGTTGCACACTGGTTCTTAAACATTTATACCCCAAAGGTTTCTACCCTTCACTTTTGCTCACATCCTCATGGCCATAACCAGTCCTGTGAAAAGTTCTAATATCAAAGAGGTAGGGCAGTGCAATCATAGTATGTGATGGAAGGAAGGAGACCTGGACACATAATGGAGATGAATATTAAGAGCCCACCTGGTCCTGAAATATTTAGTTTACTTCCCACATGTAAAGCATGCTCAACTCATTTTCAACTGAGACAACCCCAAATTGCCATTCAGCCATGGCATTGAGCTCAATGTGATGAACCTCTGGGTGATAGGAAGGACCAGAAGTCTTCACGAGAGGGGGTGTCATGCAGTAGTCTGCATGTGAGGGCCAGTTATGCTCCCCACACACCCAGGGCCTAACAGTGGAACAAAGCCAGAATAGTAGCATTCAGAAGAATGGGAGACACATAGCAGACACAGGGCTGGCTGTAGCGATTCTAAAATTCCACTATTCAAATATTTTGAGGACTCACTTTGCCCAGGCCTTAGTTACACTTCCGGGGAGTAGCTCCTGTGTCTTGTGTTCTCGGTGGCCCTTAGTTCAGCCCTTGGGGAGTCTTCTTCTTCCATCCTCCTCCTTCCCATTTGAAGTGGGACCCAAAGAACATGCCCTCCCTGGTGAGTGAGCGGCCCCCCTCAGCTCTTGTGCTCCCTGCAGACAATTGAAACTTTGAAATAACTTCAAGTTTCAGGACATCCTTTTTAAGCCAAGTGGACAGTCCTTTCAGTAATATGACATCCTTAGAAAATTAGTTGGTTTTTATCTATGTATGCATGAGCTTTATTTTCTAATAGCCAAATCCATAGTTCTTTTTGAGCCTAGTTCCTTGGCTTTCTCACCCCTATGCTTTTCTACCTATACATAATTATAGCTATGTTGAGCCTGTCAAGCTTTAGTGGAAGAGTTGTAAGCTTAGTATATTTTTTTCTTAACCATTTTGTTCAATTGTATGGATTAAATGGACACTATGTTCAAGTAAGACCTTCAATTTGAGATCCCTTAATTCTTTCTGTGATTTTAATAATTGGCATAATGGCTGTACCCTCAAATTTACCTTTGTGAAAAGGAGACATTTCACTGGTCTTCATTGCTCTAAGATTTTTCTAAGTTTTCTCTTCTGCTGTTAAGGCATTAAAAACAGTTGCTACTTTCAATCCTAAACATTCTTTACTTTATAGACTCCCTCAATTCCCTTTCATCTGCTGGCAAATTTGCCAGTTGTTTTCTGAGCTCACCCCTCTCTTGTGATATACCTGCCCCACGTGACCAACAGCCACCAGCAGACACACTAACCTAACAGTTTGCCAGGTGCTTCCCTTAAGCTGCAAATGTGTTGGATGTATAGTCGCTACCCAAGTTACTGCAGTTTTGGAGACAATCTTATTGAAGTTTTCACTGCTGGATGACATTGTCATCACCTTTCTTGCATTCAGTAATAGCTTCTTTGTCACTCACTGCTTGAACAGTAGCCACTGCCATGTAATTCCGTCTTTGGTTCTCACGGTATTCTACTTCAAGTTTCCATTTTCTGTATTAGTCCAGAATAGCTGTTTTATGCTGTGGTAAGAAGCAATCCCCCAAATCTCAGTGGCTTAGAACAAGGAGAGTTTACTTCTCGCTCATTATGCATGTCCATCTTGCGGTCTCAGGAGTCTGTGTTCAGACATGTGTCTTAGCCAGAGACCCAAGAACTGGAGCCCTCACTGTCTACTGTATCACCAGTCCTCAGAGAGAGAAAGGGATGCTGAATCAAGGATAGGTTGTTAAAGTCTCCTTCCCAGAGATTAAGAAGACAAATTAGTGGTTACGAAATAGTCATGGGGATGCAAAGTACAGTACAGGGAATATAGTCAATAATATTGCAATAACTATGCATAGTGCCAGGTGAGTACTAGACTAGTCAGGGGGATCACTTCTTAAATTATATAAATATCTAACCACTCTGCTATACACCTGAAACTAATGTAAAATAATACTGAATATCAACTCTAATTGAAAAATTAAAAGAAAAGAAAAAGAAAAAGACTAAATGAGGGTTAAATATATAAAGTGTATAGAATGGTGTGCGGCACATAGTATGTATACAATAAATATGAGCTATCATGAGCATTAAAAAAAAAAAGTCTTCTTCCCAGAAGTGGCCCATAACCTTTTGAAACATAGCCGATTGGCCAAATAAAGTCACATGATGATGGTGAATTTCAAGTGGCATAGGGAAGTGCAAGGTCCCTCCTAAGTACTCCATGAATACTTGAGTACCAACCTGCTTTTTTTCATCTGTGAGCATACATGCATGCTGTTTCCTCTTCCCAGAATGCACTTGCCCTTCTCTACCTTGTGAAGTCTTAATTCAAAACACAGTTCACATGTCCCCCATGCTGTGAAACATTCCTTAATATGTCACTGAAGTTTGAGCCATATTCTCCAGTATTCCTACAGAAGTTTGCTCTTGCACTTGCAAAATTGCATTTTAATTATGTATTCACCAGATTCCTCTATTTGACTTTGAACTCTTTGAGCATATGATTGCCATTTTATTAATTTTTCAATTCCAAGCACCTATATAGTGCCAGACACCTAGTAGATGCTAAAGAATTTATTAAAGAGTGAGTCTGGCTTTAAGAAATTGATTCTAAAGTCCACAGCACATTTTTTCTTTAGATTGAGCTCTTAATTATACATTTTGACACAATTTTGAATGAAGGATTTGAAATTGTAATTATTACTGTTTGAAATCATTTTTTTCTTTCTCTCCTCTCATTCTGTCTTCTATTATCATATTCCAGTTTTTCAAAACAACACACTTGGACTATTCTGACAAGTTGTTAGCTAACATAAATAGCTCTTCTCCTCACTCGTTCTAAAACCAAGATAATCACTTCACATCACCAACAAGTTATCATTTTGATCATACCATGCCCAAGAACCCAATAACACATGATGTCTTTCTATAATTTTCTAGTAATGGCTCTTAAAATACTATTGAATGGAACTCATTTTCCATCTCATAACCTATTTCATGTTGTCATCAATCCATTCCCTATTATTTTGTTTACTTATGAACAGTATATGCCTGGACTCATAAATCCTATCTATGATTTGACCTGTATGGCTAATTGCACATTGTAACTGTGACACGTAACACAGCTGCAGTCTCTTCACCCTGGAGGTTGACAGCAAGACTGTCCCAGAGGTGCTGCTGTGTTTGCTGAGAGTCTTACACTCCAAGGGCATGGACACTGTCCTCTTCAGACTAACCTTCAGAGCCACACATTTCCCTGTTGCTGTCCATGTTCTGGTCAGCTCTGCAGAGCATGGTCTGAGATTTTTCATTTTTTCCATTAAAAAAATTTCTAAAGTATGCAAATGATTAGCCCAAAGGAAGAGCTGATGCTTTCATCTTCCAGAACATAAAGGAAGCAGTGGTGAGATCTGCTAGTCTGGATTTAATTCTAACCTACAAGGAAGGACATGTGTGTGTGGGGTTGGGGGGGAGAACTCTGAATAATAGGAAACTTAGAAGAAAGAAATGATCTCACCTTAGGGTTACTAATTATCAAAAAGAATGTAATGAATATATCAGATTCACGCCCAGGCTTTATAAAAGCAGATTTCAAAAGATTCCAAGAAAAAATATATATCTCAACTGGCTAGAGATTCTAAAGCAATGGGAGATGGAATTTCTTAAAATAAGCCAGAAACAAAGGAACAGAAAAGGACATGACATTACTACAACTGCAAATGTCTCCATTGAGGGAGGGGTCTGGAGTGGTAGGTGATATAAAAAGAAGTTACTGTGGTTGCACAAGAAACTTTTGACCCACTCAGGTTTTAAAACACTGCCCATAAAAGCTAGAAGGAAAAATGTGTGGAAGACAAGTAAAAGAAAAAATGAGTGACAAAGCTCAGCAAATATAATAGCAAGGAAGTTAATGTTTTAGCGTAAATTAAGGCTTGTAGAAACGTTTGTAATGATTCAAATGCCTTTGGATGGATTTGGATAATGAAGGCTAGGGAGGACCATTAACAAATGACAGAGAAGAAAATAACAGAACTAATAAACAGATGCTTTGCTTCAGTCATTCCTATAAGTAAAAAGGAATGCAAATGTTACAGAGCTAACAAGCTGTATTTAAATAAAATTGGTGTCTGAACTAGATAAAAAGGATCTGAGAGAACAGCTTGAACTGGTCCCTTCTATGAGCCTAGGCAAATTGTTTTCCAGAGTACTTACTGCACGCAAAAATAAATGTGGTCCATCTGAGGAAAGATGGAGAAGAAAAGGTTGAGGGCTTTGCTACCTGAAGTTGGCTCTATAGACCAGCAGCCTGAACATCACCTGGGACCTTGGTGGAAATACAGATTCACAGGCTCTACCTCCAACCTGCAGACACTGCATTTTAACCAGATATTCTGTGATCCACATATACATTAAGGTTTGAACAGTTCTGTTCGAGAAAAATGCAGATGGGCAAATAATTTGATTCACGACACAGGTCAATTCTGTAAAATAAAGCATGCAGAGTTTTGACAGTAACCTCAGCAGAATGGGAGAAGGGATTAATTCAAGAGCTAGCCTATGAACACACTGAAGGGCCGTAGTAATCTCTAGAACTGACAGAAGTCCACTCAGAGTAAAGCACATAAACTAAGCCCATTTAAAAGCTAAAATTAGGATGGAATAGCAGGGAATGCCATGTACCTTTTTTTTTCTTTTGATAAGTGTAAATACCAGGGGGAAAGTCCTCTTGGCCCCAGCACTAATTAGAAGGCCCTTGAGTTCTAGTTTGGGTTTTTTACTTTAGTGGGATATTTCCCATCTGAATTAAATAAGGTCTTGTTCCTGGAAGATCTAGAACTGTGTCCAGTGTCTTCAAAGTGGGAGAGGAGCAAAATAACACTTTGGGGTGAAGGTAAAATATGAGAATTGCTATTAATATTTACATTTTCTATAGAGAAAGAAAATCATTAAACCTAAGGGGTATTTATTCTACAGCTTGCCACTGTTGTGCTCCCCAGGACCAAAAGTTATGCAGTCCATACCATATGCCATGCATGGGGTTAGGGTGTGAGTGCCTCTGGGTGCCCCCCTTCTCATGTCCTCTTGGTTCGTTTTGTGATATGCTTCAATTTAAATGGGCCCAGTTTTTAGTGGGGTTGAGAAGTGATGGAGAAGGCTCTGTTAAAGAGGCATCAGATTGAAGTAGCACTAACAATGGTAGGAAAAGGCATTCAGAACAAAACGGAAGAGCTTCTATTCCCAATACAAACTCCTCATTAACTACATTAAGAGGTAAAATTGGTAACGATCTAAATAAATCTGCAAGAAGCTGGCCAACACTTTCAAAATTGTCAAGAATATTATTTGAATTATGGATTTATAATCTCTAAAGTTAAATGATACACTTAGCTCTAAATCCGTAGTTTTTAATAGGCAGAGACTTTGCCCCTAAAGGGGACATTTGGAGTGTATGGGGACAGTTCCAGTTGTCAAAATCAGGATGTGCCACTGGCATCTAGTGGGTAGAGGCCCGGGCTGCTGCTGCTAAGTGTCCTACCACGTACAGGACAGTTCCCACGCTCCCAACAAAGAATTTTCTGGCTCCAGATGTCAATAGTGCCGAGGCTGAAAAACCCTGAACTAAATGTGCACTGTTTAAGGTATTAGCAAATTACAGAGCTATATACATATGCAATTAATAAAATAATTATATATTATGTATCATAAATATTGGCATACATATGCTATATCTGTATAAAGTAACATTATACATGGCAATATATACTCAAAGTACTTTTATGATAGGGGACGGTGAATCAAAAAAATATGTTTGGACACAGAACATAATAGATACCTGATAAAGGTTGCTGTTTGCCTTTATTTAAAGACTGGTTAGAGTATTTGAAACCATGTCACTGAAATTATTAAAGGATCTGTGATTGTGCGATTTGAAACAGGAGATAAAGAAATTACCCTAGCTGTCTTCAAAAATCTAAGAGTATTTTGTAGAAGAAAGATTTGTCTTAGCGATATATCTCCAGGGGACAGAATTAAGATCACTGGAATCAAACACCAAAGGGACTTTTTTGATACAAGAGAAGGAAGATTTTTTTCTAACACTTAGTGGCTGAGCAATGAAATGAGCTGATATACTGCAGGGAATTCTCACTTGGGATAGGACCTCTGCAAGACGAGCTATATAGGCTTCAGCTCAAGAATTCTGCCATGTTGTTCTTAAAAAACATGAGCAGCATTTTTCAAGCAATTTATACTACCCCAGTGGGCACCCTTTGTGTTTCAACTGTGTGCAAACTTGTGGTCCTCAGAAATGTATTGTGTTTCCCCAAATGGTGCTTAAAAACATTTTAACATTATTACTCAATGTTTCAAAAGCCAGCTACTTCACATAAATAATCCAGGCTTCTCTTGCAATATGAGAAGGATATGGCAACTCTGGGTCTATGTATGTATATGGTAACAATAAGCAGGGATTGTCCACTTCACTCATTTCTATGACCTGCCTTGGTCCTAAAGGTCTAAACTCAGAGCTGAGTAGGTTAATGAAGTTGACTCTAGAGCTGCATGTCTTAGCTGCAAATCCCTCTGCCATCATTTACAAGTGGTGTATTCTTGGGTAAATTACGTAAAGTTCTCTTTGCTTTAATATTCTCATATCTGATGTGACAAGAACAATGACACTCACCTCATAAAGATGGATGAAGATAATTGAATTCACCACACACAGTGTCCTTGGGGCAGTTCTTGGCACATAGCAAGTGCTTAGTGAGTGTCTGTTGTTATTATTTGAGTGTGTGGCTCCTGGTGGAAAGGCTGTCTGCATGCCTTTCTTGTACAATCCTCGACAGAGCTTTGAGTCGCAGTGTTTCCTTGATCTGACATTATCACCTAAATGCAAGGAACACAAGTTATTCTTCCATCCAGGCTTTGACACAATATCCCTGACTATTTTTATATGTCAGATTCTATGACTAGGTAACATCAAATCAAAGTATGGTTGGAGGAGATGGGGAAGGACGATTTGATCTTTCTTATATGGCTTTGACAATTTCATGTCAGCATTTCATAGTGGAAATGTGAATCCACAAATCTATGTTGGGGAAACCATGGGCACCATCACTAGAGTTTAGCACAATGACAGTGGAGAGACTAGGAGGAGAGAACCCCAAACAGAAATTTAGAGTGGATGGAAAGGATAATATTCAAACATATCTATTAGAGTGCTGAGGAGCAACTTCAGTTCCCAGGGACCACTAAACCACCATTTCATCCTCTATTCTATTCCAATCAGCTTATCAAAACGGAAGGCTTGAGTCAACATTACATTATTATCTTGCCTAACTGGAATTAAAGGTTTGTTTGTTTGTTTGTTTTTGCAGTTTTATTAAAAAAATAAATGAAAAATGGGTCGAGTCCAGTATGGAATACTTTGGATTTGGTGAACTTTTACCTAGTGAACAGAAACTGGCTTTGCTATTGGTTGTATAACCTTATTTTGGGGCCAGGCTGAACAGAGATGGCACACATACCTTGCGACATTGGCTGCTCTTCGGAGCAGAGACACAAAGCCCAGAAACGGCAGGTTTGTTCCCTCACCAGTGTTTAACAATCTCCCAAGGAAGGCAGATGCATTTTTCCAAGATAGGGATTTCATCCAAGAACAGCCGATAATGACAGAGAAAGAGCTGCCTGGTAGCTTATGCTTGCATCTTTTTCAAGGATTTGCTGAATACTAAGAGGACACACCTTTGGTCTGAGAAGATGACTTTGCAGCTAGTGATTGTCTTGTGTCATTAAATCTGGCCACCAATCCTTTTGTCCCACAGGATCTACTTGACCAAACCAGGGAATAAAAAGAATAATTACATATATGTGTACTTAAATGACAAAGAGAAACTGGATTTTGAAATAGGTGCCTGTTTATGCAATAATGAAAAAGAAAGATGTGTATGTATGATGTGTAATTTGTTTCATGCCTATACAGTTACACATGGTACGCGTGGGAGGCAGAATAAAGGGTCTTGGAATCCTATCCTAGCAAAGGGAATCTGAAACCCCACCTGGCTTTATTTAAATATATTTTAATAGGCTATCTTGTTCACATACCTCCTCAACCACAAATTAAGCTTTCCATGATATATGGAAATATATGTTACTATACGTTAACATATACATTAATATATGTTGCCTTATATTTTTCTCTCATTATTTATAATACATTGGCCTTGCCTCACCAAGTATAATATACATTCCACGAGGCCCTGGCTTCTGCTTATACTTCTTCTGTTCCTCTGTGTTCCTCCTAGTAGAGAACTAGGCACATATCACAGGTTCAAAAATGCATGTTGATTGATTGAGTGGCAAAGGTTGTGGTTGCAGAAAGTGTTCGGAAGAGAGTCCAACAGAAGCTGAGCTTCCAAAATAATGAACGGTCACTTACTTAGAAAGTGACTTAACTGAACAGAAAATACAACTCTGAGGAGTTGGCTTGTCCCAACACCCTGTTGAGTGAGACAGGAGCTTCAGAACAGAAATGGATAATTTTGCATGATGAAGAGAAATTTTTAGCTATACCAAAACAGATGTAGTCTTTGAACCACACTTAATTTCCTTAGGATGCTATGGATCGAGATCCTATAGAATCAGATTAAGTATTCAGTTTTTTTAAACACTTATAGATAGGTTCCTCCCTCACTTTGCACTGCTTTTAATCCCAATCATCATTGGCCTATAAAGATTTGCCTTAAAAACAGGTAATGACAGTGGTGTATGGGGCCTTTTGCACTGTCGTCAGTCATAGAAAAGATGTTAACTGTTGTGGAGCCAATGGCCTCACCCTCATTCACTCGTGGTATCTATGAAAAGTATTGAGACATTTATCTGGAAGTCAGTGTCCCAAGATAACATGATATCTTAACATGTTATCAGCCAAATGTCTGGACTGAAGTCATAAACATCCAAGAAGTGGAGACAGCGCCCTCAGCACTTTTTCTGAGGTTGTCTAAGGGAGAGTGCATGTCACACCCACTGTTCCATGACTTGTACAAAAGCCACAGAGACTTTTACATAAATACCACCTTCTTTGATATGTATGATTAATCAGTCTTCCAATGGGTGGAATGCTGTCTCCCCTGCAATAAATGAGTGATGGACTTTGATTGTATCAAGGCCTACTCAGGCCCTCCTGTGTTTGGGTAGCTATTATAGAATCAACACACCATTGAACTTCTTCCTAGAGAATTTAAATTAACGGAAGCAACCACCTCCTGAGTCACCATTTCAATACATTTTTATAGAGCAGGTTACTAGCTATGTATCCTTTATTTTTATATTTATTTCGGAAGAGAAGGGGTAGTGACTTAACATTTGCTAAACAATTTTTTCTGGGTCAAACTTTGTATAAGGCTTTAACATCATTATATCATTGACTCTTCAACAACACTCTGAGTTAGGTGTGGTTAGCCTCATTTACGTATAAGAGGAAATGGAATCTCAGAGAGGTTAAGTAACCTGCTCAAAATAAACAGCTGGTGAAGGTGACTTAGGGTAGGAATCTAAATATTTCTTAAAGCAGAGCCCATGATGTTTATCCTTTTCCTGCATCTCATTAAAAATACAGATTTTTCAATTTTCTGCAATTCCACCACCCTAATTACAAAAGCTTTTTAAATTTATAGGACTTTTATTGTGTATTGACTACATTCCATAGCTTCCTGTGCTAAGTGCTTGAAACTTACTCTTTTTTAATCCTCATAACAACCCTGCAAAGAGTGATTATCATAATTCCTGTATTATAAGTGGAAACGGAGGCATAGCACTATCTAAATTGCTCAAAGTCATGTCACTAGTAAGTGGCAAATTCAGATTTGAGCCCAGGCAGCGTGGCTCCGGAGTTGTTCTTAAAATCACTATCCTCAACTGGTACACTCTGGTTGCCTTACCATCTGAAACATAAGAACAGACTTTGCTTTGACCTTGAACGGTGCTACTTAGTATATTGATACGTAATTACCTAACAGGGAACTTTCTCTGGGTGTCTTGATTCAAAATGGTTTATGCACTAGCTGAATCAGACTGAGTAAATACCATTTTATTCTGCCATAAGATTTACATGTGTGGGAGTTGATTTTTCCAATGTAATAAACATTGTATCTCTGAAGACTAATTTTATCTAGTAAAAACACAGGTGATTCTTTAATAAAAATATATGTGATGTTTGCCTACTAAATTATGGTTTCTGTTCAATAGAAATTAATTACAAATGGTATGTGGGTCAAAGAGGGTTACAATATATCCAAGAATTCACATTATAATAGAGAGAGGACCTAAAGTAACATCTTAGTATTGCTTCGAATTTTAAAATAAAACAAATGGACATCTTGCTTGCCTTTGAAGATTCTTTTGCTAATCTCAGGTTGCCATCTGAAATTTTAATTAGTGATTTAAAATGTGCTTACACAAAGAACCTTGTCCAAGTTGTCTGTTTCTGCCAAATTAAACTATTAAGCTAAGTAACCTAATTAAAATCCTTTTAGCTTTTAATCAATATTTTATTTACATTCATATTTCCTGGGAAGCTTGATTAGTTTTCTGGATGTGATAGTTATTTCTCCCCCATTTATCAAAGGCTGTTTTTAAAGAGGAAAGTCTCTCCTCCAAGGACATGGAGCCAGAAATAAATGAGGATACCTTTGGTGCATGGGGGAGAGGCCAGACAATGCACCTGAACTTCAGGGAGAGGCCCCGGCTGCTGCTGTGGGGGACAGGGAACGGCATGATTATCTTATACACAGAGGGTTCCTTTCCCCTTCCCTGCAAGTGGCCCTGGCAACATACATGCCCATAATTGCAGGAAATGAAAACCGCAATGGGATGTCTAAGCCCAAAAGCAAGTTCCCCTATTCTTCATTCTTAAGAATCAAGTCATTTTATAAGACTTGTGAAACTGATGTTCTTTTTGTCCCCTTGTCAGCTTTCTCCATTGACCATTTCCACTGGAAACAAGTTGCCCATTTCCCAGACTCAATAACTTCCAGCTCTTTTTATAAATATAAGTATAAATATCTGTAGAAAGCACACTTAAAATTTCTTGATTAAAAAAAATACTTAGACAGGCCTATTAATACCCTACCGCAGAAGATAATGATTTGGCTTTCTTTAATCTCCCTCCATTATCTACTCAGATACACCTATACTTTCTAACCACACTCTCCATTCTCCCAATAGAATTATAGCACAATTTTGGTTATATAAATAGTTAATGTTGACATTGTCATGACCATATAAACAATAAGCCCAACTATTTTAAGTTATGTAATATACTATGACAACTTTTCCTTTCTGGCAAAACTCCTTGTTGTCCTTGAATTTGACTATCTTGTTTCTTTGTTAGTTTTTTGTGTGTGTCCATCTAGTATAGCCTCAAATTCTCTCCTAATTGGTTAAATCTCCCTTATTGCAATGTAAAGTTTAGTATTCTTGGAGACATCACACCTGGAGACTTCTGACTATTTTAATCTAGGATGGTTCTTCTCTAGGGGTGTGCACAACTGCCATTCTGAGATCACCTTTCACCATCCTGGGGAGTCCATCATATCCCCATGGAGTCAGTTCATTGTTTTCCTGAATTTCAATCAATCATATGTCTTGGTAAAGCACATTCTCCTATAGCTTCCCGACAGTGAGTAGATGGGAGGTAAACTGTCTGACAGCTAACGTGTCTGAAAAATGTCTTCATTCAACCCTTGCACTTAATAGTTTCTCTGGGCATGGCATTCTAGGTTGATGTGGCAGATTGTACTTTCCAAGAATAGCTGTAATGGCATCTCCCATCTCACGCATTCTTAGAATGTGACTTTTAGTTGCCTCTCATAAAAAAGGTGAGGTCTCTGGGCTGGCCGAGCGGCGCGTTGGTTAAGAACTGACTTGGGATGCCAGAGGACCGTGGTTCAGATCCCACATATGAGGGCCAGTGACACTGCCCTCCACAGCTAAGATGCTGAACAACAGCTCAACCTGGAGCTGGGCTGCCGTGAGTCGCCGGCGACGGAAGGTGGGTTGTCATGGGCTACTGTGTGTAGCCAGCAGCCAGCGTGAGCAGCCGTCCAGAAGCCGGCAACTGATCTGCCTCACCCGGGAAGAGCGCAATGATGGTGCCAACTTGGGCCAGTGAAGCAACGTCCTCCACAACTAGACTGAAGAACAAAAGGATAGCAACTTGTCTGTTCCCCTTCCCCCAATTCCCCAATAAAAATCTTAAAAAAAAATGGTGAGGTCTCTATCCCCTGCCCTTGAATCTGGATAGACTTATGACTAAGGTGGTAGTGACACATGTGACCTCCTGCGCTAGGACACAGAAGGTTATACTGGTATGTTTTGATTTTACTTGTTTGTTTCTTGGGATACTTGGTTCTTGGAACCCAGCCAGCATGCTTTGAGGATGCACAAACCACCAACATGGAGAGAAATTTATAGCCAGCACCAAATTATCAGCCTTGTGGGTGAACACACTTGGAACTGGGTCCTCTGAACCAATCAAGCAACCCCATTCAAACTACCTAGAGCAGACTCTACCAAGCCTTATCCAAATTGCATGTTTGTGAGCAAAATACATGATTTGAGGGTTTGGGATTATTTGTTATACAGCAATACAGTTGGAAGGAAAAATTCCCTAGGAATTTTGAAGGTATCACTCTTTTGTCTCTTGGTTTTCCGTATTGTTGTGACAAGCATGAAGGCATTCTAATTTCTGATTGACTTAATAAAACATTTTTAAACTTTTTAGAAGTTTATAGAATTTACTCTTTGGTCCTATGTAGACATTTCACAATGTTGATCCTGATATGAGTCTTTTTTCACCCACTCTGCCCACTCAGTGGGCCCCTTAATCATGGCAAATTATCTTGCATTAATTCTTTGATGATTTCCTCTCTTAAATCTATCCTTTCTTTCTGGGTGTCTATATGAATATTGAATTTCCTGGACTGATTCCCAAATCTCCCATCCTATTTTTATTATCTTTGCTTCCCTCTTTTTTCCTCTTTCATGTTTTGTTCTACTTTCTGAGATATTTCCAATATTTGTCAACTATTCTGTTGAGACTTTCAATTTCTTATAGCACATTTTGAATTCCTCATCATTTGCTCTTTGTTCTCTGAGTTTTAACAGTGTTCTATATTTTTTCTTTTTATAGGTATACCACCTTTACTTACCTCTAAGATGGGATTAATGATAAACATAATTCCAAAAGCTTCCTTTTGTTCTTATATGTTCTTTTTAATTCTCCTAGGGAATCAGTCCTAGAAAAACAAACACGTGTATAAATATGCTAGTTTTACTTTGGCGTCTATAGACTGAAAAGCAAACAAACAAAAACACAGGTGATTTATAGTCTCATATTCTACATATTTCTACATGGAAACCTTCCATTTCCCTGGTCAAAATTAAGAAAGGAAATTCCTCTTTCTGATTTTTTACCTTTTGAGTCTGTCACTAAATGCCATTGATAATTGTTTGTACATCTACTTGCATCACTTCTTTCCTTCTCAATTTCCTACTCAGACTCTTACCATGGTATGAAGTGACTTCATTTTTTTCTGCCCCAGTCGCCTGGGTGGATGTAATACATGCCCCCTTGTAAAGTTTACCATAGTCCCTAGGGATTAAGAAATACGGTCTGAAGATGAGTGTCAAGGTTAGGAATCCCAGAGGCAATTCTAAGATGTGCCCATAAGCAGGGGCAGTCATATTTTAGTGGCTCTGTCACATTGAAGAGCAGCACCTCATGCCTGTGTGAGGACAGCACAAGCGTGCCTCTTCCAAACAAGTGGCTATGTGCAGGAGGGACTCGAATAGAACCTGTGGGTCTTCTTTCCTTGCCCCTCATGCTCCCCCTGATCCAATGTTCTCTTCTCCACAGTACCAACCAGGAGCATGTCTGAGAGGCCCAGGAAACAGGAAGCACTTTCCCTACTGTCTTTTAACTGCCAATCCATGCAGATACATTGCAGCAAGTTTACATCTGGCTTAGTCTTGTCTTCAAGTTTCCTTTTTTCCATCCATGCTGTTCCTGACCAGTGGTGTAGGTGTTTATCTTGCTTTACATCACATCATGAAATGTTTTAGAGTCAAAATGTATTTTAGAGATTACTTAATCTAAAAACAACATTTAAGAGATAAAGTTAAAGCCCAGAGACATCCATGACTTGCTCCAAATCCTATAGTCAGGGACACATCTAGAATTCAAACTTGGGATTCCTGACTCTTATACCAGGTCTGTACTACCATATTGATCTTCGTGGTGTGAAAACATAGGATGTGTGATAAATAGTTGCCTTAAAGTTAATCTATACATGATGTTTAAAATGATATGATATACTCTTAGATTTCTTTTACTTTTTTAGGGTATAAGAAAACTTGTCTGATAACAGTTACCTCTAATACATCATAGGATATTTTTTACTGTGTTTTCTTTGCTAACGTGTGTGTCCTTGGTTATCAAGAATTCATTATCTTTTAGCTGTCCTGGTGTCTAAGGCAACTTTACAATACATGCTTTTTAAATTCTTTTTGTTTCTCCTACAATAATTTCAACATCTTCATTACTTATGGACGAGAAAAAAAATAGCCACATTTCAAAGCTATCTTCAAAGACCATCCCTTGGGGATTTCTCTACTATAAATTACAATGTTCTTTTTATTTGGTATGTAACTTTAAATGCAGAACTTCTGAGAACAAATTGCAAGGGGGTTCTTCTCTGGTTAGCTGCTCTCAGAAACAGTTAGAATTGTTCCTGAGCAATACCCTTCTCTGACAGGCCCCAAAGATTGCAGACAATCATTGCATAACAGCCACTTCCATTACACATCCTTCATCTAACCAGTACAAGGTGGCCACCAACACAGCCTATATGTCTTCTGATGACTTTCAAAAACACCTTTAGAACTTCCTTAAAACAAACTTTCCACTGTATTGACATGAAAATTGAATGCATGAAGCTAATCAAAATATTTTATACTCTTTGTACAGTGTCATGATCAAAATTATGCTATGGTATTCATAACCAATCTATTTTGTTTGCTATTATTTTGAGTTACATCAGGCATAAATAATGGTGTGTGTGTGTGTTGTTTACCTCATTCTCTGAACCATTACTGATCAACACAGAACCCTTTTGGGAAGAATTAGAATCTTTCTTAGACTTTGGATAGCCACTACTCAACAATCGTATTATTTATGTGAGTTTGAAAAATGTTCAGTTAATCTATACTTTAGCTTATTGAAAAATGACAGGCATGGAATTCTAAACATTAACTAGGAGGTGATTAATATAATATTATTATTGTTGTTTTTCCTTTCTTTTGCCTATTGAAAGCATGTTTATTTTTTTAGTGTTCAAAAACATCTCAGGAATTTCCCTTGCATTAGTGTTAAAAAAATTGTTTCAGAACCTTAATATTTTCACAGGTAAAATAAGAGTAAACTGTATTCGTTTCCCAGTTTTAAAAATACACAAGTCTATTCTTTGTGTCAAAGATCATTAGCTAAGCAACAACATCTAAATAGAGAGAAAATTAATATTTAAGTTGGAAGAGACACTGACAAATAAAATATTTCCCCCAAAAGAAATGTCTCTGAAAATAATGTGTCAATATAAAATAATAAGAAAAATCATATTTTCAAGTTATATTATTATACTTACAAATAACATTTCAGTGGAATCTGCATAACCCATATTTCTATTATTAGTAAAATAATATTTGTTGATGAAATCGGCACCATAATGTAACATGTTTTTGAATGTGACTTAGCCACTCAAATAGCATCTATCTTAAACAGACAAATAAACAAAAACACACAAAACAGCAAATGAACAAAGCTAGAAACAAAACTGGCTGAATTAGGCCAATGAAAGGAAAACCTTTGAGTATTGAAGTCAGGAAGTAATGACATTCTTCTTAGAATTATGCTTTTAATTTTCCCCCACCCCAGATGGCCCAACTCTGCTCTTACGTGATCAGCAGAGAAGAGAAAACATTTTAGTTGGGAGGAAATGGACATGATTCACTGATGTCTGCAAATCTCAGTTGGTACAGAATCTGTCATGTTGAGGAGAATTAAAGATTAGATTGACTTTCCTCAGAGGTTTCTTAGACAGGGAAACAATATTAAAATAACTCAGGGTGGACCACCTCAGAGTCATGACTGTACAATACCCCAGGAAGTTCAACACTAATAAGAACTCCAAAGGAGAGAAAGTGAAATGATTAAACCACCAAGCCCCCAGGCAGAAATTAGCTTTAGATAGCTCCTAGCCAGCTCTGTGATGGGCTGGGTATCACCCCAGGTTTAATAACAATCAAACGAGCATGAAAGATAAATTGAACGGTGTAAAACGAATGAGGATAAGCTTTCTCCTAGAGGTACAGTTTAGGTACAACTCACTTATGAAATGGTCATGTTTCTGGCTTTGTAAAATATGTTTTTCTACCAATTTTATAGTAAGTACTTGTGTTATCTCACTCAGAGAGAAGCATATACATAAGACACAAGGCAATTACATCTAGTTTTATGATTGCACATCTAGCTAATATTTTTACTCTTGAATTGGTAAATCTTTAGTTACTAATGGTGGATACATAGGGTGTGACAGTTTTTAGGACTATTACCAGTGTTTCAATTCTCCTGGTGGAATTGTACACCCCTTCTGCTGTGTGACGTACTTTGGCCAATGTAATCTGATGCTGGAAGTAAACAGGAGTCCGGTGTTTACTTCTGGGCAGGAATCTTGGTGAGCCAGTAGGTGGTAAGCCATGTTCCTTTCTCCATAGTAGAGTGGCATATAGATGTGGAGGTTCTGTCGTCCTGAGCCCCTGAGTGAGAGTGACATGGGGCAGAGCTGCTGCCAATCTAAGAGACTGATATAGCAAGAGTGAGAATGCATTTTTTTGTTGGTTTAAGTCACTCAGATTTGGGAATTGTTTGTTACTACAGTGTCACATAGCCCACTCTGATGGATATGCAGGCTATCTCTAGCCTTCGGGGCAGTAGTAGAATTGTATGATGAAAAACCAATAATGACAACTTAGCTGGAGAAAATATTCGATTAAAAAATCACTTAACTTTAACATAACCCCTTCTCAATGCTCTACAGTCAGATAAGTGCAAATCTCTCTAGTGGCTGAAACTCTTTCCTAGCACTTTGTGGACCCTCTCAAGTCTTAGAAATGAATAGATTGATCTGGAGTCCAGTGGGGGAAGATAATCAGATATTCAATGTGGAAGACCTTGCAAACGGAAAAGAGGGTCAGGTTTACCGGAATGCATATTAGAAAGAAACTAACAGTTCTATAAAGTGAATTGTAAGGATTTCTAAATCAGTTCTTAGATTTAAAAATTCAATAAGTTTGTGCTTCTGTGTATTAAAGATCTATTATAAAATAAAACTGTAAGACCAACAAAGAATCAAATTGCGTGAACAATTGAACCACCTCTAGCCAGACTCCCCTATTTATAAGGTCCATTATATGGTTTCTTCACAAAGCCATTTCTGTGAAATTTCTCAGGTATCTTGTCAACTTAACCCTAATAGCCTCAAGTATGAATGAACCCCATTAAAATGACACCTTTGTGTTAAATCTCTGCATTAGCTGCTTGTAATATTACTAGAGTGACTCTAAAAGTCACTAAAATTCCGATATTCTCTGGGCTCATACCTTACCTTAACAGTAATTAAGATGATGTGACATGTGCTTAAGATGCATTGGATCTGTTTTATTCAAATCCTAGTAATCACATTAGAAGTATCAGTGAGAGTTTCTTTAGCTCTCAATATTATTCACATTGTGATTCATTCTTAAGAAGTCACATTTTCCAAAATTTTTTGACATCCACTTTTCCTTAATTGCTCTTGGACATTTTGGTTCTTAAATTTGGCTTTTGCCTTTGGAGACACTGCTTCCAAACTCTACATTTATACTCCTCTTTTGGCTCTGGAAACATTTGTAGAGGCCTTTTCAACTTTCCATCCTTCTAGATGACAGTCATAAAATTAAGGAAAAGTTGGCTAAGTGGATACAATACAAAAGCTGTATAGTTATAACTTCTCCTAAATCAGGTAAATGAGAATTAATTATTCTGCATGACGTTAATGCCTCCAGTGTGTGGATGTTAAATACACATATGAAAACACAGGCAAAGACATCTAGGGATATAGTTCTTTATTGTTCATGCTTTTGATTTCTAACATCAGCTTAGAAATTCTACATGCTCCCCACCACGAAGAACTCATGGCTTTTTTCTTTAGGTCCCTACAGAAATTTCTTCATACTCTGTTTATCAACTATCCCATTGCGTCATTTACATATGTGGTTTTGTGTTCACACTAAATTGTGAGCTTGTGAAAGCCAATGACAATATCTGTTTTTGTTTGTTTTGGTTTGTTTTCCACGTGCCTGGTACTGAGTGTGGCTCAGGGGAGGTGTTCAATAACTGATTCCTGAATGAAAGAATGAATGTATGAATGTATGTTACATCTCCCCAACTATATTTAAGTTTCTGAAGATCCAGAATTGTATCTTACACTTTACTGAAAAACTTCTTTAAATATTACTTAAGGTTATCAAAATGATCTATATAGAACTTGAGAGGATGAGGGAAAGAGAGCCACATGCCAAGTTTTTGTTGGGTTTTAGGAATCTTAGTTTTAGGAATCTTAGTTACTTTTTTTTTTTTTGACAAAGGGTAGGGGAATAAAGTAGAATAATACACTGTATAATGCAAAGTTTTATTTATTAGGGTACCTGGAAGAAAAATCAATTTGCTTCTGGCTCAGGTTTACAAAATATGGCCCCAAAGTTCTCTGAGACATCTCCAACTGAGAGATGATATCAATGTCCCTTTCCCTAGAATCTGGCTGTGCTTCAATCATTAGGGAGTACAGCAGAAGTGGTACCATGTTACTTCCAAGCCTAGGCCAGAAAAGGCCACGTAGCTTCTGCCTCATTTACTGCAAAACTTGTTCATGGAGTACTGAACTGCCATGGAAGAAGCCTGACCAACCTGAGACTGCCACATGGAAGAAGCCATGCACAGAAGCTTCAAAGGACAGCGCCAGCTGACTCTCAGCAGGGAGTCAGCATCAACTGCCATGTGAGTGAGGCATCCTAGGCAACCAAGGAGCTGAGACTCTCAATGGTTACAGCCCAAGTGAAACTCTCACTGCAGTTACATGAGAGATCTCAGATGAAAACTTCCCAGCTTTCCAAATTCCTGACCCACAAAATTGTGAACAAAATAAATAGTTAAGTCACTAAGCCTTGAGGTATTTGTTATGTAGGAATAGAGGACTAAACCAGATTTCATTGTTTTTTTTTCTATTGTTAATAATTTTTATGGATTACGGCCTTAGCCTTTCGATACACTGGCCATTCAACGTTCAAACAATGTTTGTCAGTCCAGGGGATAAATTATCAGTAAAAATGAATTTTGTCAATATGGGGACAGCCTACAATGTGGAAAAAAAAATTTAGGTGCAAACATTTAGGTCATTTACTTAGGCTGCAACTTACTCATTTCAACTCTGGCCTCAGCCTTCCCATCTGCACAACATTGTTTTAAAATAGGAATTAAATGATATTTTGAACTAGATTTTGATAAGGTCTATTACATACCATGGCACACTGGTAAATATTTATCAACTGTTTTTCTGAGGGAAAATGTCCTAATTTGTAAAGGCTGCCAATTCCTGTGGGGTAAAAACTCCCAAACATGGACAGTTTCATGTTGTTAATGTAACATCACTGAACACATTATTAGGAAGAATTGCTGATGATCAGCTTGCACAAGCCAGTACAGGGTGGCTCCAGCACATCGCACTACATCTTCACTGTTATGGTCCTTGCGAATAAGATGCGCACGGAGCCCATCGTGACATATTCTAATCCCCAGCATCCTGACCCTTCTCTAAGTTTTTAGAATTGATTATCTGTGCCATTCATTTGACATTGAACTGTATCTTTATCTGAAACAGCTTTCATATTTCCATCTTGTTATTTTTGAATTTAAAAACTGTTTTGTAACTGTTGGATATTTATATATCTTATTTTTCAAGCTACAGCATAAATCCTATGAGAGGGAAGTTTTGTGTTGTGACTCTCAGTGTCTTCTCCACGTCTTGCGCTTTTCCAGGAGACGCCTGCTAAATATTTTTCAAGTCATGTTTAAACATTTTCTTCACTTCCCTGTGCTGAATGAATGAAGCTTCATATTTTAATTTCTGTCCATAGCTGGCAAACAGTAAGCCTAAGTGCCTATTTTGCTTCTAAGGTGCTACTCCAAATGACATCTGCCGATTTTATTTACAGTTATTTTAAATTATAGATTTCAAATACAATAATAATTATCAGGGGAAGAGATCAAGAGAAAGGACTATTTGGGACAGTTTTATATTAAGATAAATTCTTTAGGAAATCGGTTCATAATGTAGCCTACTTTCTTCCGATGTAAATGATCAGATTGTAAAACACTGACAGAGCTGCAGATTGAAAGAGTAATTTACCTTTTCACTGTTTACAGGCCCAATCTGATTCAAAAATGTGTTTCACACAGCTGGTTCATTTTTGTTTCTAAGAAAGGGAATAGTAATATTGTTCAGTGTTCAAATTAAGTTGGTGACATTCATTGTACAGCATAATATTAATTACTAGCTGAATCAATGGGGAGAACAAAAAGCAAGAGTTTGATTCCAAACCCAAGGTTGGAGAAATTTATATGTGTGTATATGTGTTCATTTCCTGTTACTCTAATATCCTACATCAAGAGACAAACGAATATTCATTAAAATGAGCTAGTTTTATGGGAAATCAGTGCAATTCAACATCCTTGCCCAAATTGGTGTAATTTAGATAGAAATAAATTATAACAGTGTTTATCTCAGGCTTCTGAGCATGTGCCAAAGTGTTCATTAGCTTTCCCCAGAGGGATCAGGACACTAAGAACAATTATACCTGGATGGGGGCTAATAGCCACAGCGTCTCTACAAATAACATTGATTGGTAAGAGTATTCATATTTTCATGACCAAGAAAACTGAAAAACATGAATCACTTCACTCATACTTGAATGCTCTAGAAAATTAGAAAATAACTTTTTCCTCCAGTGGCTCAATTTACCCTGAATTTGGGTTCCTGTGTTATTGTTTTTCAAAAAGAGACTAAGTGAAATACTGGAAATGTATTTAGGAAGTAGTTTAAAAATCAGCAGCAGGATGAGTAAATTCTAATGCTGCGGGATATTTCTGAGTGCTATATCTGATCTTAAAAATGATTAATAAAATGTAAGAAAAATAATAAACGGTACATACATTAAGAAAGACAGAGAGACTCCCGGGAAGGAGGAGAGGTGAATGGGTCCTGTAAGTTTTGGGAATCTATATACTGATCCCTAACAGTAACTTCGGGAGGTGGAAAATTATCAGAAAGATGTTGTTAGCCTTATAATATATCCCAGTCCCCAAAGGATGGTGTAGAAAGTGCAGAGATAGCAGATGAGAAGGGACCGTTTAAACTGGAGTAATGGCAATCTTGGCAGTAACCAGAAGAGAGTACATGTTGCATAATTTCATGGGAATTTTCTGTAAACATATGCCTGAAACTTTTGATAACGAGTATCTCTGAGAAGTGGCATGAGTTCTAGAGTGGGATAGGACTCACTGTTTACTGGCAAAATGTTTGTAGTGCATAATTTTGCCAAACCAACTACATGCGTTAGTTCTAAAAAAATAAAATAAAAAAGAGCAAAAACAAATATATAAAATGTTTACAAATTATATAATATTCATTTTTATATGTCACATTATACAAATATTATATATAGGTCAATACTTTAATATTCAAAAGAGCTAATCTGTTTAAAGATTTGCATTAAATTACTACACTATAAATCTGAATTCTATATTAATTGTTGATTTTTTAAAATGCCTGTCATGGAAAGGAAACTTTATTAAATGAAGGGCATGTCAACTGCTTAGTAACAAATAGTCTGCTGTTTAATATGTCTAGAAAGAGGTTACAAAGAAATGCATTCATTTTAACTGGTATTAAATTTACTTATCTTCATCCCTCTATCTTCATGTCCACCTCTATCTATCTCTATCTCTATCTATCTCTATCTATCTCTACCTCTATCTCTATCTCTATCTCTATCTCTATCTCTATCTCTATCTCTCTCTGTCTACCTAGTGTAATACTCTTTAAAAAAAGGTCTTCTTTTGGTTTCCTGATCCTACTGTAATTCTCTCTTTATAATTCAACAGGCACAGAAAAAGTAATATTTCCATAGACACTACTGAATGTGAAATCTTTTTTCAGTCAAAATGGGCTAATCATAATTCTTCTCTTGAACAGAGGCAAGTGGCTGCCCATGCTTTTTGAAATTGGAGCTAGAATATATAGAAATTTAAGTAAAACTTTCATTTACACATGAGCCACTTCTCAACGAGCTCATTTTGTGCTGAAGAATGTCTACTAGGCAACATCCAAATACTTTATCTACTCAAGATGGTTTCATGAAAAAATTTCCTCAAAGTTGATTTTCCTATGCTGAACAAGACCTAAGCCATATTTCAAGAGAGAAAAATCCCAAGTTTTGAAATGGATTTTTAAAAAGTATTCTGTAAGATGAAGCATTTACAGGAACCAGAATTTTGTTTGGTTGATATTACCATCTTACATTTTTTAACACCTAAATTTGATGACAAAAGGAAGAGGCTATTCTTCAAAAATAACTTTTGCCATTAAAACAAATCTCAGGGAGAGAGAGAGTGAGAGAGAGAGATGGAGAGGGAGAGGGAGAGAGAGAGAGAGAACCCTCAAAGAATGGCAGCCAAGTATTTGTTCTTTGGCCAAGGAACCAAATCATATCATATTTTGGCATTATGCTTGATACAAAACCAAATCATCAAGCCATTGGTGGGAATGGTATGCTATACCATTTACCAGATGGTTCCGTGTGGACATAAATCAATGAAAAATTGATCCCCACTGTTTTTGTATTTGCCAACTTGATTGGTCGATGTAAGGGGCCTAGTAAAAGGCCATAATAGTTCCTTCAAAAGGAAATCAGTTGTGATTGATCAAAATTATCCACAGGTAAACTAAGAGATTGTTTGACTAAATCTTGTTTCTTTATTGAAAATATATAGATATAAGTTTTGATTTTTACCCTCTTGCTCAGTAAGAGAAACATGATCAGAAACACTAAAAAGCTGCCAGTGCAATACTGAAGGTGCCTGTTTCTTGATCTGGGTAGATGGAACCTTCAGTGTATTCACCTTCTGAAAATTCATTGAGCTTTACAATTATGGTCTGAGCCATTTTCTGAATGTATGTTATATTGAGATTTTAAAAGAATTTTTTTAAGTCAGTGTTTTCTAAGGTATAGTGATGTGATTTTTATCCAGAGGCAATGAAATTGATCACAAATTGCATTTTGATGACTCTTTTATCTTTGATTTCTGACTCATGTCCAAAGCATAGGTATTTTCCAACCAGAATATTTGTTATTGAATACAACTGTGCTCTCATCTGTATAGTTTTACATTCTGTAGCCTCTTGAAATTATTTTCTTGAGCTTTGTCAAATTAATACATGAAGTGGCCATTGTGATTACTTTGATTGTAGCTTTTTAATTTCCAGTTCATAAGACTTAGCCTTATGCTTAAAAAGGATTGTTTTTCAGGAAAACACAAAGGAGAGGTAAAGGAAATGAAATTTCAACCATAAGCCCATTTTCCCCACATATTTAAAATATTACTTTAGATAGAAAACTTGGCTTGTGAGTTCTGAAATGCTTGAAACAAATTTGTGATGAATAAAAACTTTCTGCTGAATCCAGTTTCTTTTCATAAATCCTGATATTTGCAAGGAATTCTTGTTCCCCAAAATTCTATGGATTCTGAGACTTCTTCCCTAGAAACATGTGCATATGTATGGGAATCTTTCATTTAGTATAAAAGTTTTGTTATCTTAAAAAAATGACTAATTCCTGTGTTTTCGTATTGCTTCAAAGGACACAAGTAAATACTCCAATGTTTTGCTGAACAAAAGGGTGAATGAAAGCAATAATATGCATGACAACATTAAGTTGATCCACCATCACCACCATCTTTATCACAATGGCTGTGCTGATTGATTATAATGCCAAGCAGGATTCTAGGCATTTTGTCTGTATCTACGAATTTATTAGTATTAACAACCCTATTAAGTGGTCACTGCGGTTATATTTACTTTACAGGTAAAAAACCAAACCAAAACAACAACAAAAAAACTTGAGACACTAAGGTAATGATAACCAAAATGAAGGTTAAAGTAACTTCTTGGAAGAGGGAGAAGGGACTGGGGCAGGGAACGTTAGGGACTTCTCAGATCATGTTGTTGTTTTTTTTCTTTCTTGGATTGTAGCAGGTGCGCAAATGGATATTGTATCATTCTCATATATTTGATTATTTATAAATATTATTTTTGTACCTAGCCAGTATTAAAACAAACAAACAACAAACAAAAACAAACAAAGAAAATCTAAGGCACAGAGAGGCCCAGAAGTACTGGTGTCAGTACCACTACACAATACTGCCTCTCACACTCATTTTGGTGTGCCTATAATTTTAAAATGTACAAGTTTAGTTACTTTAATGTAGGAAGAGTAATGTTGTTAACATGGTGTTTTTACAATATGTCCAACATTAAAACATTACAATGATTTTAGTTTAGTAGAATCTGGAAATGAGAAAGAACACATCTAGTTCTTATGAAGCTGAGGTTAAATCTTCTAAGTGATCTAGAACAAACTAAAAGAATTCAGTCGACTTGAGAAAGGAAAAACAAACTTTTCAGGGTGACCGGCCTGGGGATCCTAGATGGGGCAAAGGTTAGACTTGGATGGGGATAGGAAAGATGAAGGGAAATATCCAAGATGAAATATTTTAACTGACTTTGAGCCTAGACAGCCCGGACATTTAAAACATTTAACAGGGGCTGGACGAGTGGAGCATTGGTTAAGAGCTGGCTTGGGACACCAGAGGGCCCCGGTTCGGATCCCACATATAAGGGCCAGTGACACCGCCCTCTACAGCTAAGATGCTGAACAACAGCTCAACTTGGAGCTGGGCTGCCGTGAGTCGCCTGCGATGGCGTAGGCTGCAGCCCCTGCTGCAGTGGGTTGCCATGGGCACACGGTAGCCAGCAGCCGCAGTGAGTGGCTGTCCAGAAGCCGGCGACTGATCTGCCTCGCCAGGGAAGAGCGCAATGATGGTGCCAACTTGGGCCAGTGAAGCAACGTCCTCCACAACTAGACTGAAGAACAAAAGGACAGCAACTTCTCTGTTCCCATCCCCCAATTCCCCAATTAAAAAAAAAATTAAGAGACCAGTATGTCAAAAGGAGATTAAAACAGGGAACATTCAAGTAACTTTTTGACTGGCCTCTTCTGCCTCTACTCACCTTGAAAAAAAAATTCATTGTTAAATGAGTAAGACATAAGCTTCTCTCCTAGTTAATTGAAATAGCACTAAGTAGAACACATGAATAATACTGCAAATAATTCACAAGTACATTAATTAACGAGAGGACAATTAGATTTCAATTTGGTGACCTATTTGGTACATGATTCAAATAATTATAAGTACTTATCAAAATTTTACACATTTTCTTATTGTTGATCATGCAGGAAAATCAAGACATTTGTTATTTAATGTTAGCAAGTGTCCCATTTGAAAACAGTTGAGTTAAATACAAACCCTTAGCCTCTATGCTGGAGTAAGTAGAGAGGTCCTGGAAGGAAGTAAAGAAACTGCTCTGGTCAGATTTTGCATGATTCTAAGGGGGGAAAAAAAAGGAGAAAAAGCTTTTACTGAAGCAGGTTTTGAGGCTATGTCAAATAAGTTATCCCATAATTACAGCTGTGATTAATATTTCCACTACAGCATAAGTTTGGGTTCAATAAACCCATTCTAAATTCTTTGGTTATCTCATTATTACCCCCAATGTCTGTTCAGGATACTTCATAACTGTTTTTTTTTAATTGAAAATTTTTATGGTCTTGGTGAGGAGAAGGTCTTTTTTTATCATTTAAACTGATGCCATGAAAAGTGTTTAAAGTACTGGAAAAAATTCGATAGGATATTACAGAGTTTAACAGACAGTTTTCAAATGATCTGATTGGAGAAATTGTTTTTATTGACTGGAATGGTTTCCATTAAGTCAGAAACATAAAGAAAAGTCTTTTGAAAAAAGCCACACGTAAATTCAACTGATTCTTACCCAATCTAACAGTAAACAGGAACAGCAACAAAATGATAATGAGCTATTCACTATATAGATTCTGCCTGTGAAATCTGATAATGAGTCTTTCTTGCATTTTAATTAGTGTTCAATAGTTCAGTTAGATTATGAGAATGGTAATATGTAAACTATATTTTATAGTCCTGGAATAAAATTGCCTAATTAAACTGTATCGATACTGACCCCAAAATTCATTCTGTTTATTCACATAAAAAAGGGAATTGATATATTTAAACAAATTAGTGATCAGAGTAAGTAATTAAGTGCAAAAAATATACAAGGGTGACAGTACTAAACTGGGAGTTAGGAAGTTTTAATTTCAGGTTTGTTTTGGCTGCTTTAATAGAGACTAAGTGAAGGTGGCTTGAATAAGATCAATGTATTTCCCTCTCATGTGAGGTCTGAGTTGGTAGGTGGTCCAGGGAAGTTCAGCATCTGTGCTTTATAGAGCCATCCAGGGCCTCAGGTTCTTACTCCTAGTGTGTGATCCTCACGAGTGTAGCCCAAGCTGGCTCTCTCCCACCACATCTTCCTACCCATCACACATTCACATTCCACAGAGGAAAGAGGGATCGAATATGCATCTTTATTTCAACAACAGGACCCAGATATTTCACACATCAATTTCTTTCATCCACTGGCCAGAACTCAGTCACATGGCAAGATACGCTACAAGGAAGGATGGGAACTACAGCCTCTGAGAGACCAGTCATATGCCCAGCTCAGAGGAGGTGGCTCTTTGCCTAAAAGGAAGAATGAGAGAATAGATATTAAGGGGAAATTATCAGTCTCATCAAACAGGGCAGCTAAACCTTGAAAAGGACCTTAGTTTCTTTACCTAGGAAATTCTATTATTTAACGATACTATCATTTTTCTATGACTTGATATCAGCCTTAACTAATCGTTTGGAAAAGTCATTCTTACTACCCAACACACTCTACAATTACCTGGTATATTTGAAGGAACCCCATTTGTTCCTAAATATCTCTCCACTACTTGGCTTTCATGTCTCCTGAAATTTCCAGTTATTCTTTAAAGAAAGAAATGTATATTTTGAATCATAGTGACCCAAATTTGAAACTACTATCTTTGAATCTTCACTTTCCTTTTTATAAAATGGAAAGTATTACCTTCTTGCATGAGATTTAAGGGTAATACATGGAAAGCCCCTTTGAGTACAGGTATTATGGTATCTTCAGCTAGTCCTTCTTTAAATGCTGAAATATGGAGAATTAAATTAAGGTAACATCCATAAAATAGACTTAGGTAGTCCCAACTTCATCAAAAGTACATTTTAGACATTGAGTTTTATGGGAATGACAATTTGACTTAGTTTTCTGCCTTTACTGAAACCTCCAAAGGTTTTAAATTTATTTCATTCAACTTCCTATATACCCCCTCGCACCCCAGTACTTGTATTATTGATGTCTAACATTAGTATAGTATATGTATTACAATTGATAAGCCAGTGTGAATACATTATTATTAACTAAAGTCCATAGTTTACTTAAAGTTCAAACTTTGTACATTCCATGGGTTTTGACACATGTATAATGATATGAATCCATCATTACAGCATCATACAGAATAGTTTCACTGCCTTAAAAATTCCCCGTGCTCCACCTGTGCATCCCTCCCTCTCCTTTAACGCTTGATAACGACTATTCGTTTCACTATCTCCATAGTTTTACCTTTTCCAGAATGTCACATAGTTGGAATCATATAGCATGGAGGCTTTTCAGAATGGCTTCTCTTATGTATACATATCATTTAAGTTTTCTCCATATTTTTTGTCGCTCATTTCTCTTCCGTGCTGGATTATATTTCATTGTACACATGTACTGCATGCTGTTTTTCCATTTGTCTATTGAAGGGCATCTTGGCTGCTTCTGAGTTTTGGCAGTTATAAATAAAGTGCTAAAAGCATCCTTGTATAAGTTTTCGTGTGGACATACATTTTTAAATTAATTACCAAGGAGTGTGATTGCTGGATCAAATGATAAGTGTATGTTTAGTTATGTAAGAAACTGCCCAAATATTTTCCAAAATGGCTATACATGTTTGCAATCCCATCAACAATGAGTGAGAGTTCTAGTTGCTCCACATCCTTGGCAGCATTGGATGTTGTCAGTGTTCTGGATTCTGGCTGTTCTGAAAGGTTTGTAGTGTTATCTCATTGTTGTTTTAATTTGTAATCCCCTTAGGACATAAAAATGTTACACAACTTTTTATGCGCTTGCCAATTGTGTATCTTCTTTGGTGATATTTCTGTTCATATTCTTTGCTGACTTTTTAAAAAAATGAGTTGTTTGTTTTGTTATTGTTGATGTTTAGAGTTCCTTGTATATTTTATATTTTTTTAGTTTTCAATACTGTTTATTGATACCCCAAAGTGGAATACTTGATTATTCTAAAAATTGAATAATTGAAATCCAAAAATACTTCCTCCACAGAACAGTTAAGTTATAATCTTTGTTGAGCTCAATATTCAATTTTACACTGTTAGGACTCTGCCTATTATTCATATTTGGCTTGTGGGCAGCACTATAATTACATTTACTTTCTGGTACAATTCCGGACTCTGACATTGCTAGCTGTCTCTGTTTTATTTTGCTTTTTTTCTCTATAGATCTGTAATTATTTCTTCTCCAGCATCTAAAGCAAAATGTAAATCTCTTCACAGCAGGATTAAACTATTCAGAGTTCTATAAATTTCATCTTTTTATTGGATATTTTATTTCTGGAACCTTCCAACCTTCTGCTCTAGCCAGAACTGTTTGCTTTGTGGGGCTGCTACACAGATACTCACCTGGGATTTTTTTCTTCCCCATCATGTGGGTTATTTTCATCTTGCTCTTATATTGGACTTTCTGTTTTTAAATTCCATTTCATTATATGTGTCACAAGCTGAGGTTTTCAGGAAGTACATGCAAATCGAGCTGGGTGTAGGATGTTCATTAAGAAGGAACTTTGGGCTTTTTTGTTTGTTTAGTTTTCAAGAGTTCTTTGTATATTTTATATACCTGTCCTTTATTAGATGTACGTTGAACAAAGATTTTCTCACAATTTGTGGCTTGGTTTTTTGTTGTCTTTTCAGTTTGTTTTTTTTCTTGCAGAGCAAAAGTTTTTAATTTTAAGGATGTCCAACTTATAAATTTCTCTTTCTTGTATTGTGCTTTTTGTGTTGTATCTTAAAAGACATCAACAAACCCAAGATCATCTAAATTCTGTCCTTCTGTTACCTTCTAGAAGTTTTATAGTTTTTCATTTATCAGAATGCTTTTTACCAGCCCTCTTTCCTGTATGCACATGCATGATTAATGGCATCCTTCATGGTGGACATCTATAGCAGAAATATTTCTAACTGATACAGAAACTACAGTTTAATTAAAGTATGGCTGCATCACAAAGTTACTCTTCCAAATATGTTTTTCTTTTTCAAAATGTTTTGACTAGTCTAGGTCCTTTGCACTTGCATATAAATGAGAATAATTGGGGGTCATCTTAGAGGCTGGGTACCACAAAACTGATGGATAAATTCTGTGTAAGAGATTAGCTTGGTATACATTTTTTTCCTCTCCTCCTTTTCCTTCTCCTCCTTCTTCATAAAGACCCACACATTGTAATAATTATTAGTCATGCACTAGCCACTAACCGAAGGACACATATCCACCCATGACCACATACAAAAATGGGCTAATAGATAAGTTGATCTATTCAGCTGCAATTTAACATATGAAATTTTCCCATGTGCAAAACAAAAAGAAAGCTTTATTCAGAGCCTAAAAAGACTTTACATCTAAGCAAATACCACTTACTACAGTACTAGAAAAAATTCAGGCTGGTAACCTTTATTAAATTAATAGTGATATGTTTCTTAATTTTACTGTTTTGTTTTCTTGCTTAATAGTTTCTGAACATTATATAATTGTCTAAAATTTATTTTAAGAAAATAACGAATCCCTTTCACTTGAGCATGTCTTTTCTGCTAATTTTCACATGAGTAGGTGCATAGTAGGTGATGAATAAATAAATGATTACATATAGACACTTCCTTACATGTGTATGTTTGAATGGTGCATAGTGAAATGGTTTTTTCAAATATTTTTCAAAGTGTAATTCATGAATCACCAGTAAAGTTTATAACAAATGTTGATCTTTTGGCCCCACCCAAATCCTACTAAATCAGAATCTCAAAGATTGAGTTTGGAATCCACATTTTAGCAAACTCTTAGGTAATTTCTATGTACTATATTAAAGTAGTCAAGCTGTTGATTTTTGTGATACTTCCCAAATTTAGCAAAACCTTATTCCCCATATTTTCTCTTAGCCATGAACCTCTGAAGACAAGATTTCCTTGCTCAGGCTTGGACTCTATTTTATTGTGTAGCCACAACATGGAATGATAATGTACAAAAGGGTGTGTTCCCCTCCTGGGCATAGTCCCAGGATGGTGTGTCTGTTTGAGCCCTTGCAGACTGCCTCATTTTCTGTGGGAGGAGAAGAATCTGTAAGCTAGGACTTTGATGCAGACCTAACAAGTCAGTGCAAGCCTCACTCACTACCATGCGCTCTGTTCAAATGCTCTTAAATTTTAAACATTTTCTATTTTTCTTTAGTGGAAATAATAAAGTGCTTTTGAATAAACAGTTTCCTCTGTTTCAGAAAGTCGTGTGTTTATCTCAATGTGGCCAATCAATGAATTCCAAAAGATATATCTTTTTTTTTTTTTTGACTTTCATGAGACAATCAAAGGCTAAAATTCTGAAGGATTTGGAAATGTCAACTTGTAATACAAACTCAGTTGGCCCCAGGGCCTGAGATCAGAACCATAACTTATGATGTTTACAAATTCTATCATTTGGTCTAGTGTGCTAACTGTAAACTCACCGATAATTACAGTAGAGAATGAATTACAGCCAGTCTCTTTCCTTTTTTTTTATCCTGCTGTCTGAACTGTCATGACATATGGATTCTTCATCAGCCCTCAAATCACACAGAGGGCTTCCCTACAAGCTAGTCTTGAAATCAATACGCAGCTAGGCTTTGGGATGAAATATGGAATTACTATAGAGTTTTTAAGAGAGAGAGAAAATATTTCACTAAATGAATCCCCTCTGTTATTCTAGGCAGATGTACACACATCTGTGTCTTTTAATAGCAAGGATAAAAATATATCATTCTTTAGGTAACTTGCACGTTTAATAAGTTACTCTTTTCCTTAAGCTGTTTTCCTTTGTTCTCAACCAGTTCTCTCCCCTTGTGCTTATAAAGGCTCCATTGAGGACAGAATGGCGATACTTTGTTTCTTTTTCCATCTCTTCTCTTTCTCCACCCCATCTCGTCTTTTTCATCTGTTCCTCTTCTCTCCCCAATAACTTAGCTTCCAAAGCTGTGGTATCTTTTTAATTTGGTCTACACAAGATGTTCTCACTTTAGGGCTGTGCAAGCAAGGGGAAAGGAAGCAGCTTGTGGAACTTCTGGGCTGGTTGCTTCCCAGTGCCAAGCTGCACAGTCTAGGGCATGCACAAATCCTCAACTGTCAAGGCATCAAATTTAGGGTCAAAGGCATAGTGATTTTGGCCACTTGAATATATAAAGAAATACTCCTTGTCTACTAATCGCCCAAAAGTAGGTAGTAGATTTATTTTTAGAACATTGCATTGTCTCTGGATTATCTTGATAGAGATACAGCTACAGATACCAGTATTTTCATTATGAAAGGGTTAATAACAATGTCAGAAAATGAGACAAAAGAATAGAGATAAAGCAGATGATGTATTTTATCCTAATGAATGTATTAGCTGACGTGTTAAGAAGTGCCAGTGCTTGTGTATGTGCATCCACCTGTGTTGTGTGTGTGTCCACCTGAGATGCATGGGCTTTTCTGCCAAAACATTATTGAGAAGCATCAGCTACCATTTTTCTGGGTAGCTGCCACTGATCTATATCTGACATTGTAGGTGAGGTCCTGTTAAAATTGCAAATCTGGTAGATAAAGAAGGCAACAGGATGGGGGACAAAGGAAAAATGAGAGTTTGAAGAAAAATGTTATACATCTTAACATAAAAATAATGACACTTCATTAAAAAGTTTTTGGAAAATAATATGTTTTGGAAATATTTTATATAATACTCAATATTGAGAGAATGGGCAAACAAGTTATTATGAAGAAACATTTTATTTTCCTCCTATTCCAAAATACTGCAGACTAACTCATCAATTGGCAAGGTCAGACAGAACCATACAGGAAAAGTCAACAGTGAGGGCAGCCATTCTCAGAATCTAGCAATTTCCCAGAGTTCCTTCTGTATCCATCCAGCTGCTAGAGCTAAAAAAAGGTTTTGCGGGGACCCAGGGACACAGCCGGATGGGTACAGAACAGCTTCTTCCAGGTGTTTCTTTGGGTCTTAAATTCATAATCAGTCCCCAAGCACCGAACATTTGCCAAGACCAAAGACTCCATTCCCTCCCTTCTTGCATGCATTTTATAATATATTTTCTTCTTCAGGGGCCAACCTAGTGTTCATTATAATTTGATATGGTGTGTAAAAATTGTGATTTTTTTTTGTTTTGTTCCAAAACACTTTCCAAAACTATGGTAATTGCCCTGCCTTATATCCTCAGTGTAATAACAAGGACCTCATCATAGTTTAATGTGTTTTTATTTATGTGGCGGATTATGCTGATGTACATTTTTTAAATAATTGATTTCAAGGTCATCCACTAATAAATTTGCCTTCTTAGGTTGAAACTAGTCCTTATTTGATTATCAACTTGGTGTTTTTAAAATACCACTCATCTCACAGAATTCAATATTGCTCTATTACTTTGACTTCCTTTTTTATCTATAGAAATAAAAAAAATGAGATAACAATGCTCTATCAGAACATTCTATGAATATTGATATTTCTCAAAAGTATGCTCTTATTCTTCAGGCCTACTGTAATGAAAATATGGAAAGAGCTTCTGGTTTCTTTGAGAAAAAAATCAATGAAAATATCAAGACAAGGCATAATGTCAAGTAAGTCCAATAATCAGACCACAGCTAATGGCTAAAAAAATCATGAGGTGGCAAAAATGAAGTTTTATGTCTGTTCAGGTTACTAAACAAAAGGCTGACTGATCTTCAACCAAAGTGAAAATAATATAGAATTTATTGTACACCACATCAGGCTTTCTGAAAGGTCATCTAATTAACATTTTGCATTAACTCTACTCTTCACCTTGACCCCCAAATAGGTTGCAGCCTATTTTAGTTGAAATTCATAGTGATTCTGAATACAAATAAACAGAAAGCTAGATCAAATACAGTAAACCTTGGATTGCGAGTAACTTGGTTTGCGACTGTTCTGCAAGATGAGCAAACATTTCTAATACATTTTAACTTGATAAATGAGCAATGTCTTGCAATATGAGTAGTTTGTTTCGGGAACGAATTATGCTTGAAAACCAAGGTATTACTGTATATGGTGAGGGAAGGAGAACTGATTCTGGGTGATGAACACACAATGTGATATATAGATGATGTATTACAGAATTGTACACTTGAAACCTATGTAGCTTTATTAACCATTGTCACCCCAATAAACTTTAATTAAAAAAGAAAAGAAAGTTAGAAAACACTGCAAGAAGGGAGAACTGTTCCTTTATACTGGAGATATCAGAAGACATATGGACATTGAGAATGAGCTGGAAGTTGAGGTGAGGACAAGATGGAAGCTGCAAAGTGATCCGTATACCCTGAAACAGACAAAGGCAAATGAGCTCCAAAATTCTTAAATAAGAATCATCAGAGACCCAGAGCTTGACTGTGATCAGGACAAAGATAGTCCTGAGTCTTGATTTTAGTAAATCACTTTAGGTGTATTGGCAGAGTTGGCTGCATAAATAAGTGGAAAAGATGCTTATATTAGAAAATATAGCTATCAAATAAAATAGGTTTCCTATTTTGCTTATCACGGTGGTCCAAATTCCATCCCTACTGATCTCTCCCTGAAATGCTGAGTTGCTATATATAGTAAGAGGGTGAGAAATACAGAAGGGACAAGACACATAAAGGATGATTAAAAAGTCAATGAAATATTTAAAGCACCTACTATAATACTTCAACATATTTGTGCTGGAGTTGGGAAGAAAAGAACAAGGTTGAATTTATTATTGTATTAAATATACATTTACTAAATACTCAATATGCAACATGCCATGTGTTGGCAGATGGAAAGATCAAATGATTAACCATGTCTCCAGCCCCTCAGAAGCTTTAACTTTTATAATTCTCTCCTAGTTTCTATATTACAAAGACAGTTGTACAGAGTATGAAATTTCCCATATTCACTTATTATTGTCTTAAATCTTAGCATAAATGCCTCATCCCTCGCCCCCAATCAATAACACCTCCCCCACACATACCCTTGTGTCTGAACCCCTTTTAACCTTCTATAAAAGCTTATTCCAAGATCTGTATCTATCTTTGTTATTGAGGGAGGGCTAAGGATTGAATGGAGATGGGTGTCCAGAGCATTCTGAGTTCTCCCTTTCAGAATCTCCTCTCTATGGATTGCTGACTCCTAGTCCTTCTGTCCTTTATTAGTTTTTAATTTCATTTTTTAGAGCATGTTTAGATTTCAAACACAATTGAGAGGGAGGTACAGAGATTTCCTGTATACTTCCGTCTCCATACATGCAAAGCCTCCCCCATTATCAACATCGCTCCACATTATGGTTTTTGTTTGTTTGTTTGTTTTTTAACCAAGGAATAACCTACATTGACACATCATAATCACCCAAAGTCCATACTCTACCTTAGGGTTCACCCTTGATGCTGTTCTTTCTATGAGTTTGTACAAATGTATAATGTAATATAGCTATCATGATAATATCATACAGATTATTTTCACTGCCCTAGAAACCCTCTGTGCTCTGCCTGTTCATCACTCCCTGCCCCCCGCTCCCCTACCCCCCAAGCTCCTGGCAACCACTGATCTTTTTATTGTCTCCATAGTTTTGCCTTTTCCTAAAAGTCATATAATTGGAATTATATGGTATGTAGGCTTTTTAAATTGGCTTCTTTCACTTAGTAATATACATTTAAGGTTCCTCTGTGTCTTCTCATGGCTTGATTGCTCTTTTTCTTTTTAGCACTAAGTAATATTCCATTTCCTGGATGTGACAGTTTATTTATCCATTCACCTACTGAAGGACATCTTGGTTGCTTCCAAGTTATTTTTGTTTAATTTATTTTTCAATTACAGTTGACATACAATATTATATTAGTTCCAGGTGTACAATATATAGTGATTAGACATTTATATCTCTTAGGAAGTGATCACCCTGATAAGTCTAGTACCCATCTGACACCATGTATAGTCATTACAATATTATTGACTATATCGCCTATGTTGTACTTTACATCCCCGTGATAATTTTTATAACTGGCAATTTGTACTTCTTACTCCTTTTCACCTTTTTCATCCTACCCCCATCTGTCTACACTCAATTTGTTCTCTGTATCTATGAGTTTGTTTCTGTTTTGTTTGTTTGTTTTTTTAGATTTCACATATAAGTGAAATCATATGGTAACTATAAATAAAGCTGCTTTTAAACATCCTTGCACAGGTTTTTGTGTGGACATAAGTTTCCAACTCCTTTGGGTAAACACCAAAGAGTGTGATTGCTAGATCATATGGTAAGAATATTTTTAGTTTTGTAGGAAACTGTTACACTATCTTCCCAAGTGGCTTTACAGTTTTGCATTCTCACTAGCAACGTATGAGAATTCCAGTTGCCCCACATCCTCCCCAGCATTTGATGGTGTCAGTGTTCTGGATTTGGGCCATTTTAATTGGCATGTAGTTACATCTTATTGTTGTTTTAACTGCCGCTGTTTTCAATGTGGAAGAAGCTTCACAGGAGAGAAGGTGTTTCTGACTCAGAGTCAGTCTTCTAAACATTTAGAAAATAGAATCATTATCATACCTCCATATTCCAACATACACTTTGCATCACTTAGGCAACAATTTTGCTGACAGCTGTTTGAAGTTCCATAGGAGGGAGGGGCTAATGATGTCAGCCAACAGCAAGTTGCTAGTGTCCCGGGTGAAAGTAGAAAATTATGTGCCTTATTGGATATGATAGCTAAAGTGTTGATTTCAGGGTCTAAACATGGCTAATTGATCAGTAGCTATTTCATAAATAATCATCTTATGTTCTCTTATTTTTCCCTTCCCTTACTCCTTATGAGTCTCTACCATGGAGAGGATGGCTCATAATATAAATGCAAGCTACCAATCAGTCATGGGCATCTAGGACAATGAACATGCCCTGTAAATTGTGAAGTGGTCCTGGAATGTTAACACAATTATTAAATTCACAAATAGGGCAGGGGAACAAGAAAATGTTTTAACCCTGCAAAAGGGAGACATAACTTTCAGAGTCAAAGCAAGGCAAACAGCATACAGGGTGGGAGACACAACATAATCAACTCTATTAAAAAAAAATAAAAACGAATAAAAAACAAGCTCCCTGCATCAACATCATAAAGGTCACGGTGGCCAGAGCCCTGCCCTCTAGGTGATAATTCTGAGTCATTCTTCAACCTCCACAACAAAAATGCCTTGCAATTTTGTCTGGGCTAGTCTCCATTGCTCCTGTTGAAGGGCCTTAAATCCAATTAAAATTAAGGTTTACCTGACAAAGTGTAACTCCTCCACCTCTTAGCAGTAAGTTACTCTGAATGTGAATGGAGAGTCTGAGAAAATTAGAGGAGAGGTGAGGGCATAAGAGGACCATTCTGGGGTCCACGCAGCACCTTTCCATGAAGAAGGGCCACAGTGAATAATTGAGATATGTGGCCCTAGATCTTGCTCAGTTTCCCTCAGATCAGTGCAGGGCATTTACGTGTACAACAGTATGTGCAGACTTATATAGGGATGTGAACAGGGATGTCTGGGGCATTACAAATTCAGGGGGGAAATGTCAAGGCCTACAAGGCATAGAGGGACATGGAGGATAGGACAACTAGGTATAAAAAGAACACCTCCTTAAGGAAGCAAGTCTAAATAATTCAGACACAGGATATTTTATTTTTTCACTGTATCTTCTTGTGAATGCGAGTGAGTGATAAATGTTTGAGGAACTCAGAAAATTTGGTCAACAAATGTTAACCTTTGTATAATCTCTTGGTCCCTTAAGCTTTTCTTCTAGAACTTACATAATTCCATGTGTCAAATATTTTGGCAAACTTCTTAATTGGTTCTTTTCCAGCTTTAATTTTTGCAGCTGGCAGTGTTTCTGCAAACTCCCTGTGGTAAAAATGGTCAGCTGCCCTGGAGATCTCCCTTTCCTAGTGAAGAGCTGTTGCCAGGACACAGCTGTCCTACAAGTCTCACCCCTAATGTTTAAGTAAAGTCAAGTAACTGAGTTCTGCTCAATGGAATATGGGCTGAATTAATTACCACAACTTAATAAGCCTCAACGTGTAAAACAAAATCATGTATACAACACTCTACTCTCTTCCTTCATGCCAGCTAGATGTTGCCTCCCATGTTAACCTCTGGAACCAAGTGTGGAAGGTTGGGTCAGCCTAGATCCCTCTGTTCCCCATTACAGCTATGGACTGGACTTTCTATGAGTAAAAATCAGATCTCTATTTAAAATGATTCAGGCCCTGCATGTAATATGACTTTGTATTTTTTTCTTATGTAATCAGGTATCCCTTTGGTTCACAATGGAATCCACTTCTAATTCTTTTCTGCTTGGTGCTGATGGGAGGGAAATCTTTAATATATATGTATTCTTTCCCCAAACATTCAACCCAAATCTTATGGATCCAAAGAGCTTACACATTGCATCTGTGTCTGCTAAGAGACGTGTAAACAGTATTTAGTCAACTCGTCTCATATTCATGTGCAACTCATCTCAAATTCCTTAACAGAGCAGGTCCTTGATAGCCCTTAAAAGGCTATCCTAGCAACATGGCAATCATATGGTAAGACTCCCAAGTTATCAACAGAGAACTGGGATTTAACTTTAAGAACATCCTGACTACAGTGGTTGTTCTCTAAAATTCATTCACAGAAGGTAGTGATAGCTATTATATAATTTTAATGGGATCCTAAAACACATGAATGAAGCAAGGTTTGTTTGTCTTTTTTTTATTGTTGTTGTTTGTTTATTTTTTTAGATTATGTCTTTTTTCTTTCTGTTCTTTAGAGATATGACAGAGCAAAAACAGTAATGGCTTATACTTGTTATCTGAACACTCTGTAATCTATGGGACACAGGTAATAGCAGGAACAGCATGACTGAAAAGACAAGGTTTTACTCAAATAAGTATTTATAGCCAAGAGACACCGCCAACAAATAGTTGTGCCAGCCACAGTTGGTTTTCCAATCATGGATCCTGAGACATATTTAACAGAAGATATCTAAAGGATTAGCTTCAGAATGAAGCAATGACACTGTTCAGTCAAATAGAACAAACCTAAACTAGGGACAGAGAAAATGCTCAAATCAAGAAGAAATTGCAAAAGCCACTGCTATGGTTCTATTTTTGCAGGATAATTAAGCTGATTTAGGAAATGATGGGATTAAGAGACAGAAATTGAGAGGTCATCTAATCCACCAGTTTTTCAGAAACCAATCCTCTGATCTGTGCTGGTCTGAGATACTGTTTTCATAGTTAATGGCCAAATGAAATAAATTAGGAAAATGAATGAGTTCCTTAATAAAGTATTTAACATAAATTGCTCTTTCTCCTACAATTATGTGCTTTCTAAGTTTTACACTAAAATATTCTTTCTTGAAAAGAATTTCAGCCATGATATTTTTATCAATTGTTGGTTTTTTTTTTTTTGGTATCTTTGACGAAAATATAAAGTAACACTTTGTTCCATTTTTTTTTAATTGTCCTGGTTTCTGAAATTCTGGAAGCCATTCACCTAATTCATTCCCTGCATTCAAGGAGGACTAATTTAAACTCTAAAACAGAGTACTGCATTTTATATATATATATATATATATATATATATATATATATATATAATTTTTTTAAAATGGAGGAAATTTTATAGCATCCCTGGATAATACTTGTCTATGCTAAAGACATTTCACCATTAGAAATTCTTTTTTACCTGTAATATTAATCCCTCAAAGGAAAGTTAAATTACAGACGTTTCTTCCTGACCAATATCATAGAAATTTAAAACTGGATAAGACGTTTAAAAGCATCTATTTGAACTACTTCCTTTGATGTAGAGATGGAGATGGGGGCCTCCGACAGTGGAGACTGGATCTGTCATACAGGGCTAAGTAATTGTACAAACAGGTTTTTAAGTCTCATCCACACTCTTTCCTATATACCATATGGGCCTCTTGCTTAAATAACGGATCCCACTTGCCAGGCAAAAGCTTTTCAAATTTTGGCAAGCTTTGGTGTAATCTGAGTTTTACCTAAACTTGCACCTCTATTATAAAAATAATAATACTTACTAGAAATTGCATGCCATTTGAATAACAAATTAATTGTATACTCCTCTACATATGCCATGTACAGAAAGCCTTCATATGGGTAAAGCCTGCCAACAGGGAGATCATGATGCCAGTGGAGGGTGCCATAATTGTAGTAGTTGGGCTTAATTCAAGTTTAGAGAAAAGAGGCGAGCCAAAATAAAATTATTTTTTTCTTAAAATAGCTTACATTTTGGAAAAACATCAATTTCTATTTACAACTGATAACACAAATTAGAGCAAGATATGGAGAAAATAATTGTGTACAATTTTTAAACAAACTGAGCTCTTCCTTATTCCATATTATGATAGAATTCCAAGATTTTACAGGAAATTCAGTTTCTCCTAAATTACGATCCAACTCAGATCTGTGTCACTGGCAGTTTTGAGGCTTTAAAGACAGACATTTTAACCCGAGATTTCTAGAGCCCGATTTCCTTACAACCGTATATGAAAACACAAAACTGTTATAGGAATATTCATCCAATACAGTTGATGTTTACAAATTAGAGAGGAGGTATAAGTGGAAAATCTGAAGTGGGAGAGACGAATGTGGCACAGACAATAAAATGGGAAATTGCTGCTGAAATATCAGCCCCATTACTTCACATCCCAGAAGCCAGAAGGAAAGCAACACTTCTCAGTTGCTCAGCTATGAGGGTAGTGAGGAGGCCTGAGGAGAAGCATGGGCGTAACCAGTGAGGGTGCCAACACTGTTCTTTGTCTACTCTGAAAACTGGTGTATGGCCTTCTGGTAGATCACCATCTGATGCTTCTGACATTGATAAAACTTGCCTCAGTGCATCATTCTGTAAGCATGAAGCTAGTATGAAAGTTTTCATCATGCTGTAATTGACATGTACATGTGTATACACAGGTATAACAAATACGTGTATATGTTTGCTACTATAATGCACCTGTGGAATCCTATATTTAACCGAATAAATCTCTGTTGTTTTTCACTATCTTTTATACACATACACTTTGGTGTTAACTCTGGCCTATCCACTCCTGCAGCAGTTATCTCCTTGCAACAAAGGTACTAACTGTGCTCACTCTGACTCATCTCCCCATAATGCACCCCTTCCTCTGGGTACTCACTGCCAAAAACGATGCTTCCTGCTGTATAAAATTTAACTCATTTCTTCTCACCTGGCCTACCAAGTTCAAAACTTTTAGTTCTGCCTCCAACTGTTCACCTTTCTAACTCAGTCCCCTCTCAGCATGAAGATTTTCTCTTTTCCTTAATAGTTGCCCTTACTTTTCTGTTCACAACTGTTATATATTTAAGGAGATAAAACTTACTTTTAAAAAAGCCTTTTAAACCTTTATGCTAAACAAAAGTATGAGATTTGGACAAATAAGTATGTGTGTTATTATTCTCAACAGAATTTTGTTCATAGTTGGATATTTAATTGATATGCGTTTCTCTATAAAATCTTAACTAAGATTTAAATGAGAGCTGTGTGCAAGTATTAAAAAATTACATGGAAACTAAAATAATGATCTACAGCTTTGGCACTGTGTTTTTTGTTTTGGAACTGAAAATGTCTGCTCTTAACTGATTCATTTGCTAAGCAAGGTAAAAATACTGAGTGGTTTTTGTTTGGTTTTGTTTTTCAGATAGTCTTTTTGTGAACAAATACATTTTGATATAATGGGGAGAGGGTTAGCATTGTTTCAATTCTTAATTCAGTTCCCTCTGCGTGGACCACCAGCAATGCTTAGTAAATAACTAATTCTAGGAAGTTTGAAAGGCATGCTTTCCACAGTGAAAATCATTATATTTAAGGGCAAAAATATACCAGTTGCCAAAATTAACTTATAAAGAAGTAAATATTATTCAGACATACATACCATCTCTTAACATGTAGACATCAGCATCTGTTATAATATTTTCATGTTCTTGTTTAAAATTGACTGCTTGGTTGGAAGCCATGATTTCATAGCATTGACATCACTGGGATTTTCACTGAATTGAGGGAAGGTGTGGCGATCATGGTGTGCACGTTTTCTGGCATTTGTAACCACATTTTAAGAAGTGGACCAGCATTCTTGTTATCCGTCAACGGGCTGAGGGAATTCTGTTGCTATGCTAAAATGTTTCAAGCAAAGAGAAGAGCCCATGCATTCATGGCTCATCATACTCTAGCAGGCTTTACTTCAGGATGAACATGGCTGACTACCAGGTATAATGTGACAGGCTCCACAAAAACCCTTTGCCAATTTCTCCTCTCTTAGCTTCTTACTCTACTGAAAAAGGCACCATCCAAGTACCAGCCTGTGGGGTAAGAAAGCACAACATAGTGGTTAAAAGCCTGAACTCTGGAGTTGAATTACTAAGTCCAAAGTGCAGCCATGTGCCTTTGATCATCAACCTAACCTCTCTGAGCTTCAATCTCCTCATCTCTATAACGAAGAAAGTAATATCACCTGATTACTGTTGTGGAGTGAAATGTGTCAATGTATAGAAAGTCTTTAGAAAAGTGTCTATCACATAATATGTGCCATTGTAGCTATTTTTACTGAGCATTTTTCTGGAAATGGAAAACACTAAGCTAAAATCAGAAATTACTAACTGAAACTAATATATAAATATATTTTAAAAAATTAGCAACTGTTCTGTGATTGTAGAAAATCCAGTGGGTAGAGGAACATCCATGAGGAACCATCACCACAATTGATATAAAAACATTTGATTACTCCCAGGGATCTTCTGCCCCTTTACTATCTATTTCTTCCTCCACCCCGTCCTCAGGTGATGACTGATCTTCTTTCTGTCACTGGTTTGTTCTATATATTCTAGAGTTTAATATAATGGAATTACATACTGTATGCTCTTTTTGTCATTTATAAATGTCAATTAAATCAATGTAGACGATGATGTTGTTCAGATCTTTTGTATGTTTGCTGACATTTTTGTTCAGTGTACTACCAATTCCTGAGAGAGTGTTGTAAAAATGCCTACTATAATTGTGTACTTGTCTATTTCTCCCTTTAATTTTGTTAATTTTTGCTTCTTGTATTTTAGGCTCTGCTTTTTAGGCAACACATATTTATAATTGCCATTTTTTATCATTATGGGGAAAAATCCTCTGTATCTATAGTAGTACTGTCTGTGTTGAAGGATATTTATTTATCTGATACTAAAATAGTCACTCCAACTTTTTAATGTTTACTGTTTGCATGGCAAATCTTTTTCCATACATTAACTTTCAACCTATCTGAGTTTTTTCTTTTCTTTTTTTTTTTTTAATTTAAAGTGCATCCCTGGTTGGAAACTTTTAATAGGGTCTTGCTTGTTTATCTACTCTGTTAATTTATGTCATTTTAATTGGAGTTTTTAAATAATTAGCATTTAGTATAATTATTGATATTGTTTCACTTAGGTCTACCATTTTATTATTTGTTTTCTGTTCCTTTTATCTGTACTTTGTTCCTCTGTTTTTTCTTTATTTCATTCCTTTGGATCATTTGAATATTTTTTAATATTGTACTTTTAAATATTCACTTTTTGGCTATATATCTTTTTTTTTCCAGTGGTTGTTCTAGAGATTAAAATATATGTTCCTAGCCTAATAAGTCTACATATGGTTGATATTATACCACCTCCTGTAAATATGTATGACTTCATGTTACATCTGTCATATATATTATTTGTTTATATATATACTTACATGATGTGTACATTGCATATATATATATATATATATATATATATACAGTTTTATATATAAAACCCCACCTAACAATGTTATATTAACAATCATAAATATTTTTTAAAATTTAAGTAGATAATATATTCTATTATATTGATCCATATATTTACCATTTATGTTGTTATTCCTGAAGAAGTTTCCCTCTGATATTTCCCTTCAGTTTATAGAACTTCCCTTTGCATATTTATATAGCATGTCTGTTGGTGGCAAAACCATAGTTCTCCATCTGAGAATGCCTTTATTTTACCTCCACTTCTGGGGGATATTTTCACTATATACAGAACTCTGATTTGACTCTTTTTTTTTTTTCCTTTTCAACACTTTAAAGATGTTGTCCCATTGTCTTCTGACCTCCACATTGGCTGGTGAGAAATTCATGATCATTCAAATCATTGCTACCCTGTATGTATGTGGGGTTTTTTTTCCCTCTAGATATGTTTAAGATAGGTTTCTTTATCTTTGATTTACAATATTTTGATCATGTATAGGCAAAATTTTTAGTGGGTTTACTCTGCTTGGGATTGGCTGAATTTCTTGAATCTATAAATTGATGTCTTTCACCAAATTTGGAAAGGTTTTTTCATGATTTTACCATACATGTTTTTTCTTCTCCAAACTCTTTTTCCTTTATTCTAATCCTTTAGTGATGCATATGTTAGAATTTCTATTATATTTTCTCTGTTTTCTGAAGCTGTATGGTTTTTTAAAATTCTGTGCTTCAGATCAGATAAGTTCTATTGCCCTATCTTCAAGGTGGCTGATTATTTCCTTTGTCACTTCTATACTGCTAATGATACCATTCAATAACTTTTTTCTTTTTACATGTTATATTTTTGATTTCAAAAATTTCTATTTAGTTCTTTTTTTATATTTTCTATTTCTCTACTGAAAACTCCCATTTTTTCATTCAAGTATATTTTCTTTATAAAGCATATTATGGTAGCTGCTTTGATGTTTTTGTCTGATAATTCCAACCTCTTGGTCATCCTCAGGTTGTTATTTCTTGATTTTCTTGTCCCTTGAATGTTAGGCACATTTTCCTGGTTCCCTCATGTTGTGTAATTTTGGAGTTAATCCTGGGCTTGGTGCATGTTATGTTGCTTAGAACTGGGTCCTCTAGAGATCATCGAGGTTTATGTTTGATCAGAAAATAAATTTGATTAGTTCAGACTGTGAACTCTGCTTCATCTTCTGTGGGCTGTGCTTAAATTTCAGTTCAGTTTTTAAAATCTTTGCTGTGGTTCCAGTTTGTCACATACACATATAGAGCTGAGGATAGCTTAAGACTTTATGGCTTCAACACAGAAATTAGGGCCCTCTTCTTCTGGATCTCTCTTCTCTGGAATTTGCTTCCATGCTGTCCAGCCCATGGGTACCTCTTATCCTGGTTCCTCTGTCTGGAAAAGAAGGATGCTTCTTGGAGCTTAGCTGCCTGTACCACCAAGACAGAAGCACTCTGAGATGGGGGCCTTCCCTCAGGCAAAGTTACATGCAAGAAAAAAATGTGAAACTCACCCCCACATGGTGTACTTCTCTGAGATTTGACTCCTCTTAGTGACCCTCCTGTATAGCTGGGGGTTTTGTTTTTGTGGTTGTTGTTGTTGTTGTTGTTGTGTGTGTGTGTGTGTGTGTGTTTTGTTATCCAGAGTTTTTAGATGGGCTATGGTGAGCTACCATTCTGAAAATGAAACTCCCAGTTTAAGGGCTTCCTCCCCCCCCACCACCAACCATACGTAACTGGGTACATTTTATTATCCATTTTGGGAGAAGTAATTTTACCAGGTCTCTAATGAGGAGAAATTATAAGCATAATTAGAGCCTCCCTGTATATCACTTGTAGTTTAGCTGCATATAATTAAGTTTTAATTAAGTATATGGTAACATGTTTATAATTCTCATGTTTTAATGTTGCTGCCATTCCTTTTGCTGGTTTCATAAAATGAAGTCCCAAACTTAAAAAAAATTCAAACTGCATAAGATTCCAGAATAAGTCTTTAAATACTTCACATAAATACATAAGACTACAAAGGAAATTAATTATGTAATATCCTCATCATTAAGCCATTACTTTTCAGAATGTTAGAATTGGAAGAGTCCTTTCAAGTCATTCAGTTTGTTTTCATTATTGTATGAGTGAAGGACTGGAGACAATAAAAATGTAGTGACATCTTCAAAAGCTGAGCTGATTAATGACAGAACACATACTTTAACCCAGATGTTTTGACCAATTCTATTAGTCTAGTCCACTTCTATTTCTGAGCATTAGAATTAGTGATTGAATTTTTAAACTTAGGCATTGTATATTCAGGATTTGGCACTGAAAACTCATTACCGTTGTTTATATGGCCCAAATCCTTATTAACTGCAAATATCTTCAAGTGAGTTAGTTTCTTCCAGGCACATGATAGGAATTATTTCATTGAATCAACAAATAATGCTCTGAACTATGTCTCATTCTTAGCTGCATTTCTCAGATGAGGGAACTGTGAAGAGATTACAGATATTATGCATATTGTCTAAGATTGTAAAGCAAGTAAATTGGCCTAGGTGACTCCAAAGCTTATTAGCTGGCCAGTCAGATTGCAAAGTTTATAGCCCTGACTCTATAAAATTGTGTCTCATGATCTGGTAATGTTTTTTTCCTGTTTGCAAATTTATTTATATGAAAATGTAATAAAAATGTCACCTTGAGTTTTATACCTATATATCAAATCTCTTTTATTTAAATAAATACCATTAAATATAATACAACTCCATCTTGGAAATTCTGGGCTGTGATATATACATAGGCATGCAATAAATATTTATTGAAGAAATTAGTGATACCATCATTCTTACCATCATCATCACTAACAATTATTACATGTCCTGCATTATTCTAAACTCTTCATGTGCATTTTTTTTTATTCTCAAAACAAGCCTTCTGTTTCATATAACAGATGTGGAAATTGAGGCACAAAAATATTTAGTAACTTTCTCAAGTTTATGAAGTTAGTAAGTAGGGGAGCTGGGGTAAAAATCCCAGGCCTCTCTGCAAACGGTGCTTTTAACCAGTAGAAAAAGAAGAGCATATGTCAGTACTTTTTCACTGAGGAAATAACCCTAAATATTGATTTCATTTAGTAACACATCATTAGGTACCATTTGACATTTGTTATCACTTCATTATTTAGCTTTGCACTTTCAACACCCCCACCCCTGCCATCTTAGCTACTGTTCCAAAAACAAAAATGAAAACAGTATGCAAACTCAATCCTGCTTTCAAGTCCTCCTCACTTAATCATCGATATTTCACTCTTCTTTAAAAATGTTAAGTGAAAAGAGAACTATTTAGAAAACACATTAAATAAACATATCACAAGTGTTTTTAAAGACAGTTTGGAAAAACTTTTCAAAATAAATCCAGTATAATTTTGTATCTTTACCAGTAGCATTCTCCATTGCTTTTACCAGTTTATCCTGAATCCCTCCCTAATGGCAGACATGAATTCCAACTCAACTGAAGCTTTTACCTCAACATCTGGGTTCTCTACATTAAAGGAATAACTCACCTATATTTTCGGAACTGGCCTTTCCAGTTATTTCATTCTAAGAAAGTCTACTTCCTTCTTTAAACTGATCAAAGAAGGATTCTTCGAGGGTAGGGTAAACATGTCTTATTTCTGTTTATACATGTTCATTGTATGTCTTAACCCTCAAACTGTTCAATCAAACCTTGTTTGATGAATGAATGAAGAAAGACTTGGGGACTTCCGGTAAGATGGCAGAATACATGGACACTGTGCCAACTGCCTCCCAGGATCACACCAAAATTACAAATAATTTATACACCATTCAACCTCAGAAGTCTCCTGAACACTAGATGAACAGAACCTCTAAACGAAGGACTTAAAGAGTAGGCCACATGGAGTCTGGTAGGAGGGGTGGAGACAAGAGAAGGCGAACCCCGTGAGGGACATCTCAGTGGTGGGGAGGCTTCTCCGGTTGGGGGAGAGACCCTCCGGCCCCACACTGAGCTCACCAGCCCAGAGTTACTTTGCCAGGAAGAGGAGTTCCAAGATAGCTGGCAGTAGGAATTAGTGCGGACTTTCTTTGATTAACTCGGTGAGGCTGAGGGCGGCTGGAGAACCAGTGGAGCCTGCACATGGACTCACTCACTGGTGAGCACTCACTCAGTCCCTGGTGGAGGGAGTAGCTGTGATTGAGGCCAAGGAGCCTGCTGGGAAAGACTGAAGTGAGTGCCTCTGGCATGGGAGCTGGAAGTTTGGGGACCATTGTTCCCCTGGTGTGGAGCTTGCACATGAGTAGTGCACAGGAGGGTGCCATATTTTCAGGGCTGGGCCCTCCCACAGAGGGTCAGGTTCAGGACTGCATTGGTCTAGTGGAATTGGCGCAGGAGTGTGTATGTGTGTGTGTGTGTGTGTGTGTGTGTGCACACGCACACGCGCACATGTGGCCTTGGATTCCTACCCTCCACACTGCTTGTGCTGTGTAGCCAGGGAAATGCCTGGTGGGTGCGCTCCAGCTCCAACAGACTGTTCATTGAGACATGGGAGTAAGCGAGCTGCCTTGGGATCCCACTCTCCGCACTGTGCATGCAGGGTTGCCAGACTGGTGATTGGTTGTCGGGCTGCTGGGCCTGATCTGCGAGCAGCTGATTGGGACAGGCTGGGACTGGGAGTTTTCCTGGGAATGTTGGGCCATGAGCTGTGCACCTGTGTGATCTGGCTGGGGCTTTCCTGACATGTCTGTGTGGGCTGGTTGCTGGGGCAGGAATGCATGCTGCTATGACTTGGTGGGGGCCGCTAACCACATCCTGTGGTGCCTTGGGGGCCTGCCCTGCCCACCTAGAGCTGTGTTGATGGGGGCACCCTGAGCCTCTGGTGCCTGGACCCACCTCCACAGGCCACAGAGGGTTTTTTGCAGCAGCAGACAGCCCACAACAATCTGTGAGGATTTTTGGTGGTGAGCACGGTTCCAGAGCACACAGCAGCTAATTGTGGGAAGCTCACTGCAAGCATGAGAGGGAGGCCAGCGCATGACACATTGAGCCCTTTCCCCCAACCGCTGGTGCTGAGTCACCCAAAGTCTTTCTATTGCTGAGCAAATGGTCTGCAGATTAAAGCAGGCTGAGAGCCCACCCTTGTTTTTTTCTTTTTTCTTTTTTTTTCTAGGTGATCTATCTAATACATTGAAGCAATCACAGAGTGACAGCCAGAATAAAGAAACAAAGAAACATGTCCCACATAAAAGATCAGAAGAAACCTCTAGAAATGGAACTAAAGAAACAGAGGTATCCAACCTTTCAGAGACAGAGTTTATAACACTGATGATAAGAATGTTTAAGGGACTTAGTGAGGACATAAAGAAGGACAGAGAAATCATAAAAAACAACCAGTTAAACTAAAGAATACAATAACTGAAATGAAGAACACACTCGAAGGAATCACCAGTAGAGTAGATGAAGCAGAGGATCGGATCAGCGATTTAGAAGACAAAATAGCAGAAATCACCCAGTTGGAACAACAAAAAGAAAAAAGAATAAAAAACAATGACAATAGTTTAAGAGACCTGTGGATGACATCAAGCACAACAATATTTGCATCATAGGAATACCAGAAGGAGAAGAGAAGAAGCAAGGGATCGAGAATGTATTTGAAGAAATAATGACTGAGAACTTCCCTACCCTGGTGAAGGAAAT